>NC_141876.1:280830958-281133989 GCF_056163025.1 Triticum urartu
TCTCCAATTAGTTAATGCTTTGCCTGATCACCCTCTTAAGAAAAATGAAATACTTGATATATTTTATAATGGACTAACCGATGCTTCCAGAGATTACCTGGATAGTTGTGCTGGTTCTGTTTTCAAGGAAAGAACACCAGATGAAGCTGAAATTCTATTGAATAATATGTTGACAAATGAAAATAATTGGACACTTCTTGAGCCAACTCCTGAGCCTATTCCTAAACCAACTCCGAAGAAAAGAGGTGTTCTATTTCTCAGTCCTGAAGATATGCAAGAGGCAAAGAAATCTATGAATGAAAAGGGTATTAAAGCTGAAGATGTTAAGAATTTACCTCCTATTGAAGAAATACATGGTCTTAATTTACCGCCTGTTGAATAAATATATGGTTTTAATCCATCACCTATTGAAGAAACACATGGTCTTGATAACCCGACATAGGTAGTAAAGGTAAATTCTCTCTATAGATATGATAAAGCTGAAATCTCTCCTACTAAGTTTGCTAGCCATTGTTTGGATGAGTTTGATAACTTTATGGTTAAGCAAGAAGACTTCAATGCTTATTTTGGTAGACAATTGAAACAAAATGCTTATATGATTGAACACTTGGGTGATTATATGTCTAGAGTTAAAGGTGAACTTAAACTCATTAGTAAACATGCTTCTATGGTTACCACTCAAGTAGAACAAGTACTTAAAGCTCAGAATGATTTGCTCAATGAATTAAATAGTAAGAAAAATGATAATGTTGTTATAGTTATGACTAGAGGTGGTAAAATGACCCAGGAACCTATGTATCCTGAGGGCCATCCTAAGAGAATTGAGCAAGATTCTCACAGAAATAATATAGGTGCACCCAGTCCTTCTAAAAGGAAGAAAAAGAAAATTGATAGGACTTTGCATGATTCTAGTGAACCTGTTATTGACACACCTGAGAATCCCAATGATATCTCTATTTCTGATGCTGAAACACAATCTGGTAATGAACATGAAACTAGTGATAATGTTAATGATAATGTTCATGTTGATGCTCAACCTAGCAATGATAATGATACAGAAGCTGAATCTGCTGTTGATCTTGATAACCCACAATCAAAGAATCAACATTATGAGAAAAGAGACTTTGTTGCTAGGAAACACGGTAAGGAAAGAGATCCTTGGGTTCAGAAACCCATGCCTTTTCCTCCTAAGCCATCCAAGAAAAAGGATGATGAGGATTTTGAGTGCTTTGCTGAAATTATTAGACATATCTTTTTGCGTATGCGTTTGACTGATATGCTTAAAATGAATCCTTACGCTAAGTACATGAAAGATATTGTTACTAATAAAAGAAAGATACCGGAAGCTGAAATTTCCACCATGCTTGATAATTATACTTCTAAAGGTGGAATACCTAAGAAACTAGGAGATCCCTGAGTACCGACTATACCATGCTCCATTAAAAGAAACTATGTTAGAACTGCTTTATGTGATCTTGGAGCCGGTGTTAGTGTTATGCCTCTCTCTTTATATCGTAGACTTGATTTGAATAAGTTGAGACCTACCGAAATATCTTTGCAAATGGCTGATAAATCAACTGCTATACCTATTGGTATTTGTGAGGATGTGCCTGGTGTAGTTGCAAACGTTACTATTTTAACGGACTTTGTTATTCTTTATATTCCCGAGGACGATAGTATGTCTATTATTCTTGTAAGACCCTTTTTGAATACTGCAGGGGCTGTTATTGATTAGAACAAGGGCAATGTCACTTTTCATGTTAATGGTAATGAGCAAACGGTACACTTTCCGAGGAAACAACGTCAAATCCACAGTATCAATTCTATTGGAAAAATTCCATCTATTATTTTTGGAGGTTTTGAATTTCCTATTCCTACTGTCAAGAAGAAATATGATATTATTATTGTTGGGGATGTCCATATCCCCGTTGAGGTAAGCTAGTGTTATTAGAAAATTCTCCAGTTCCATGTTACTCAGAATGAGTTTGTTAACAAGACTTGATCAACCTTGTTAGTGGATTCCTTTTGATGAGCATGAGATGGATGAATTTAGAAAACACAACTCTCTGTACTCTTTTTTTCCTTTCTGTTATTTATATTAAATAAAGCAAAAATAGTAATTTCTGTCTGTTTTCTGAATTATCCGTGCGATATAAAAATACCCCGAAAATAAAAGTTCTCCAAATGCCCTGCCAATTTAATATGATTTTTCTGGAATATTGGAGAATATCTGGCACAGAGAACACCGCATGGGGAGCAAGCACCTGGCCACGAGGGTCCACGATGCACCCACCCCCTGGCGCGCCCCCCTGCCTCATGGGCCCATGGTGGCTCCCCTGCACTTATTCCTACACCCACACACTTCTTCTTCCTCCCAAACAATTCACCATCCAGCTCAAGCACGAGTTCTAGCTCATTTTGCTGCAATTTTCGATCTCCTTGCTCAAAGCACCTCTCACAAAACTGCTTTGGGGGATTGTTCCTTGGTATGTGACTCTTCCATTGGTCCAATTAGTTTTTTTCTAGTGCTTTATTCATTGCAAATTTGTGTTGCCTAGGTGACCATGTTCTTGAGCTTGCATGTCAAATTTATATGGTTCCAAGTAGTTCTAATGCATGATATAGGCTCTAGACACTTGTAGGAGTAGTTGCTATCAATTTTGTTGAGATTGGTTTACTTTTATTTGAAGTTACTAAAATTTCAGAAATTTTTCAGAGGAAAAAAATATGCTTAGGAAAATGTACCAAGGTGGTTCTTCAAGGAAACAAGGACCCAGGCTTGCAATGCGTGATGCTGATGATGAGCCACCAAGGGACGCTCCATTGCGGCCTTGTGAATGGCCTTCAGAGGACTTCATGGATCGAGCAGGAATTAAGGGAGAATTTAACGCATATTTGCGTAACGCTGATATTGTGAGCTTCGAGGCAGAAAAGTGTCGTCATTACCACTATCTCACTAATTTCTTTGTGAGGAGGTTTGAATTTTCATCTTCACGCAATTCTCAAACTGTCCTGTTTGATCTCTATGAAAATTCTTATACTATGGACTTTGAGGACTTTACCACTGCTTGCAAACTTCCACAATGGGGTAGTGCTAGTGAACCTCGCAAATCTGAATTTAGAGATTTTCTTGCTAGTATAACTGTGGGGGAATCTAGATATATAGCACAAGCTACCATAGGGAGCATTCATTTTCCCGCTATACATTATTTTGCTCTCTTCATAGGTAGGTGCATAAATGGTAAAGATGAAGCATGTCATATGTGTGTCCATGACCTTAGTATTCTTAGGAGTGTTGTGTTAGGAGATAAGTATTATAATTTGGGAGCTATTTTTGCATGTAGGTTGCATCATAATAGATTTAATGGAGATTTCTTCGGTGGAATTTATGCAAATATAGCTAATTTTCTTGGTATAACCATACGTGAGGATGATATTGAGTTGCCTCCTACTTATTTGGATTATGAGGCTATGGTTCGTCATCATTTTGTTGAGAGGAACGATCAGTTCCTCCAGTACCGACTAATCTTTGACAGACGATGCACCTATCACGTCGCTCTCCTTGCTTCTATTTTCTTTGACTTTCAGGCAAAAGGGAGATATTTTATAACCAGAGAGGAGGTGGAAGAGTATAAGAGGAGGGCTGAGATAGCTCGCCTCAAAGCTTCAGCCCATGATGAAATGACTATTGCATCTCAGTACGACCCCAACTACAACTTTGGAATCCGCCAGGCCATCTGTGGCATTAGACCAACTTAGGCTAAAAGCCTAAGCTTGGGGGAGTACGTATTTCCCACCGACATTACATTCATGTTCAGACACTCAATGCTAGTTGGCGGTGCTCATACTTTTTCATTGTAATATCCATGCTAGTTAATTTCCTTTTTATGCTTTATTCTTGTGTGAAAACCAAAAAAATAGTTGTAGCTTTTAGCTAGTTTTAATTTCCATGCTTGTAGTAGTAATTAAAAAGTAAAACCCAAAAAGATTTCCTGTTCTTCTTTTGCTTGTTGGGAGCTTTCCCGTGTAAATAGTTTTATTTCTTTTCTTTTCTTTGGGGGTCGATAGGAGAAGACCATAATTAAATTGTTAAAGTGGCTCTTATATGCATTATTGTTGATCTAACAAAAGAGTCCATATTGCCTTGTCTTCTCCTGTTTATTGAATGCTTGCGGATTCCAGCTTAGTCCAATGCACGTGCACTGTTATTATTATTCACATCATTCGGTCGTGCAAAGTGAAAGGCAATTATGACTATATATGATGGACTGATTGAGATGGGAGAAGCTGGTATGAACTCGACCTCTCTTGTTTTTGTAAATATGATTAGTTCATCGTTCCTGATTCATCCTATTATAAATAAATATGTTTGCAATGACAATTAGAGATTATAGTTGCTTATGCCATGCTTAATTAGCTAGGAGCTTATAATGGTTGACCTTGCGTGCCAACATGCTATTAAAATGGTTGTGATTGAAAGGATCGATATGGTTGACTAGAGGGGGGTGAATAGGCAACTAACAATTTTTAGCTTTTCTTTAGCAATTTAAACTTTGCATCAAAGTAGGTTGTCTAGATATGCAACTAGATGAGCAACCTATATGATGCAACACGAATAGGAACACAAGCAAGCAAGATATATGAAACAAATAAGCTACACAAGTAAAGGCACGAGATAACCAAGAGTGGAGACGATGGAGACGAGGATGTGTTGCCGAAGTTCCTTCCCTTTGAGAGGAAGTACGTCTCCGTTGGAGCGGTGTGGAGGCACAATGCTCCCCAAGAAGCCACTAGGGCCACCGTAATCTCCTCACGCCCTCACACAATGCGAGATGTCGTGATTCCACTATTGGTGTCCTTGGAGGCGGCGACCGAACCTTTACAAACGAGGTTGGGGCAATCTCCACAACTCAATTGGAGGCTCCCAACAACACCACGAAGCTTCACCACAATGGACTATGGCTTTGCGGTGACCTCAACCGTCTAGGATGCTCAAACACCCAAGAGTAACAAGATCCGCAAGGGATTAGTAGGGGGAATCAAATATCTCTTGGTGGAAGTGTAGATCAGGACCTTCTCAACCACTCCCGAGCAAATCAACAAGTTTGGTTGGCTAGGGAGTGAGATCGGGCAAAAATGGAGCTTGGAGCAATAATGGAGCTTTAATGGTGGAAGAGGTGAGTCAACGGGGAAGAAGGAGACCCTTTATATAGTGTGTGGAAAAGATCCAACTGTTACCCACCAACCAGCCCGCGGCCAGCGGTACTACCGCGCCTGGCCAGCGGTACTACCGCAAGGCCGGGCGGTACTACTGCTTGCAACCAAGCGGTACTACCGCACGGCAGTGTGGTACTACCGTACCGTCCCACGGTACTGCTGCGACCCCAGCCAGGGAAACAGATGCAAGCTGGAGGCGGTACTTCCGCACGCGCAGTACTACCGCGCCCCCAATGCGGTACTACCGTAAGGCAAAAGTCCCGTCCAGGGGGAAGGGGAACTTCCGTGCCTACTTCCGCAAAAAAACGGAAGTAGCAAAAACTCGACACAGTAGTACTGCCGAGGGGCGGTACTACTGCCTGACCGCATAGCGCGGTACTACTGCACGGCGAAAGCGGTACTACCGCGGCAGGTGCGGATGTAAAAAATTATGCTCCTACTACTGCAAAGGGGCGGCACTAGCCTGGTGGGCAGCGGTAGTGCGGCTCCAGGGGAGCGGTACTACCGTGAGCACCAGCGGTACTACCGCGCCACCGCGCGGTACTACCGTGGATGCCCATGGTACTACCGTTGATCCAGGAGCAGTACTACCGCAACCATAACAGCAGCCAGTCAAAGGAGGCAGGAAAAACGGAGGAAGCTCCAAGGAAGAAGGAGGGGATAAAAGGAGACGTGTACGTGATGATTCCACCCAAACCTTTCCAACGCGGACCCCCTCTTAATAGTACGGCTTTCCTACGACTCAAATCCACCAAAAAGAAACGTAGAAAAGACGCCGTCTTCGTCAGTCTTCGAGGGGCACCCAATCGTCTTGTGCCTAGCAGAGAAGAGTCTGGAAAACTCATGGCACACGATTAGTCCGCAAATGCGTTGTCATCAATCACCAAAACACTTAGGGATAAATATGACCTTACAATCTCCCCCTTTTTGGTGGATTGATGACAAAACGGGATTTGCACAAGGAAAAATACTATTGAGTAAAAGAAAACCCCTCCTCTCTATAATATAGACGGGCTCCCCCTAAATGTGTGCCACCTAGAGGAGCACGAATACTAGGAACCGAGCTCCCCCTATATTATAGAGACAAGGCAAATTTATCACTAGACAAGATAGTACAAACATAAGATAACTAAGATAGATAGAGTGCATATGTCTTACACCATATGGAGGAAAGGTCTCGGAAGCACAAACCGAACCAAAGCAAACGAGGCAAACGAGGTCCAAACGACAAAGCAAACAAACACACCAAGCACGACACAACGCAAATCCCTACACTCTCTCCCCCTTTGGCATCGAGATGCCAAAAAGGCAGAGAGGACACCTACACACACGGGGTGGCTCAGGCAGAGAAGTCGTCCCACTGCTCCTCGTGATCCTTGTCAGACTCAGCGGCGGGGATAGTCTCCTCCATGTCATCCTCTGAACTGGTCCACTTGTAGCCCTGCTTAGACATCCAGGTAGCCTCAGGTGTGATGACGTCCTCAGACCCGCCAGACACATCCTCTCCAAAGAGCCTCATCACCTTCTTGTCACGGCGGCGACTCTCCTTGTCAGTCACGTGAGCCCTATACTGTCCCTTCGCCTGCATGCAGAAGAAAGTCTTCATCTTGTCCTTCAGCTTCTTGGCCCATGATGGCTCAGAGGAAGAAGTGGACCTAGCAGCACGGTCCTCAGCAACAGTCTCAGCAGCAGCAGCCTCCCCCTCACCAGCAGCCCTCCTAGCAGAAGATGCCTCAGCACGAGTAGTGGTGTTGGCCCAGTTGGGCTTGACGTGGAGGCTGATGGACTCATGGCGAATCCAGTCTGGAGGAAGGAACTCATCACCTGGATACGTCTTCTCCCAAGTGGTGGAGAGCAGCAGAAACAGGTACGATCCATAGATAGGAACCTTGTGAGTGAACACCGCAAACCGAAGCTCACACCACATGATGTGAGAGACATCAAGTGGCTGAGTCTGAGAAGTACGTGCCTCTGCACACAAGAGCAACATGTCCATTAGATATGCATGAACCTTGTCCTTGTCGCCAATGCGTGGGAACAGAGTGTTGCGGAAGATGCAATGCATGATATCCAGAAAGGAGTTCAACACCCAAGATGACTTCCCATTAGGGAGTACCTTCTCAACAAGGAAGGGCTGAAGCTGGTTCTTGTTGGCAGACTCAGAGTTGGCATGGGGGCGGACGCCAACGGGGGTGTGAAGCCCGTCATCAGGAATGTGCAACAGATCCATGAACTCTTTCCATGTAGCAGACAGCTGATGGCCATTGGTCATCCAAGTCATCCTCCGCTCCTCCCCGGGATGAAAGTACACTGAGGCAAAGAACTGATAGATAAGCTCAGGGTCATAGTCATGGTGAAAGGAGATCACCGGCTCAATAGCAAACTGCTCCACCAAGTCCAGAGCCTCTCCAAAATAGTCACGAAACTTGTCTTTCCGCAGGTGATGCATGTCTATCCACTTGACATCCACGTAGGTATTCTGCTTGTTCTTGATCACATCCAGATAGATGAGAGCCTGTTGCTTGGTCCAGAACAACTCGGTGCCTCTGAGGATGGCCCGAGGATTCACATAGGGATTGATCTTCCGGCGCTCGACACACTCAGTGGTTCAAATCTCATCCATGCCCTTAGCCGGTTCCTTTTGCTTGCTGGCAGTGGACTTGACATTGCGCTTGGGGGCATTGGAGCCCTCTAGGGCTTCATCTTGGGGGTTGCGCAGACACTTGGAGCCAGTGTCACGACTGGGATTGGAACGGCGAGAGCCACCTCCTGAGACACAGAACGCAAAAACACCCACAACAGCCAAGATAGATTAATGCAAAGACCACAACAAAGCAAGTGAAACAAGTAGAAAGCACACATGATACATGCCTAGAGAGAGATTTGATCCCTACGGTAGTACTGCCAAGAGCTGCGGAGCTAAGAGAGTAGTACGGCTCTTAGACGCGGTAGTACTGTGCAAGATCATGGTAGTACTGGGTGTAGGAGCGGTAGTACGACCTTAGCACCGCAGCCGGCGCGGTAGTACCGCGTCTATGGAGCGGTAGTACCGCACGGTACGGTAGTACCACGCCTGACGGGCGGTAGTACCGTTCCCAGACATGGTAGTACCGCACATCGGGCACGGTAGTACCGCACCGCGTCAGATCTGAACTGGTTCAAATTTGAGAAAGCCCGCGAAACCAAGGCAGTACTACGGTAGGAGAAAGCTACCACAAGACAGCATATCAAGTATGTTTCCTACGCATCACGACTCTCCTACATCCTACTCTTGCATAGATTTGGCCTAAAATCTCAAGAACAACAAGTTTCTCCCCAAAAGCCTAGAAGCAAGAGAACAGCCAAGAAAAAGAGGGATTTGGGGAAAAACCTTGGTCCATGGCAAGAGGAAGTGGTGGGGAACGATCCCACCGGTCGGAATCCGAGGAGAGTGGCCGGAGATGGAGATCCGGCGAGGGCCTCCGGCGCCGTTCTTGAGAGGGAGAGACGTGGAGAGAGAGACAATGAATGGGTATGGGGAGTTGTAACTCCCCTGCCCGAGTCATAACCCCCACGCGCCTTTGACGCCGCGGTAGTACCGTGCCCAGACACGGTAGTACCGCACGGTGCGGTACTTCCGAAGTACCGCACTAGAGCGGTAGTACCGTGCTGTGGCGCGGTAGTACCGTGCCTCCCAAAGCGGTAGTACCGCGCCCAGACGCGGTAGTACCGTGGGCTCAAGAAGATGCACGTTTCGAGCGTGAAAAACTGGATCTTTGCACAAACCACTCCGAGCCAACACAACACCACAAGATCACGCAACACAAAAAACCAGAAAGGCACACGACAAACGAACCAACCACGAGACACCACCTCTCCAAAAGAGAGGGAGGTGGCCGTAGCCACCTATGTTTGAGTCAATTGGAATGGCACCGCGAAGAATTATCCTTGGGTCCATGACCAAAACTCGTCTTTGAAGCACAAGTACCAGCAAATATGGCTAATGTGAAAGACTTGATTGATTTATGCATAATGGGGGGAGGGAGAGTTTATTGAGAGAACATCACTCCCCCTATGTCCATGCCTACATCTAAATAGGACAACACGTAGAGTATGGTGGGGTGTGCAAGGGTTCAAGCAACATTGCTCGAATCGATGATATTTAGCTCATGCCTTAACTCGCGAAATCTTGCTTCATCCAAGGGCTTCGTGAAGATATCTGCAAGGTTATCATGAGTGTTGACGTAGTTGAGCTCGATCTCTCCTCGCCTAATGTGATCCCGGATGAAGTGATACCGGATCTCAATATGCTTCGTCTTGAAGTGTTGCACCGGGTTGAGAGAGATCTTGATGGCACTTTCATTGTCACACCAAAGAGGCACTTTGTCACAAGTGACACCATAATCCTTTAAAGTTTGCCTCATCCATAAGAGTTGTGCACAACAACTACCAGCCGCAACATACTCCGCTTCAGTGGACGAGAGAGACACACAACTTTGCTTTTTGGAAGACCAACTTACCAAAGAGCAACCAAGGAATTGGCACCCTCTGGAAGTGGACTTCCTATCCACTTTGTCTCCCGCCCAATCGGAATCCGAGTACACTACAAGCTTGAAGTTTGATCCTGTTGGGTACCATAAGCCAAAGTTTGGGGTATGAGCCAAATATCAAAAGATTCGTTTGACCGCCGCATAGTGACTTTCCTTAGGTGCGGCTTGAAACCGTGCACAAATTCCCACACTCAACATGATGTCCGGTCTAGATGCAAAAAGGTAAAGCAAGGATCCAATCATGGAATGATATACCTTTTGATCCACCACTTTACCATTGGGATCTAAGTCAAGTTGGCACTTGGTGGGCATTGGAGTGGAAGCCGGCTTGACGTCACTTAGCTTGAATCTCTTGAGCATGTCTTGAGTGTATTTGGATTGATTGATGAAGGTTCCTTCTCTTCTTTGCTTCACTTCGAACCCTAGAAAGAACTTCAACTCTCCCATGGAGGACATCTCGAACTTTGAGGTCATGAGAGCGGCAAATTCCTCATTGAAAGCTTTGTTAGGAGAACCAAAGATAATATCATCAACATATAATTGGCACACAAACAACTCCCCTTTGACCTTCTTAGTAAAAAGAGGGGTCGATTAGCCCAACATCAAAACCACGGTCTTGTAACAACTCGGTAAGGTGGTCATACCACGCACGTGGGGCTTGTTTAAGGCCATAGAGTGCCTTATCGAGTTGATACACATGATCGGGAAAGTAGGGATCCTCGAACCCGGGGGGTTGCTTGACGTACACCAATTCATTAATGGGACCATTAATAAAAGCACTCTTCACATCCATTTGTTGTAACTTAAAGTTATGATGAGAAGCATATGCAATCAACATGCGAACGGATTCAAGACGAGCAACGGGAGCAAAGGTTTCACCGTAGTCGATATCCTCGACTTGGGAGTAGCCTTTTGCTACCAAACGAGCCTTGTTGCGAATGATAATCCCATGGGCATATTGCTTGTTCTTGAATATCCACTTGGTTCCAATGACATTGTGGTTCCCCGTTGGCCTTGGCACCAATCTCCACACTTTGTTGCGCTCGAAGTTGTTGAGTTCTTCGTGCATGGCATTAAGCCAATCCGGATCTTCTAGCACCTCATAGACCTTGTGGGGTTCCACACAAGAGACAAACGCGTGATGCTCACAATAATTTGCTAATTGTCTACGAGTGCTTACCCCCTTTCTTAAGCTTCCAAGCACATTCGTCATGAGATGATCCTTGGTGGAGAGCTTGGAAGCAACCTTGGCGACACGACGCTCTAATTCCTCCTCGGTGGTGAGTTGAGGAGCGGTTACTTGATCATCTTGAGCGCCGTCATGAACTTGTTCTTGATCTTGAACTTGCTCGGGGGAGAGAACTTGACCTTGGGCATCACTTGGTGTGTCCACACCGTCTTGAGTATGATCTTACCCTTGGTCTTGTTCATGAGGTTGAGGGCCTTCACTTTGTTCTTCAGAAGCGTGTGGGCCTTGGGTTGGTGATGGCTCCACTTGAGTGGAGCATTGTCCTTCTCATTAGGCCACAAGGGGTTCCTCAATGGGTAGGATGAAACCAACACCCATTCTTCTTATGGCTTGAGGAGGAATTTCATCACCTACATCACAAGTGCCACTTTGCTCCACTTGGGAGCCGTTATTCTCATCAAACTCCATGTTACACGTCTCCTCAATAAGTCCCGTGGATTTATTGAGGACACGGTAAGCATGAGAGTTTGTAGCATAACCAACAAATATGCCCTCATAAGCTCTAGCCTCAAATTTAGACAACCGAACACCTTTCTTGAGAATGAAACACTTACACCCGAATACCCGGAAGTACTTGAGGTTGGGCTTGTTACCGGTGAGTATTTCATATGGAGTCTTGTTCAAGCCCTTGCGGAGGTAGAGCCGATTTGATGCATGACACGCGGTGTTGATGGCTTTGGCCCAAAAGTTGTACGGAGACTTGAACTCCGCCATCATGGTCCTTGCCGCATCCATCAACGTCCGGTTCTTCCTCTCCGCAACACCGTTTTGTTGAGGGGTGTAGGGTGCGGAATATTGATGCTTGATTCCCTCGTCACTAAGAAACTCATCCAAGGTGTAGTTCTTGAACTCGGTGCCGTTGTCACTTCTTATTGTCAAGATCTTTGCATTGTGTTGACGTTGTGCTTCATTTGCAAAGTCAATGACGGTTTGTTGGGCCTCGCTCTTCCTCTTGAAGAAATACACCCACGTGTACCTTGAGTAGTCATCCACAATCACCAAGCAATACTTCCTACCTCCAAGACTATCGAAGGATGGAGGCCCAAAGAGATCCATGTGAAGGAGCTCCAAAGGCATCTTTGAATAAATGATAGTCGTGGGAGGGTGAGCCTTCTCATGTAGCTTTCCTTCGATACAGGCACTGCAAGCACAATCTTTAGCAAAACTAACATTCGTTAGTCCACGGACATGGTCCCCCATGAGGAGACTTTGCAAAGATCTCATATTGACATGGGCTAAACGGCGATGCCAAAGCCATCCCACATCAAATTTAGCCATTAGGCATGTCGCGGTCTTAATGGGTCGCTCCGAAAAGTTTATCACATATAGACCGTTCTCGACATGCCCAACAAAGGCTACTTTAAGAGTCTTGCTCCACACGAGGGCCACGGTATCGATATCAAAGAAAGTGGCAAAGCCCATGATAGCAAGTTGACGAACGGAAAGTAAATTGTATGCAAGGGACTCAACAAGCATGACCTTCTCGATCGTGAGATCATGAGAGATGACCACTTTGCCAAGTCCCAATACCTTAGAAGATGAGGCGTCGCCCCACTTGACATTGGTGGGCATAGATGGAACCTTGTGCACGTCCACCACCAAGTCCTTGCTTCCGGTCATATGATTTGTAGCTCCGCTATCGAGCAACCGTGATCCCCCACCGGAAGCAAACACCTACAAGAGATCAATGCTTGGTTTTAGGTACCCATTTTGTAATGGGTCCTTTGATGTTAGTAACAAGGGTTTTTGGAACCCAAATAGACCATTCAATGTCTTCATGAAGAGAACCAACAAATTTGGCATAAACATGCCCATCACTAGCACGTCATAACACATAAGAAGGGTTAAAATCGTCGGCTTTGTTGAGAGGGATGGCATTGCCCTTCTTGACATTGTTCTTCTTCTTCTCCTCAGGGGCACTCTCTCCCTCCCTCACAAAGATTTGCATGAGGGGAGGAGGTCGTTTGGTTTTGTCATTCTTCTTCTTGTTCTTGGAGTCGGGCACGTACCCAACCCCTTCCTTGGCCACACCTCCCTTTTGGTTGATCAAGAGATCGTTGAGGTTCTTCTTGCCTTGTATGCAAGTCGCAAGACCTTTCTCAAGTTGCTCCTTCAACTTCGCATTTTCCTCAACAAGATGTATATGCTCACAACACGTGTTAGTAGCATTTGCATTATCAATTAAAACCATATGAGGAAAAGTTGCTTTCTCCTTAGTTAGCTTCACTTGGAGTTGATCATGAGACTCCTTGAGATTAGCATGAATACCCTTCAAGGCCTTGTGGGCCTTGTCAAGTATATCAAACTCCTCTCTGAGTCTAGCAAGATCAACCCCGAATTTGGCCTTCTCGGAATTTAGCACACGAGAAACAATGAGGGCATGATCATAATCTTTCTTTAACTAAGCATGATCAACGTTGTGTGACTCCTCAAGAGCCAAACGAAGACCACGCTCTTCCTCAAGAGCATTGGAAATATCCGAAATCTCATCGGCATAGTCACGACTATGCCCTTCCATCTTAGAGATGGTGTCTTCGTGAGCCTCGATCATGTCATTGGCCTCACCCAGTTGTTCGAAGAGAGCAACAAAGTGCTTCTTGGATTTTCCCTTGACTTTGCCCATAAAGGCCTCAAACTCGTTAGCCTCCACATTAGCTCCCTCAAGTTCATTAATGCTATCCGTCGGGGAGGGATGATTAATGATGGTAGTTTTGATGTTGGAGGTTACCTTGTTGGTGGCTTTAGCCATGAGGCACTTGGCGGTGATGCTCTCGTTGGGTGAGTCAAAGAGAGACACCCGTGACGTTGTTGCAATGGCAACGGAGGCCATGGCAACTGACTCATCATCTTCATCATCATCATCATCATCATCCACATTGTACTCTTCTTGCACAACCAAAGCCTTGGGAGGAGTCTTCTTGGTGAAGTTGTTCTTGTTGGGGAACGACTTGGCCTTGTCCTTTCGGATGAGTTTGCCACCATTGTCTTCCCTCTTATCATACGGGCATTCCGCAACGAAATGACTCACGTTGCCGCAATTGTAGCAAGTCCTTACACGTTGCTTGCCCCTTATGCCACTCGAGTTGTTTTTGCTAAAATTGGGCCTCGAGTTTTTCTTGCTCCAAAATTGCCTTGAAGCAAGTGCCATGTGTTCATGATATGCATACTTCGTATCTTTGGGGTTGCTCTCCTCTTCTTCCTCTTCTTCTTCTTCCACGGTGAGCTTGGCCTTCAATGCAAGGTTAGGCTTCTTTGCCCGTTGAGAACGGAGCACCGCATTGTCGGCGGTCTTGTCCAAAATGTTCATGGCCACAAACTCATCCAACACTTCGCTTGAGGTCAAAGTGTGGAAGTCCGGTCTTTGCCGAATGACGGAAGACATGGCCTTGTGGTAGGGCATCATTGCCTTGAGGAATTTGCGCTTGATCCAATTGTCATTCGTGTCCTTGCTCCCGTGATCTCGTAGTGAGACCGCGAGGGTTACTCTCCGATAAAGCTCACGAGGTTCTTCATCTTCCTTCACTGCAAACTCATCGGCCTCATCTTGTACCACTTCATAGTTGGAGCGTTGAATGCTTGCGCTTCCCCGGTGGAGAGACACGACACAATGCCATGCATCTTTGGCCAAGGCGAAGGGACAAAGATGAGGTAGGTCTTCGGGTGGAATTGCATCTTGAATGATGAAGAGAGCATTCTCATTGA
Source organism: Triticum urartu (assembly GCF_056163025.1). NCBI lineage: Eukaryota > Viridiplantae > Streptophyta > Magnoliopsida > Poales > Poaceae > Triticum > Triticum urartu. The sequence goes on from NC_141876.1 coordinate 280,845,656, forward strand.
ATTGATTGTCCGCGGCTTCTCGAGGAGTGAAGTTGCTTGGATCATGTGGATAGAAACCTTCTTCAATGATTCTCCAAAGGTTAGTGTTCACATGATTTAAATGACGTTTAAAGCGGTAAACCCAAGAATCAAAATCCTCATTTTTCACAATCTTAGGGGGAGGACCGGCATGATTCAAATGAGTGGAAGGAACCGGTCCACCATAAACAAGTGGTGGTTCCACATGGGCAAAGATGCCGGTGCCATTCTTGCCACTAGAAGAAGGAGCCTTTTCACTACTAGCTTCCCCCTTGTCGGGGATAGCATCCGACACCTTGATGGCAGGATCACCCACTTTCAACGGTGCGGTGGATAGTTTAAGCCCCTCAAGAAATTTAGTAAACATGCTCTCAACTTCGGTCGTCATCGAGGTTTTCAGTGTCTCCAAGGCCACATTGAACTCCTCATGAGAGACCGAAGTTCCCCCATCGCCCGTAGACGAGATAGGATTCACACCGGAGTGTTCCTCCGCACTGTCTATGGTATCAACCATACTCTTTGGACGGTAAAGTCCTTAATAAAGAGACGAGGCTCTGATACCAATTGAAAGGATCAATATGGTTGACTAGAGGGGGGTGAATAGGCAACTAATAATTTTTAGCTTTTCTTTAGCAATTTAAACTTTGCATCAAAGTAGGTTGTCTAGATATGCAACTAGATGAGCAACCTATATGATGCAACAGAATAGGAACACAAGCAAGCAAGATATATGAAACAAATAAGCTACACAAGTAAAGGCACGAGATAACCAAGAGTGGAGACGGTGGAGACGAGGATGTGTTGCCAAAGTTCCTTCCCTTTGAGAGGAAGTACGTCTCCGTTGGAGCGGTGTGGAGGCACAATGCTCCCCAAGAAGCCACTAGGGCCACCGTAATCTCCTCACACCCTCACACAATGCGAGATGCCGTGATTCCACTATTGCTGCCCTTGGAGGCGGCGACCGAACCTTTACAAACGAGGTTGGGGCAATCTCCACAACTCAATTGGAGGCTCCCAACGACACCACGAAGCTTCACCACAATGGACTATGGCTTTGAGGTGACCTCAACCGTCTAGGATGCTCAAACACCCAAGAGTAACAAGATCCGCAAGGGATTAGTAGGGGGAATCAAATATCTCTTGGTGGAAGTGTAGATCGGGGCCTTCTCAACCACTCCCGAGCAAATCAACAAGTTTGGTTGGCTAGGGAGTGAGATCGGGCGAAAATGGAGCTTGGAGCAATAATGGAGCTTTAATGGTGGAAGAGGTGAGTCAACGGGGAAGAAGGAGACCCTTTATATAGTGTGTGGAAAAGATCCAACCGTTACCCACCAACCAGCCCGCGGCCAGCGGTACTACCGCGCCTGGCCAGCGGTACTACCGCATGGCCGCGCGGTACTACTGCTTGCAACCAAGCGGTACTACCGCACGGCAAAAGTCCCGTGCAGGGGGAAGGGGAACTTCCGTGCCTACTTCTGCAAAAAAACGGAAGTAGCAAAAACTAGACACAGTAGTACTGCCGAGGGGCGGTACTACTGTCTGACCGCATTGCGCCGTACTACTGCACGGCGAAAGCGGTACTACCGCGGCAGGTGCGGATGTAAAAAATTACATCCGCTCCTACTACCGCAAAGGGGCGGCAGTAGCCTGGTGGGCAGCGGTAGTGCGGCTCCAGGGGAGCGGTACTACCGTGAGCACCAGCGGTACTACCGCGCCACCGCCCGGTACTACCGTGGATGCCCACGGTACTACCGTTGATCCAGGAGCAGTACTACCGCAACCACAATAGCAGCCAGTCAAAGGAGGCAGGAAAAACGGAGGAAGCTCCAAGGAAGAAGGAGGGGATAAAAGGAGACGTGTACGTGATGATTCCACCCAAACCTTTCCAACGCGGACCCCCTCTTAATAGTACGGCTTTCCTACGACTCAAATCCACCAAAAAGAAACGTAGAAAAGATGCCGTCTTCGTCAGTCTTCGAGGGGCACCCAATCGTCTTGTGCCTAGCAGAGAAGAGTCTCGAAAACTCATGGCACACGATTAGTCCGCAAATGCATTGTCATCAATCACCAAAACACTTAGGGATAAATATGACCTTACAGTGATGTGGTATGATAGGGTGGTATCCTCTTTTGAATGATTTGAGTGGCTTGACTTGGCACATGTTCACGCATGTAGTTGAAACGAAATCAACATAGCCTCTATGATATTTATGTTCATGGTGCATTATATCCTACTCATGCTTGCATTCGGTGTTGATTAATTTTAATGCATGTTCATGACTGTTGTCGCTCTCTAGCTGCTCGCCTCCCAGTCTTTTTGTAGCCTTCACCTGTACTAAGCGGGAATACTGCTTGTGCATCCAATCCCATAAACCGCAAAGTTGTTCCATATGAGTCCACCATACCTACCTATATACGGTATCTACCTGCCGTTCCAAGTAAATTTGTATGTGCCAAACTCTAAACCTTCAAATAAACATTCTGTTTTGTATGCTTGAATAGCTCATGTATCAACTAGGGTTGTCCATATCTTCCATGTTAGGCGGTTTATTCTCAAGAGGAGTGGACTCCGCTCCTCACTCACGAGAAAATGGCTGGTCACCGGGATGCCCAGTCCCATGCTTTATGCAAATCAAATGAAAATAATTGCAAACAAAACTCCCCCTGGGGCTGTTTTTAGTTGGAGGCACTCACTGTTTCAAGCAAGCCATGGATTGATGCTTGTTGGTGGAGGGGGAGTATAAACTTTCCCATTCTGTTTGGGAACCGCCTATAATGTGTGTAGCATGGAAGATATCGTCATCTCATGGTGGTTATGTTGACAATGGAAGTATACCGCTCAAAATATTATTCACCTCTATTTCAAAACTGAGCTCTGGCACCTCTACAAATCCCTGATTCCATCTGCGAAGGGCCTATCTCTTTACTTTTATGTTGAGTCATCATCCTCTTATTAAAAAGCACCAGTCAGATAGCACCACTGTCATTTGCATTCATTACTCTTAGTTTACATTGAGTATGACTTGACTAGATCTCTTTTACCATGAATTACAATGTCTAGTCAGTCCTTGATCTTTAAAGGTGCTCTGCATTTATGTTTTGCGGTCTCAGAAAGGGCTAGCGAGATACCATCTTGTTATATCATATTATGATTGTTTTGAGAAAGTGTTGTCATCCGAGATTTATTATTATTGCTCGCTAGTTGATTATGACATTTATATGAGTAAACATGAGACCTAAGAGTTATTGTGAATATGGTTAGTCCATAATCTTTGCTGAAAACTTGAATGCTGGCTTTACATATTTACAACAAAAAGAGCAAACCGAGTTTGTAAAAGTTTTTCTTTATCACTTTTAGTTTGTCAACTGAATTGCTTGAGGACAAGCAAAGGTTTAAGCTTGCGGGAGTTGATACGTCTCCATGGTATCTACTTTTCCAAACACTTTTGCCCTTGTTTTGGACTCTAACTTGCATGATTTGAATGGAACCAACCCGGACTGACGCTGTTTTCAGCAGAATTGCCATGGTGTTATTTATGTGCAGAAACAAAGGTTCTCGGAATGACCTGAAACTCCACGGAGATTATTTATGGAAATAATAAAAAATACTGGCAAAGAATCAAGGCCAGGGAGCCCACACCCTAGCCACGAGGGTGGGGGGCGCGCCTGCCCCCCTGGGCATGCCCCCTACCTCGTGGGTCCCCTGGAGCTCCACCGACCTCGACTCCAACTCCATATATTCGTGTTCGGAGAGAAAAAAATAAAGGAGAAGGATTCATCACATTTTATGATACGGAGCCCCCGCCAAGCCCTAAACTCTCTCGGGAGGGCTAATCTGGGTCCGTTCGGGGCTCCGGAGAGGGGAATCCGTCGCCATCGTCATCATCAACCTTCCTCCATCACCAATTTCATGATGCTCACCGCCGTGCGTGAGTAATTCCATCGTAGGCTTGCTGGACGGTGATGGGTTGGATGAGATTTATCATGTAATCGAGTTAGTTTTGCTAGGGTTTGATCCCTAGTATCCACTATGTTCTGAGATTGATGTTGCTATGACTTTGCTATGCATAATGCTTGTCACTAGGGCCCGAGTGCCATGATTTCAGATCTTGCAAGTCTATAGTCACCTACTATGTGTGATGATCCGGCAACCCCGAAGTGACAATAATCGGGACCACTCCCGGTGATGACCATAGTTTGAGGAGTTCATGTATTCACTATGTGTTAATGCTTTGGTCCGGGACTCTATTAAAAGGAGGCCTTAATATCCCTTAGTTTCCACTAGGACCCCGCTGCCACGAGAGGGTAGGGCAAAAGATGTCATGCAATTTCTTTTCCATAAGCATGTATGACTATATTTGGAATACATGCCTACATTGCATTGATGAATTGGAGCTAGTTCTGTGTCACCCTAGGTTATGACTGTTACGTGATGAACCGCATCCGGCATAATTCTCTATCACCGATCCATTGCCTACGAGCTTTCCATATATTGTTCTTCGCTTTTTTACTTTTCCATTGCTATTGTTATCATCACTACAAAACACCAACAATATTAGTTTTGCTATCGTTACCTTTTGCTACCGTTACCACTATTATCATATTACTTTGCTACTAAACACTTTGCTGTAGATACTAAGTTTCCAGGTGTGGTTGAATTGACAACTCAGCTGCCAATACTTGAGAATATTCTTTGGCTCCCCTTGTGTTGAATCAATAAATTTGTGTTGAATACTCTACCCTCGAAAACTGTTGCGATCCCTATACTTGTGGGTTACCACTGCCTTGGGCAAATTGCTTGGTGTGCTCCTGCTGCCTTCATCAGAAGTGCTAGAGGGACTAGTGCCCTCACTCAAATGAACCTGCTCCTTAGAATTGTTCTGGCTGTCACTTTGATCAGACATCTTGCAGGCAAACTGTCAGCAGAACCTGTGAATTAATTGTAGATGGGGTAGAGTAGATGAGCATCACAAAGTGCAGAATTTTTGCAAAACAGATGACTTAAAAACTTAGTTTTAGTTCTTCACAGAAGGCATTTCGGATCTACCGATTTGTATTCTTGGTGATACCGAAGCAGCTTTTGGAACCTAAACTTGTGAACTCGGTCAGACCGAGTCACAGTTCGGTGGCACTGAGATTGCTAGGGTTTCATAGAGAATCGAACTCGGTCACACCGATTTGCAATTTTTGGTCAGACCGAAAACGCATGTGCAATGGCCTAAGCCAAATCGGTGAGACCGATTTCTACAACTCGGTCGGTTCGAGATGAGCTCGGTGGAGACCTAACCCTAAATTTTCAAATCAAATCTAATCTATGGGATGCTTTCGCTGGACAGGCTGATTTCATACGTGGCAAGGATCATGGCAAAGCAATGTGCTATGAATCATAGTTAAGGAATAGCACAAAGATCACGTTCATACCCTACTTCGGCGGTGAACTAGCTACGGCGGCAACGGCGGGGCAGATTGCCGTTGACGGCGGAGGAGACCAGCGGCGGGAGGTCGCTGGCGGCGAGAGGACGATCCGGAGACCCGAGGAGGCAGAGCAGGTCACGCGCGGGTGAAAGGTTTTGGAAATTTTTCCAAAATTTGACCCGTCAGTATAAATAACCTGACCCTGTCGGTGTGACCAAGTGGAACAATTCGGTGGCACCGAGATGCAAAACTGTGAGCAGTTACTGCAACTCGGTGTGGCCGAAAAGTTCGAATCGGTTGCACCGAGATTGAAAACCTAGATCAACTTAGTGATCTCGGTGTGACCGAAATGGATGACTCGGTCATACCGAAATGCACAAAGAGGTTTTGGAAGTGTAAGTCTATGACGAATCGGGGACTCTGAGTGCTCCTCACACAGAGTGGTTCGAATCTGACTTGATCAAACTTTGCGATGTAGCATGAATATTGTTTGAGACGAGGAAAGCATAGATAGCTAGAGGGAATTCTTACGCATTCTTGTCCATCCATTTGGCAAAAGTGAAAAAGCCAAACAATCAAAGCAACAAATGGATGTCCTTGAATGAGTAAAATATGCAACCAGCATGCTCACACAATAAGATGACAAATGAAATATGTGACAAAGCATGTAGAAACACTCTAGCATCTATCAAGCAATTTGGCGATGACTAGGTCATCTATATATGAGTATATTGACTTAGGAGTCAAATGCGAACATTTGATCGTAGGTCATACTCATCGTTTAAGCACAAGTGGGGTTGCCACTTTTACATAAAGCATTGTTGTGTTCACACCATTAGAGTTGCTTTAGCTCAATTGATTAGAGTAAAGCTCCTCCTAGATGTGATATTCCCCCAAGAGGGATGAACTAACCTTGGGTTTTGTCGATGATGACTTCATGTAGGTGTTGAAGATGTAGATGCTCAATGTTGATGTAGATCCTTTGGAGCAATCCTTTGGAGTGAGTTGCACTTTCAATACCTACACGGGTTAGTCCCACAAGGAACAAACAAGGATATCCATAGACATAGAGTGATATTCACATGAGATGATGTCCATGAATGCATTAGGTTACCTTGTCCCTTGTCTTACCAACAAGAGGGTTTGTCACTCCTTGAACTACTGCAAGATATGGAAGTTCTTTGCACTTGTCCTCGCCAAAATGATATGAGTGAAGTGTGTTGGCACAGTCACCCTCAAGAACTCTCTAGTTCTTCTTCTTCGGGATCCACACCATCTTGACGAGAATCCTTGGAGTTGTAGTCGTACATGATGAAGTAGAACTTGATGTAGTCTTGGGAACCCACTTGACCAAGGCTTTGGGAGCTTCTTCTAATGCATCAATCTCCTCTTGAAGCCTGTCCTTGACTTTTAGCTTGTGGTCTTGTGGTGGAAGGTCATCTTGAGCTTGTGTTCCTTAGAAAGAAGTAGGATCATACTTCTCTTGTTGAGGAACAAACTTCGTCTTGGGGTATTGATCTTCTTCCCACTCAACTCCATTGGCATTGAACTTTCGTTCAAAACCAACACCTTGATTCTTTTGGTGTCTTCCTTGCTTGCGTACAATTTCCTCAAATTGCTTACTTCCCTCAGGGCTCTTGTAAACACCTTTCTCTATAATTCCCTTCAATAAGCTATTTTATTGCTCAAGTGTAACTTGGCTAATAGAATCATTAGTGGAATCAAGAGAACTACTAGAAGCAACATCACTGAGTTTACCATGATTATTGTTACTACTAGAAGAAGAATCTTTCGTACTCTTGTTGCTAGATTTAACTTGTGGCATGTAAGTAGACAAAAGTAAACGCTTGGCAATGTAAGAAGAACTTTTCTTGCGAAGATCATCATTTATCGCCTTTAATAACTCATGGTGTTGCTCAAGGTTGAGCTTTTCAAAGCGTAGCTTCTCATGAGTCTTTAAAAGCTCTCGATGATTTTCCAAGGTAGTTTCATGAGCTAACTTAAGAGTGTTTAGCTCTTTAGCTAGACGCTCAATCTCCTTCTTATCATCGGCATTCTTTTTGTCTTGATTAGCATGATTAATAGGAAGTTCATAGTAGTTTTCATCACTAGAATTGTCAACAAGTAAATCATCATCACCTAGCAAGTCATCTTCACCACTATTGAAACCAACATACTCGGGGTGTGATACATTTGGGCCTTTAGCCATGAAGCATCTTCCACTTCCTTCATTTGGTGACTCAAATATGTCGTAGGAGTTGGTTGACACAAGTGCTAGACCGGCAACATCTTCATCTTGAGTATATTTGGAGTCGGAGTGATAACTTCTCTCGGAGTGATCGTCGGAGTCAGAGCCGGTGTAACGCCCTCGATGCGGCTATATCTCCCACGTGTCGAAGCACGACTTAGAGGCATAACCGCATTGAAAGCAATGTCGCAAGTGAGGTAATCTTCGCAAACAACCCATGTAATACAATAGGGGAAAAGGTACATAGTTGGCTTATAATCGCCACTTCACACAATTACATGAATAAAGCATTACATCAACTAGATACACTCAAGGTCCGACTATGGAACCAAAATAAAAGAAGAACCCCAAATGCGACAAGGTCCCCGATCGACCCCAACTGGGCTCCACTACTGATCAGCTAGAACGAAACAACACAAAGGACAAGATCTTCATCGAGCTCCTCCTGAGCTTGGTTGCGTCACCTGGAATGGCATCATCGGCACCTGCAAGCTGGTTTTGGAAGTATCTGTGAGCCACGGGGACTCAACAATCTCACACCCTCGTGATCAAGACTATTTAAGCTTATGGGTAAGGTAAAGGTATGAGGTGGAGCTGCAGCAAGCGACTAGCATATATGGTGGCTAACATATTCGCAAAAGAGAGTGAGAAGAGAAGGCAAAAGCACGGTCGAACAACTATGATCAAGAAGTGATCGTAGAACAACCTACGTCAAGCATAACTCCAACACCGTGTTCACTTCCCGGACTCCGCCGGAAAGAGACCATCACGGTTACACACGCGGTTGATGTATTTTAATTAAGGTCAACTTTAGGTTTTCTACAACCGGACGTTAACAAATTCCCATCTGCCCATAACCGCGGGCACGGCTTTCGAAAGTTCAAATCCCTACAGGGGAGTCCCAACTTAGCCCATGACAAGCTCTCACGGTCAACAAAGGATATACCTTCTCCCGAGACATTCCGATCAGACTTGGCATCCCGGTTCTACAAGACAACTTCGACAAGTTAAAACAAATCCAGCAACACCGCCCGGATGTGACGACAAATCCCGATAGGAGCTGCACAAATCTCATTCTCAGGGCACACTCAGATTGTCCAAACTTCCGGTAGGCCAGCCCATAGTTGTGCCTGGTGGCCACCGGCGGCTGACAGGTTGGACCAACACTCAGAGGAGCACTGGCCCGGGGGTTTAAATAAAGATGACCCTTGAGTCCGCGGAACCCAAGGGAAGAAGAGGCTAGGTGGCAAATGGTAAAACCAATGTTGGGCATTGCTGGAAGAGTTTTATTCAAGGCGAACTGTCAAGGGGTTCCCATTATAGCCCAACCGCGTAAGGAACGAAAAATCCAGGAACATAACACAGATATGACGGAAACTAGGGCGGCAAGAGTGGAATAAAACACCAGGCATAAGGCCGAGCCTTCCACCCTTTACCAAGTAGATAGATGCATTAATTAAATAAGATAAATTGTGATATCCCAACAAGTAAACATGTTCCAACAAGGAACAACATCTCCATGTTCCAACAAGGAACAAACTTCAATCTTCACCTGCAACTAGCAACGCTATAAGAGGGGCTGAGCAAAGCGGTAACATAGCCAAACAACGGTTTGCTAGGACAAGGTGGGTTAGAGGCTTGGCTTAACAATGTGGGAGGCATGATAAGCAAGTGGTAGGTATCGCAGCATAGGCATAGCAAAAGAGCGAGCAACTAAGCAAGCAAAGATAGAAGTGATTTCGAGGGTATGGTCATCTTGCCTGAGATCCCGCAAGGAAGAAGAACGAGTCCATGAAGAAGACAAACGGACATAGACGAACGGGTCCTCACAATCACGGCGTTATTGGAACCAACCCAAAGAAGCAACACCGGAAAGAAGCAAACAACATAGTAAACAACCAACACATACACATGGCATGATGCACAAACAATTATGATGCATGCCCGGTTTAATGAAGCATGGCATGGTAAAGTGCACAAACAACACTGCAAATTAAGTGGAGCTCAATATGCAACGGAGTGGCATATTGAATAAAACACCACATGACTTATTTAGTTCTCTCTCGTTATGTACGCAACAATATTAAATGTTGTTAAATATGGCAAGAGGGTGAAGCAAAGAAAACTACCTATCTAGGCAAGTTTAAACGAGGCCGGAAACAACGAACAACAATTCCGGTAAATCCCCATAGGCATATATTAGGTTTGGTCCTGTTCTGCCCTAAACCATATTTTAGAGTTGTTAAACATGCAAGATGATGCCACCATGTTAAACTAGGCAAAATTCTACCCCATTTACATATAAAGTTTATTAGAAACTGAGCTACGGTTAATTAATTATGAATTAAATCATTTTAGCAAGTTATTTACGCAAATTTAAACAAACAACATCTTAAGAATTTTAAACATAGATGAAAATTGGATATTATTAAACTAGATGAAAAACTAAGCAAGTTTCATATTTAAAGTTTTTACATATGATGCACCGTTTGTGAGTAATGAAATGCATGAAGCTTAGGGGGTTATCTGCAAAACTGCCAAACTACTAGATAATTGCTAAAATCGCAGGGTAGAGAAAAAAAAGGCAATGGGCTGTAACAAGGGGCGGCTGGCTGCTCACCAAGGGCCAAGGCCTAGCTGAAGAGGGGGAGGCTAGGCGGGCCGGATCTGGCGCACTGGGCCTCGCTTGGCGCTGGATGGGTGGCCCAGGCGAGACCGAGTGCGGTCAGCGAAGGAGCGGGACGAGGCGCTGCTGCCCTCTTCTCTGAAGAAAGAAACTGCAGCACGGGTTTCTGGCGATGGAGAAAAACGATGGCAGGGGTCCTGGCGACGGGGTCGGCGGGAACTGGCCGGAGCGGGGCGGATCTAGTCAGTGGGCGGCGGAGCAGAGGGGATCCGGTCCAGATCGGGGCCGAGGCACGATCCTGATGGGCGGCTTGACGAACTGAGGGAGGCGGCGACCCTGGCTCCTGCAGAAGACAGACGCGGCGGGCGCGAGCTTGGGGAGCGGCTGTGGCCTGGTTTGGCGAGGTCGCCGGCAGCGGCGCTAGGAGGAGGAGCACCACGGTCTACTGCTGCTCTTGCTGGCGAGGCAGCGATGCCGGACGGAACCAGAGACGGAGGAGTCGGCGGTGGAGACGCCCCAGGCGGCGGCGTTGTCTCCTGTGAGAGAAACGGGACGAGGGAGGTGGTCAGGGAGAGCTTCAGCGAAAAAAGAATAAAGGAAGGGAGCAGGGGCGACGCTCATCTGTTCTTGGACCAGGTCACCGGCAGCACTGCAGCAGGTCTGACGCGAGACGAGGCCGCGAAGGCCTGGACGAGGAGGCCGCGGATGAAGGACGACGACGGTTTGAAGTGCGTGGGGCGCCCGGGCAGAAGAGCTTGAGCATCGGGCGCGCGAGAGGACCGGCGATGTGGCGCCTCGAGCAGAGGAGGCTGCGGGTGCGTGGAGGTCGAGCAGAGGAGCCCGACGGGGCTGGATCGATGGGTGGATGGGACAGAGAGGATCGGGAGAAGCTTTGGTTGGTGGGTGCACTGCGGAATCAAAGGAGGAGCACTGGTTGGTTGGAACGGGCAGGGGGGTTTCGAGGGGGATTTGGAAAGTGGCGGCAGGCGACGGGGCACATCTCCTAGATTTTAGGGTTTGGACTCATATATACATCGCGTGGATTAGATTAGGGGCTACCTCGTCCCTCCGATCGTCATCGGGTGGGCGAGAATAAATAGCTTAGGGGAACCCAACAAAGAATTGGAGATATTTTGTAGATGTTTGGGGATGATCCGAATCCAACGGTGACGACTGCCTGGTTCGGGTCCGGGACAGCTTTCGGACGCGCGTGCGAGGAGGTCCACGGGCTGACGAGAGAGCTTAGGTTAGGCCTGGCGGTAGGTAGTGGACTATGTAGACGTGTTAGGGAGGAAAGAGAGGGAAAGCTCGGCAAAAGTTTTCGGAGACCGAAAACGTCCGACGATTTGACCGACTATATTGTCGCTATAGTAATCCGTTGGGGCGATCAAATGAACTCCGAATGCGATGAAACTTGGCAGGCGACCTACTAACAACATAAAAACACCGCATGCGAACTTTCAACCCATTCCGAGAACATTTTCCGGCCATTTATAAAATAATATTTTAGATGTGCCTTGGGCACGTGCAAGTGTGTCTGGGCTCAGAACGGACAACGGACGAAACTTGGGAAACCCAGACAAATGCAAGTTTTGGAAACATGATGATGCAATGCATATGATGACAAGACAAGATGCAACATGCAAGCAAAAGACAAGGCAACAATAGCGAATAACTGGACGACACCTGGCGCAACGGTCTCGGGGCGTTACTACACTCCACCGCTACGAGAGGATCTCGTCCCGAGATCTAGAATGGCACCGGAGGGAAAAGGAAGAGGAAGAGAAGAGGTAAAACTAAGTTGCTTCTTTGACAAACGAGTGAGACCAAAGAACCTTGAAAAGGTTAAGCCATTTTGAGAAAAGAATACAACGGAGATGACGAAGCTGAAAACACTCCGTTAGAAAAGAGGAACAAGGGAGAACAACTTCGGGCAGCACTCCGATTGAAAAGAAAAGGAATTGAATAAGAACTTGGAAAGAGGGCACGACACTCCGGTTAAATGGATAAGCACGAAAGAACACGATCCTGATAAAACAAGAAGATGGGTTGAAGAGAGCAACATTACAATGCCTCCGGAACAAAAGTAATAATGGAATGAACGAAGGGAATAAAAAGCCGAGAGCATGCTTACAACAAATGCTAGAACGGAGTTGTTGGAAAACCAACAACGAAAAGAATAAGATTGATATGGTCTTATGGGATACCTCTCAAATTATGAGGTGATAACCTGGCACTCACGGAAAAAAAGAATTGGATTGATAAGAACAAGGGGACGAGAAACTATTTCACCGTGAGGATAAAAGAACTTGGGTTAATTATAAACACCATAATAGCAACAATCCTTAGGGGAAGCTTTAGGTGAAATATAACCCAAGATAACTCCAACGAAGAGGTTGATGGATTTAACATATCTCACTCTTAACAACATGTGAATCATGAAGCATGAACTCAAATTATCAAGAATGACATAATACCACCTCCAATGATATGGAAGAAAGAATTGCACTCCGGAGTGCAAGATGAAGAAACTTAAGCTCCTTAGAAAAGAATCTCGATGAAAAACTTGGAGAAGGAATTAAATCCTTGATGAACCATCATGTAGAGCCTCCATGAAGAACTTCGGTAACAAAAGGATGATCAAACGAAAAGAAAGGGTAGTTGAAAACACAAGGTGGAACCTTGTAAAGATTTAGATAAATCTCCATGATAACATAATTGCGAGAGCTTGGAAATCCGGGAAAAGAAAGATGAGCACTTGAAACCAAGAATATGTGTGATGAACCACTCCGGAATAAGGAATTGAATCAACTCGATGAAACAAGAATAAGAATTACATTATGCTTATCCTTCACCAATTAAATTGATGACAATCAATGGCTTTGGCATACTACTTATTCTTGTAGAAAAAATTAAGATAGATATAGAGTCGACTTCGGAAAAAAAGGTCTTCAACGAACCACCGGTACGATTGAAAACAACGAATAAATTGATATGATAAACGAAGGAAGAGGAACTCTTGAATGAACCACTGTAAGAATTGGAAATGAACGATGTAAAGGGATGAATCACCGGGAAGAATTATAAAAAACACAAAGATACTTGAGAGGATTTAGACCCATGAGAACGAAGAGATTACGAGCTGATTAGAGGGTCCTTGATTTAAACACCGATATGATTTAGAGTATGAGAACTGAAAGCTGGAATGAATAAATCTGAATTTATGGACTCCGGATAATCCAACTGAGAAGGTTCTTGAATTGCTCCGGATAGGTGAAAAGAATTTTGACAATCGAAAACAAATATAAGAGGATAGCTTGACTGGAATCACGAATCTCTGAGAGAATGGATAAGATATGGAGGTAAACCCTTCTTCGGTCTTCAAAATCCGAGAATGACGACGAGAAACACCACCATGAATTGTTGAGGCACTCCGGAATGAAAGAATGGAAATGTTGAGCCAACGATGAAAAGAATTTGGAAAATCTTGGAGAAAGACATCTGACTGATGTCAATTCATTCTTACGTCAAACTTTGAAATGAATTTGAGACTAACTCCGGGAGAATAAGAAGAGTCAGGTAAGATCCTGGAAAAAAGACCTGTGGGTTAGGGCCCACTCAAAAGAAACACCGTTAAATGATTTAAAAGATAGATTGCGTCGGTTGAATTAAATGGCTTGAATAAGATAACAACCTCGAAATAACTTGAATGGATTGAGAATGGAAAATCGAATCTTCTGAGATATCTTTGGCATTCCGAAACAAATGAATAGCGAAGAGTGGATGATTATGAGGTGCACCGGTATGGTAAAACTTCTGAAACGAGGAAAAGGATATGATCAAAACCAAAAGCTTGAATTGAATCCACCGGAGAAGAAAACGAGTGAAGAGTGACGAACTTGAAGCTCTGTTAGAATCTTCATGAGAATAGCCGGATAAGAACATTGACGGAAAAAGAATGGAGAGGCTTCTCATCAATAAGATGATACTGGATTACAAAATCTTAGTCCTTGAGGAAAAAAGGGTGGGTGGGCGGGAAAAAAAACAAAGGCAACTTGGAGACGGATGAAACAAACAACATTGATGAAAAACTAATAATTGACCTTGCGGATGTTTCAATGATCGGATCCACTTGAAGAGACTTAAAAAGGATTGACATGGAAATCTCGATGATCATGAAGGATTAGTATCCACATACAAATATGAGAACACCGCTTAGAAAAGGGATGGAATCCACATTTGACTTCGAAGCAACTCGAATACCACAACTCAAAAAAAGTCAAAGGATTGACTTGCAAAATAAGCCGGAACAAACATATGATAGAGATTTCGTCCGAAGTTTTCGTGGTGGGGCCTACACGGGCTCGATCGTACCCAATCCCATATCCTGTATTTGTCGGAAAGATATTCTAGGAGCTACTTGAATTCCCACCAATAAACTCCCGAAACATTCTAGTTATGCAATCTGGTGTTGGGGATACAGGGGAAGCATAATATCTCACCCAAACTAGCAAATCCTACATCCAGCTGTATCCATCCTTCAACACATAACCAAGAAAACTTCGAAAATCGTCTACCTCAACCTTCGAAAAGCATCCATTATACGAGTTATTGCAATACTCCCGAACTCCCGCCCAGTACTGGGTGGCATCGAGGTTATCTCACCAACAACTGCATAAAAGAGGTTTTCGATGTCGGCGAAACTAAACTCAGGTATTCCAGAACTGCAACGATAAAATTGTGACGACAACACCTCGGAGCTCAACTCCCCGGGACACTGCCACAACCCCTAAATGACAGGAGGCACCAAGAACAATGTTCTCGTCACAAAACCATCGGAACGATTCCAAGATACCCGCGTGATCCTAAAAAAAATTTAGAGAAAATTTGAGAAGATAAGAGTCAAAACTCTACGTCAGGATGCCTTACCAGAGCGATGAGAGGACTGGGGAGTAAAAAGAATTCCTAAACTCTCCGATATATAATTCCTAAACGACTCAAAACATTTTTCTAGACTCAACAACAACCGCTAATTCGATCAAGCAGTGGGGGCTCCTAAGGTCGGGTTAGGCTCTGATACCAACTTGTAACGCCCTCGATGCGGCTATATCTCCCACGTGTCGAAGCACGACTTAGAGGCATAACCGCATTGAAAGCAATGTCGCAAGTGAGGTAATCTTCGCAAACAACCCATGTAATACAATAGGGGAAAAGATACATAGTTGGCTTACAATCGCCACTTCACACAATTACATGAATAAAGCATTACATCAACCAGATACAATCAAGGTCCGACTACGGAACCAAAATAAAAGAAGAACCCCAAATGCGACAAGGTCCCGGATCGACCCAAACTGGGCTCCACTACTGATCAGCTAGAACGAAACAACACAAAGGACAACATCTTCATCGAGCTCCTCCTGAGCTTGGTTGCGTCACCTGGAATGTCATCATCGGCACCTGCAAGCTAGTTTTGGAAGTATCTATGAGCCACGGGGACTCAACAATCTCGCACCCTCGTGATCAAGACTATTTAAGCTTATGGGTAAGGTAAAGGTATGAGGTGGAGCTGCAGCAAGCGACTAGCATATATGGTGGCTAACATATTCGCAAAAGAGAGCGAGAAGAGAAGGCAAAAGCACGGTCGAACAACTATGATCAAGAAGTGATCCTAGAACAACCTACGTCAAGCATAACTCCAACACCGTGTTCACTTCCCGGACTTCGCCGGAAAGAGACCATCACGGTTACACACGCGGTTGATGTATTTTAATTAAGGTCAACTTTAGGTTTTCTATAATCGGACGTTAACAGCCGGATACCCATTCACCTACTTGAGCTTGATGTCTTTGTTTTGAGTAGCCCCTTGATGATATGTCCTTCCTTTCTGAATCCTTGCTTCTCCGTGATGTTCTTCGTTCATAACAGTCATCTCTACTCCTTCTCTCCCTTGGTGGTGATTCGTCTCTCCTACTCCTTCTTTTGGGAGTACCTTTTCTTCTTTTGTAGGGAGCCATACACTCATTGGAGTAGTGTTCAGGTCTTCCACAATTGTAGCAATTACGTTCACGACTGGAAGATCTTTTTTCATTGTAGGACCTTGCCTTGGAACTTCTCTCCTTGATTCTACACTTGTAGAACTTGTTGAAGTTCTTCACCATTAGGCTCAATTCTTCATTGAAGTTCTGTTTCTCACTTGATGATGTGGGAGCATCACATGAGGCTTTGTAAGCACCACTTGACTTGTTGTGAAGCTCTTCCTTATCCTTGAGTGACATCTCATGAGAAACAATCCTTCCAATGACTTTGTTGGCTTGAGATCTTTGTAATTGGGCATCATTTGGATGAATGTGCACACGGTATCATATTTTCCATCCAAGGCTCTTAGGATCTTCTTGATGATAAATCTATCGGTCATCTCTTCACTTCGTAAGCCGGCAATCTCATTTGTGATGAGAGCAAGCCTAGGGTACATTTCAGCGACACCTTCACCATCCTTCATTTTGAACTTGTCAAGTTGACTTTGAAGCACATCCAATTTGTATTCCTTGATGGAGTCGGTACCTTCGTGCATATCAATCAAAGTATCCCAAATTTCCTTTGCATTCTCAAGACGGCTGATTTTGTTGAATTCTTCGGGGCACTATCCGTTGAAGAGAATATCACTAGCATGAGCATTGTATTGCAACATCTTCAACTCTTTCGCGCTAGCCTCACTGTTCGGTTCCCTCCCATCAAAGAATTCACCTTGCAAGCCAATACACACAATAGCCCAAACGGCGGGGTTATGTCCAAGAATATGCATTTTCATCTTATGCTTCCAACTAGCAAAATTAGTACCATCAAAATAAGGACCTCTACGGTGGTAATTTCCCTCACTAGACGCCATACTCTCCTAGGTTGTGAAACCAAGGCTTTGATCACCAAAGCTATGGAAATCAAGGCAAATGGAGACTAAAACTCTGATACCACTTGTAGGATCGAAAGTATGTCTAGAGGGGGGTGATTAGACTACTTGACCAACTAAAAATCTAGCCTTTTCCCAATTTTAATTCTTGGCAGATTTTAGCAACTTAGCACAAGTCAAGCAAACAACCTACACATGCAATTCTAAGAGTATAGAAGCGGAATGTAAAACAATTGCACATGGAGGTAAAGGGAGGAGTTTGGAGGGAGCAAACGCAATGTAGACACGGAGATTTTTGGTGTGGTTCCAATAGGTGGTGCTATCGTACATCCATGTTGATGGACACTTCAACCCATGAAGGGTAATGGTTACGTGAGTCCACGGAGGGCTCCACCCACGAAGTGTCGATGAAGAAGCAACCTTGTCTATCCCACCATGGCCATCGCCCACAAAGGACTTGCCTCACTAGGGTAGATCTTCACGAAGTAGGCGATCTCCTTGCCCGTACAAACTCCTTGGTTCAACTCCACAATCTTGATGGAGGCTCCCAAGTGACACCTAACCAATGTAGCAGACACCACTCTCCAAGAGGTAACAAATGGTGTGTTGATGATGAACTCCTTGCTCTTGTGCTTCATGTGATACTCTCCCCAACACTCAACTCTCTCTCATAGGACTGGATTTGGTGGAAAGATGATTTGAGTGGAAAGAAACTTGGGGAAGGCTAGAGATCAAGATTTATGTGGTTGGAATAAAGTATCTTGACCTCAACACAAGTGTAGGTGGTTCTCTCTCAGAAATTGTATGTTGGAAGTGTAGGCATGTTCTGATCGCTCTCTTTACGAATGAAGAGTGGGTGGAGGGGTATATATAGCCTCCACACAAAATCTAACTGTTACACACAAATCACCAAACTCGGTGGGACCGAATCATATAACTCGGTCAGACCGATTTAGTTCATAATGTGACCGTTAGGGTTTTCGGTGGGACTGACATATCAACTCGGTGGGACCGATAACATTAGGGTTAGGGAATAACGTAATCTTGGTGACACTGATTACACAAACTCGGTGAGATCAATTTTGCTAATAGACTAACCAGAGAGTTGGTCATGCAATCTTGGTGGGACCGATTCGCTCTCTCGGTAGAACCGAAACATTACGAAAGGGAAGCATAGAGTTTGCATTGCAATCTTGGTGGGACCGATCGCTCATCTCGGTTGGACCGAAACATGACGAAGGAAAACAGAGAGATTACAATCCCATCTCGGTGAGAGCGAGATCCCTATCGGTGGGACTGAAAAGACTAGGGTTTGTGGCACTGGCTATGTCAAGTGCACTCGGTGGCGCCGGATAGATCAAATCAGTGGGGCCGAGTTTGACTTTTGGTTTGGGATATATTTGGATATGAGAAAGTGGTTGATGGTTGTGGAGCATATCACTAAGCACTTTGAGCAAGAACCTCATTAAGCAACACCTCATCCCCTCTTAATAGTATTGGCTTTTCCTATGGACTCAATGTGATCTTGGATCACTAAAAATGAAATGTAGAGTCTTGTGCTTTGAGCTTGAGCCAATTCTTTTGTCCTTAGCATTTTGAGGGGTCCACTTTCTAATCCATGCCATGCCAATCATTGAGCTTTTCTTGAAATATTTATCCTCAAGTAGCATTAGCTCAATGATCTATATGTTGTTAGGAATTACCAAAACCACCCGTGGATAGTTGCACTTTTAGTCTGGGCATAAATTTCCTTTTTCATGAAAACATTTTACTTCTACCATGGTGTTTGCTCAAACCAATGCATGTCTTTCGGGTTCAATCAATGCGGAGAATCATGGCAATTCTCTGACGGAATTTGACTGCTCATAGGTGGTACTGATTTATCTTGATTTATTTCTTTGGCTCGAGCATGAGATATATACCAAAGATTCGACCGTCTTTTGTCGTGAGTAATATAATGGGGTATGGACTTATAGCACTATCATACCTCAAATATTAACATCTTGAGATTGGCATGACAGGGTGCGGACGGGAAGATACTTATCGTGACAGGCTGTCTGTGTACTTGGTTCCACCAATGAGTACACCTGTTCTGAACTGATTGCTCGATTTTTGATTTACCCATGTTGTCGGTATACACAGATGTGGTAATGGGCTGTGAGATGCTTTAACACTGCCATTGAAGTCAAACTGTGGAGTTTGCAAAGGAAATCTTGGATCTGACAGAATAGAATTGGATATTCCACAATAACCATTTTAAGCGGGTTAGCGGGATATGAAGTCCTTGCAGAACAAAGCAGGCCTCTGAGGGTATGCCTTTGTGGATTCATATGGAATTATGGCCTCCAATTGACTTGGGTATCCGGACCCTGATGGTCACACAAAAATCATGATATCTTTGCTGTCAGTCTCACCCTTTAACAGCCATGATTTTCTTTGTCAAGATACCTTATTAAAATAGCTTGGTCACACATGTCCTTGATTCTTCGTATGACCATGAATGTGGCTGGTGCAATATGTTGGCGCCATTCCTTGGCTTGCTTTCCAACCTGGGTTCGCACACATATGACACATACTCGGGACTCGTAGATGTACAAAGCTCATTGTGGAGGCCAATCATACAAGAGGGTGACAAGAGTTTCATGATATCACCTTGTATGGTGTGGGAATAATGCCCTTAATGGACATTGCCAAGACTGTTGATTCTGCGTTGTCATCTCCAAATATTGTTGATCCTTGTATTACATGAGATGTATCTCTGCTTATCTTCATTTGCATGACTCATGAGGTTGTTGAATCCTTACCTTCCTTACATATATTTGCTTGATCACGGTCGCATCTCGTATGGGGGACTGGTATGACTAGGGGTGCATGCCACACCCTCTAGTGATCTTGCTGTGAAAGACTAGGTATCTTGGACCGGAATCTGTCCATATATTGTAGTGAGGAAAAATTGAGGAGCCTGAATTCTTTCGATAGTGTGTGGAGGAAGACTGAGTTTCTCATATTCAAAACTTCATACTGTGATATGCAGACTGAAAGCCATATACACACCCATAATATTCTGTGGCTGATTACTTGCATGAGGAATTTTGTTTGACTGTCTTCCTTGATCATAGCACATTCTGACTTTCTCTCAGAGTATAACTTATTTCAAGCATCATTCATTGCTGAGCCATAACTTTGTATATGATCCATACCTTTGACTGAAAATATACCGTGGATCTTGCAACTAACTTGTCTTTCTGCTGACTGTATCATTACTATTGTGAGGATTTCGTACTGATGTAGACTCGATGCTGATAATCAATCCAAGACACCATTGGTATTCTGAGCAGATATTAATACTATAATGCAGTTGACTGGGTAGACCATAATGTTTAGCTGAGCTTCTTCCAAATATTTGGAATCCTTATTGCTTCTCCAAGTCCGGTGTCGGATGATGAGAAACTTCCATAAGAGGAAATAAGGTAACACCGAGGGCCCAAAAAGAAAGAAGCAAAAGAAAACTCAACTAAAAAAAGCACACAACAATCAACTCACACAAAAACAATGTCACATATTACTGCTAGTCACACAATATGCATGCCTACTTAAGCAAACAAACCTCGCGGGATCTCCGGTACTACGATCCACCATGATGTGACGGTGTGCACGAGGACGAATCAATGTGTGGAAGGGTGGGTGTAAGCATCGCTACACCAAACGCTGGCTTAGCCAAGTAGCATCCTTGACTAACTGGAATGTGAGGATATACCCGATAATTATGTAGCGAGACACGAATGTCACGACCAAATTTTTATCAAGAAGACGGAAGGGATCCGTACTCATCCAAGGAATAGGACAGTGGTGGAAAACTGAGGCTACTGACATTGCCCTTTCTTGATGACTAAGATCATTAAGGGTTGTCAACACGACAAGATAAAAAGACGACCCGGGATAGAAACATGTCTATCATTGAAACTATAGGTGGGGCTGAAAGAAGGATATCAGCTGGATAGCTGAGCACTATTTCTGCAAACAGTGTCAGGATCACTTGGCCTCACTCCGCTGCGATGGAAATGACGCCAAACACCGAAGAACGAGCAAGAAAAGAAACTTGAAGAAAAGCGGTTGCTGAGCTGTAGTGAATCCGAACCGATGTCTGCTACACTCACAAGATAAACCGTTAGCAACAAGTAATAAGTCTATTTGCATGCTATGCAACAAACAAATGGAGCAACCAAATGCAACAAACAAGCAAGACTCTATACTACCAATTTTTGCAGCTTGCGCTGAATAGGGCGTCTGTCGGATTGCGGGTTCTAGCAAACCCTTGAGGTTCAAACACTGGGGTTCGCACGAAGATCTCTCCCTAGCTCGCTCTCACAATGATCTCAAGGCCTAGATCGCCGAATCCAAGGAACAAGAGACATGAGAGTTTATACTAGTTTGGGCCACCGTTGTGGTGTAATACCCTACTCTAGTGTGGTGTGGTGGATTGCCTCATGGGCTAAGGATAAACTAGTACAGTGGATGAACAGCCTCCTGAGGAGAGCTATTCTTGAGCACGATGAGCTGGTGAGATGGCCTTTGTGGAGTGGATCCGATCCAAGATGAACTGATCCTTCACTATGGTGGTGGCTAGTCCTATTTATAGAGGCCCTGGTCCTCTTCCCAAATGTTTAGGTGGGAAGGGATCCCACAACGGCCAATTTCGAAGGGAGACATCTAGTGCAAGTTATCCTGACAAAAGGTGGTCTTCGCCTGCCAAAGGCTCTGGTGATGACGCCGCCGTGGGCTTTCGCAGTGTCCTCTGTCCTGCCATCCTTCTGGTCTTGGTCTTATTGCACCGATATGGAATCCTTTGCCTGATGCCTCGGGACTCCTCGCCTGCGCCTCCTTCCTTAGCACCAAAGAGGAAACTGGCACTCTGCGCCCGCTGGCGCCCTCCTGGCCTTGGTTGTCATGGCACACGCCGAGTGGACCTCGCGAGGTGTCCCTTGCATAGATATCTCCACTCCTCAGGAGCCAGCCTAGCGAGGCCGCCCCTGGGGAGGTCTTGGTATCGTCTGCCTCGCGAGGCTTGGCCCCTCGCGAGGGTCTTGAGTGCTTGCTGATGAAGATGGGCCGTACCAGGCCATTGGTGGAGCCACGCCCTAGGCCGCAGGCACGCAGGTCTGGGGTACCCCCGTTCCCAGGATGCTAACAGTAGCCCCTAGGCCCAAGGCGTGCTCGGGCATGGCTTCAAGGCGAAGCCAAAGGGCAAGTGCGGAGCGCCGCGGGCCCCAACCGCCTCCGGCCTTGATTGACGCGTGGCGATTGGTAGGTCGTGTGTGTCTCCGCTTCCGCACGCTGCCTCGGCAACTGCCTGACTAACAAAAGGCTGGCGCGCACCGCAGAGCCTTTATTGCCTTCCTCCACCCTGCTCCAGATCCCCTATCTCTTTCTCGCTCTGAGAGACTCCAGATCCACACGAACCCCTCTCCGAGCATGCATCCAATGGCATCCGACAAGGCGAAGGCCACGAACTCGCCTTCCTGGTACGAGCCGGCCTTGAGCTCGCCGAGCGTCTCAGAGAAGAACCTCGCCGCCACACTCCTGATGACGGCGGGCAGCACCAACAAGGGGTAAAGACCATGGTTCGGGCTGGCTCCGACGAGGCAGAGCCCTCAAACAGTACCTTCTACCCCTTCTTCATGAATAGCATTGTCGCGGGACTGGTCCCCCCTTCTCCGACTTCTTCTAGGCCGTCCTCAGCCACTACAAGTTGCATGCCCTTCATCTCCATCCCAACTTTGTTCTCCTTTTGTTGATTTTCGCCCTTTATTGTGAGGCGTTTGTGGGGGTGATGCCGACTGTGGCATTGCTTCGCCACTTCTTCTACCTCCGGCTCAAGGAGGGCCATTGCTCGGGGTGCGCCAACTTCATTGCAGCCAACGGGACCAACGCGATCTCAAAGGCCGGGAAGAAGGCCGAGGGCTTCAGGAGCAAGTGGGTCATGATGGATGCCAAGTGCATCCACCCTCGGTTGGTGCTGCCGACGGAGATGTTCCCGCCTCACGACAGTTGGCTCTGCGCAAAGCTTACCGACCCTCGGGCGAAGCAGGTGCTGGAGAACGCCATGCACGTGAAGAAGTTCCTGGCGCAACGCGTCGCCATGCTCCAGGCGTGCTTACGCCCCCTGTGGAAGTAGGGGGACAAGGGGTACGAAATCCGTCTGCACCCGGATGCCTTGTCCAAGGAGGAGCTAGGCGCGGACATCCATCTCCTAGTCGGGGACGATTTGGGGTACCCGCGAGACTCCCATCTTCCTCTGTACCGCCGCCAGATGGGGCAAAGGTAGCTGCTGCCATGCCTGTCTTCGATGGACACGGGCTTGTGCCGCCAGTGCCTTCTGAGGCCATGGAGTAGGCGACCTCGGCACTTGTGTCTTCTGGTGATTCTGAGGAGGAGAGGTGTGACTTGGAGGCGACTCTGGAGGGGTAAGAGGAGACTTCTCCCCTTGTGGCGGATCTCCTCCGAGCCCTCCCCGACGATGACGAGGCCGGCGACCATCCGATGAGGGAGTCCTAGGCCCCCGCCAGAGTCACTATAAGGTCTAGGGGCACCCCGCCAAAGAAGCTGTCGACCGGGGTCCCGAAGAAGAGCAGGTCGGCGCTGGTCTCTCGATGTGGCGCCCCTGTATTAGGGTCGACCGTTGCTGCCGCAGGGCCGGCTGCCGCGACCTCGTCTGCTCCTGGGACTCACGGGCTGGTGCCCCAGGCTGTGAGGCCTCCGGGCTCCGTTCTTGTGAAGAGGCCGCGGCACTATGACACCGTGGACCATTAAGCATCTCTTCCTGATCTTGTTCTTGCTCCTGCTCCTGTCGCTGCTTCCTGATGTTCTCCTCTTGCATCGCCAGGCCGACACTGGCAGCGAAGAAGAAGAGTGAGGGAGCGGCCACTCCCTCGACGACCCAGCGGCCTGGCCTGGCTGCACCTCCTTCGGCGCAGAATGGCAGCAACAACCCCCACGCTTCTCCGACCCGGTCATCCTCGCGAGCCCCTGAGGACCAACCCCAGGAGAAGGCAACCTCCATAGCCAAGCTGGCTCTAGAGGCACCCTCTCTCAGCCCGCCGACCGAGATCCCACATGCCCAGGGGTTCCTGGCCTCTTCTTCTGGTGCCATCAAGTCGCAGGTCATGGTGACGATGCTGTCTCCTCCTGCTGCACTGCTGGCTCGCGGTTCTTCTGCTTCGCCCGACGCCCTAGAGGAGGCTCTTGCTGCGCTGACAGGGCTACGGGATGACCTTCAGGCTGCTAACCATTGCCTGTTGGCAGGGCGCCTGGAGCTGATCTCAGGTTGGCTGCACACCGACGAGTCTGTCAGGGTCGCGCTGGGCCAGGGCATGGCAGCCTCCATGGAGGACAAGTGGGCCACCGACCATGTCGCGGCCGCCCGCGAGGTGGTGCTAAAGGATGCTGAGGCCGCTAAGGAGCTCTACCAGGTAGCGGAGGTCGAGTTGGAGAACTCGCGCAAGGAACGGGCTGCCGCGGCTCACCAGCTCGAGGCGCGGGAGGAGAGGCTGAAGGCTCAAGAGGAAGCGGTGGTCGTTCGTGACACTGAGCTGCAGCAGCTGGCGCAGGCACAGGCGCAGGCCACGGAGCGCGACCGCCTGAAGAAGCTGGAGGAGGAGGTGGAAGCGGAGAGGGCCCAGCTAGAAATTAAGGCGAAGGTGCTTGCCGAGGATCGCGAGGCCTTCAAGTATCTTGAGGAGTGGTCCCGCAAGGCGCTGCAGGGGCTCTACGAGAAGGGTTTGGAGAATCCTTTGGTGACTGATGACGACGGCCCCGCCCAACTACTACCTCAGCTCTTCACGGCGCTCGAGGATGTCGTTGACGGAATCGGCCCCATGGTCGAGGGGGAAGCGCGCGCGCTTTCCTCATCGGCCCTGAGGCGCGTCCTCAGCCACCTTCACCTTCACAACCCGAAAGCCGACCTTGGTGTCCTGCTCGAGCCTGTGGATGAGAAGCACTTCAAAGCCGCTGCAAAACCCGTGAAGGGCCAGGTGGAGGCTTTGCTTAAGAAGTTCCTGATAGAGGCAAGGGTCCCGATCTTTGGATGAGATGATAACTATCGATTTGGTGGAGACGACTTTGACGATCCGACTACAAACGTGCACGACGTTGTGCCTTAGCAATCGCTAAACCAACTCCGAGAGGTTATTGACCACGCCGGAGCACGATCAACCTAACCACTAAGTTCTATTCCTGCATGCAATCAAAGAACAAGCAAGAATATGATAATGCAATCTGAATATTCTGAATATAGATGAAGTATTGATAAAGGTGGGGATCCGAAAGCGGTCTCGGTCTGGTTGTTGGACACAAACGAAGTACACGAAGTTGCAATGGCTAAGTTTTAACTAAACAAATCCCTAGGAAAAAGCTACTAGATGGATCTACTTATGGAGGAGCAAGGGGTGGCGGCCAAGGAGGTGGAAGGACGTCCCAAGGTAGCCTAAAACCAACCCTGGGTCGTACAAGGCTCCCGGGCCCAAGTGGAGGTGATGCACCACCTTTGGACTTGTTTGACTCAGAGTCTGCTGCAGCGTCAGATTGTTTCGTCAATATCTCAATGCTTCGGACGAATTTGAAGGTGAATCCAACTGGGTTGGAAAGAGCACGATATCTACTTTCCAACAAAAAATGAATACCCAATTCAGAGTCCGTATGAAAAAGGTGTTGGCGTTTTAAGTCAGGTATGTCTGTGCAGTCCGAATCTGAATCCAAAACGTGAGAGACTTGGGCTGTATCTTCTATTGGCCCAAATGTGACACGAGAGGACTTTTTGAACAGAACCTGAACTTATCCTTTTCCCTTATCTTCATATGTGGATTGCACAAATGTCCCATACACCTGCAATTAGACAAAACAAAAAATTGTGTGAAGTATTTTTGTTCTGGATAACACAAATAGATTATTGAATAGTTTGCACTAGAAGTCAACTGACAAATATGCATATATGCAATATTTTTGGTTGTATCCAAGCTAGTCATGTCCTCATAATCCTCCGCTTCTTGAAACCAAAGCCGTCCTCGGCGTTGCTTAATCTGAAATGTGGCTAACAAAAGAGACAAGGTTTACATGTTGTATATGTAGATGTCATCCATTTTTACTTCCCTTGATTTTTCCACATATGAAACATGTATACATGAGTAACTTTCATAGATCATAAAATATAAAGCCAAAATATTATCATAAGTAGAAGGCATGAAAATAATGCAATTCAGTTTGCACATATAAGTGAAGCTCTTATTCATATCAACAGATCGACAATATTCACCATTAAACCAACCCAACATTGGTGAATAAATCTTATTTGCATCAAATTTACATGCGACGAGATGCTTAAATAAGCAAACATGCAGTAAGTCATTGGACATAGAATCATCACCAAGATTAGAGGTCATATCAAAATGATTAAACATTGGTTCTTTTGCATCCACAGTTAATTCAATGGGTGCACTCAAAATTGTTGGTATTTCAATTGTTTGATCACATGGCAGAGTCAAATTATCAACATAGTCCTCTAAAATAGGTGGTACGACCAAAGTAGTGGGTAGATCATCAGATGGTGCATTCAAATTGACAAGGCATTCATCATTCTCATGTAGAGATGGAAGATCAGTACCTTTGTCATTACCGCTTATGATCAACTCAGATGATGTAGCGACTCTCGGGGGCGACGTGTCACATGGTGGAGGTGATGTAGTTCTCACAACAACGGATGTGGTTGTCATAGTATGCCTAGTAGCTGAAGGAACAATCATATCAACTCTTGGGATGTGCACCGTGCACTTGTTCTCCTTGTGGGCAACACATCGTTTTATTTCCTGTTCAGCTTTGCAAGCAAGACAAAACAAATGGTCCATAGGATAACACACTTCGTGAATTAATATCTCTTGAATATCAAGGTTTAATCCTCCCCAAAATCTATCCATAAAATCATCTTCACTTTCTTCTAAATAGGAATTCAACAAGGTAGTTTGTAAATCATCATAATATTTTGTTACAACGTCACTACCTTGTTTTAAGTGTTCCAACTTCTTAATCATGTCGCGAGTATAATAAGCGGGAACAAAAGTACTCCCTCTGTTCAGAATTACTTGTCTCAGATATGGATGTATCTAGAACTAAAATACGTCTAGATACATCCATTTCTGCGATAAGTAATTCCGAATGGAGGGAGTATGTCGCATGGCAAGTTTCAAATCAGCCCAACTAGTAGGTATATAATCAGGGTGTAACCGACAATATTCACTCCACCAAACCAAAGCATAACCAGTGAAAGAACCAACCGCAACCTTAACCTTTTTATGTTCATCAAAATTATAGGAAGCAAATATATTTTTTATGTTGAACTCCCATTCAATATATAAAGCAGTTCTAAAACGGACATTAAATGGTGGTATAGATACATTAACCTGGTCATGTGCATTTGGATGTTAGTCCACCTCTTGTGACAGTTGTGGTATTTGCAAAGGTGGTGGCACATCTCCCACGATCGACAAAGCCCATGAATTGACTCTGGATCCTGTCATGATTAGTAGAAACAAGAAACAGAATCCAAAAAAATGTTCCTATGAACTACTTGGAAGTGGTGGTAAAACGCTCACAGTATAGCAAATCTCAATATCTTACAAGTTCTTACCATGCAGGAGGTGGTGATCGGCAACCAACAGTGTCAAATAACTCAGAATATTGAGTGAAGCAATTGCCAGGGGAATGTACGTATACACGGTGTAGAAATATGTGGAGCTGGGTTGGCTATATATGGTAGCAAAAGATTAGCAATAATCAATTCAAAGATGCAATGTTGAATAAACGTTCAACGACCATACTGTGTTGGTCCTAGGCTAGACCGGACTAGAGAGCGAGCCTAGAACACTAATGAGGTCACGGCGTAGCACAAATAGCATCAATGAAGGATACTAAGTAGCTCTGGACAGCAAGATATAAGTGAAGATCAAAGCGGCAGTAAAGATAATGATGTGAAACAACAACCAAGCAGGATATATCAACAACTTTGTCTCCAACTTTCCTCTGGAAAAGTTTTTGCCAATTTTTTGATAATTTTTTTAAAGAATGGTATTGTCTCAAGATTTCAAACTCAAAAGGAATCACCCAATTCCGAGTTGATATGAGGAGTCAAAAAATTAAAAAACCGGCGTGAAAAACTGGAATAAGTTGTGTTCGTGCACTTCCGAGAGCAAAAAGAGCTATTTAGAAGCCGATTTTGAGATGCCAAATATTGAACAATCTTTTGCCACTATTTAGATGCGGCTCGTCGCTAGCTTTCATTTGAGTACTTGCAGAGCCAAAACGGACTTCGTATGAGGAAGTTATGCCTGTTTTACTGAACAGTGCATAAAACAGATTCTAATCCGAATTCAACTACGAGATTGAGTCTAGATAGATCCGAATTTTGTTTTCTTTTTCTTCTCTCTTTTTTTTCCTGAGACTTTTTTTTATTTTTCTTTCTCTCTTTTTTCTCTGACTTTTTTTTACTTTTTTCCTCTCGTTTTTTTTCTCTGTCTTTTTTTCTCTCTCCCTCTTTCCAAAACAAACTAGATAAGATGCAGATTGGATCAAGCGAAGATGTGAACGATCTCAACTATGATTATGACAATGAGCGATGGGTAGCATGTCGTGGAAATTGATGGATGGGTGATGGACAGCGGAAGGGATAACGATGCAGCGGCGGTGTGACTAATGTGAACAGAACTCGAAACTCTAAACGAACTAGACACTAAGACCAGCAACTCGACACGACGATGCAACCGATAATTTAACTATGCAAGCAATGAAAGGAAAATTGCAAAGGCTCAGACAGGCTTGGACAGAGAATGAATAGATCTAACTTTTTTGTGGCTTTTTCTTGGACAATAGGTAAGAAAATAAATCTAATCTAGGAAAAACTGAAAATTCTCACCGAGCAACCTGAAAACTGATACCACTTGATAGAGGCGAGGGTCCCGATCTTTCGATTAGATGATAACTATCGATTTGGTGGAGACGACTTTGATGATCCGACTACAAAGGTGCACGACGTTGCGCCTTAGCAATCGCTAAACCAACTCCGAGAGGTTATTGACCACGCCAGAGCACGATCAACCTGACCACGAAGGTCTATTCCTGCATGCAATCAAAGAACAAGCAAGAATATGATAATGCAATCTGAATATTCCGAATATAGATGAAGTATTGATAAAGGTGGGGATCCGAAAGCGGTCTTGGTCTGGTTGTTGGACACAAACGAATTACACGAAGTTGCAATGGCTAACTTTTAACTAAACAAATCCCCAGGAAAAAGCTACTAGATGGATCTACTTATATAGGAGCAAGGGGTGGCGGCCAAGGAAATGGAAGGACGTACCAAGGCAGCCTAAAACCAACCCTAGGTCGTACAAGGCTCCTGGGCCCAAGTGGAGGTGATGCAACACCTTTGGACTTATTGTTTGACTCAGATTCTTCTGCATCGTCTGATTGTTTCATCGATATCTCAATGCTACGGACGAATTTGAAGGTGAATCCAACTGGGTTGGAAAGAGCACGAAATCCACTTTCCAAACAAAAGAATCACCCAATTCAGAGTTTGTATGAAAAAGTTGCTGGCGTGTTGAGTCAGGTATGTCTGTGCAGTCCGAATCAAAATCCAGAACTTGAGAGACTTGGACTGTATCTTCTCTTGGCCCAAAAGTGACGCGAGAGGACTTTTTGAACATAACCTAAACTTCTCATTTTCCCTTATCTTCATATGTGGATTGTACAAATGTCCCATACACCTGCATTTAGACAAAACACAAAAGTGTGTGAAGTATTTTTGTTCTGGATAACATAAATAGATTATTGAATAGTTTGCACTAGAAATCACCTGACAAATATGCATGTATGCAATATTTTTGGTCATATCCAAGGTAGTCATGTCCTCATCAGTTCCTTGCCATCGACCCCGCGCCTCCAGCTGATAGTGCTGTTGATCCCTCAACCAAGGCTGATGGCCCAGGTGATGGCAACGCTGCCAACGAGCGAGCGCTCCCGAACGACGGCGCCCAAGGCTGAAGAGGGGGCTCGCTGGTGCTCCTTCGTGCTTTTACTTTCCTGCGAACTTTCCCGCAACATGCGACGTGCCTCATGGAGGCGTTAAAACTCTTGTTTGGTGTTTGAGGAACAACATGTTTTAGTAGTATCTCGTGAAGATTCCGCGACCTCCTTCCCGTTTGCTTGATGTTCTACGTTGGTAGTGCCCGACCACGCACAAACTTGAGCCGCTGTTGGACCGTCCGGATCACCTGGACGGGACCAAGGGGTGAGAGGCTACATGGCCAGTTAGGCTCCTGAGTAGCAATGCTTAGGAGTCCCCCTTAACGTGCAAACAGCCTGCGAGGAGGAGATGTGAAAGCAGGACTTAGTGTTCTACGTCGGTAGAGCCCAACCCCGCGCATGCCTCAGCCGCCGTTGGACCGTCGGGATCGCCAGGACGGGGCTAAGGAGTGAGGGGCTATGTGACTAGTTAGGCTCCTGAGTCGCGATGCTCAGGAGTCCCCCTTGACGCGCAAACAGATCTTCATACATGTCCTCACCGAGGCCCCACTCGAGAGGGGCGTGTGACAACCAGGTCCGAGGGACCTGGTAGGGCGGCATACGCTAAGCGTGACCTGAGCGTAGCCCCCGTGCCCAGCCCCCTCGCGCGACTCTCCCGAGGGGAAAGCGTTGCTGTGAGGCTGGACACTAAGTCGGATGGCTCCCTGAGGTTGATGCGGCCAAGGGGCCGCCCTCAGTTGTTTATCACCAGCGCGGGGCATAGCACTTCCGCACTTGCACGGGCATAGCCGCTCCTCGACCGTGTCAACAGCCAGCATGGAGCATGGTGCTTCCACTAGTGCGTGGGTGAGGGCTCCCTCTAAGTGGAGCCCCTGGGGCGTGTACAACCCTGCCCTAACACGTGGTTGCACACCAGGGTTAGGCGAGGTGTGTCGGGGCACTTTTGAGCCAGTGCGGGACTCACGAGACCCTACCTCAAGGCGGGTTGCGCCTGGTCTAGATTCTTGATGGATGCAGTGGTCCTGCGAGATGGTTAGGCCTGGTCTTGATCCTTGATGGTAGAGTATTCAACCCAAATTTATTGATTCGACACAAGGGGAGCCAAAGAATATTCTCAAGTATTAGCAGCTAATTTGTCAATTCAACCACACCTAGATAACATAATATCTGCAACAAAGTATTTAGTAGCAAATTAATATGATAGTAGTGGTAACGGTAGCAAAAGGTAATGATAACAAAAGTAATGTTTTTGGTATTTTGTAGTGATTTTAACAATAGCAACGGAAAAGTAAATAAGCGAAGAACAATATATGGAAAGCTCGTAGGCAATGGATCGGTGATAGAGAATTATGCCGAATGCGGTTCATCATGTAACAGTCATAACCTAGGGTGGCACATAACTAGCTCCAATTCATCAATGTAATGTAGGCATGTATTCCAAATATAGTCATACGTGCTTATGGAAAAGAACTTGCATGACATCTTTTGTCCTACCCTCCCGTGGCAGCGGGGTCGTAGCGGAAACTAAGGGATATTAAGGCCTCCTTTCAATAGAGTACTAGACCAAACCATTAACACATAGTGAATACATGAACTCCTCAAACTACGGTCATCACCGGGAGTGGTCCCGATTATTGTCACTTCGGGGTTGCCGGATCATAACACATAGTAGGTGACTATAGACTTGCAAGATAGGATCAAGAACTCTCATATATGGATGAAAACATAATATGTTCAGATCTGAAATAATGGCACTCGGGCCCCAGTGACAAGCATTAAGCATAGCAAAGTCATAGAAACATCAATCTCAGAACATAGTGGATACTAGGGATCAAACCCTAACAAAACTAACTCGATTACACGATAAATCTCATCCAACCCATCACCGTCCAGCAAGCCTACGATGGAATTACTCACGCACAGCGGTGAGCATCATGAAATTGGTGATGGAGGATGGTTGATGATGACGACGGCGACGGATTCCCCTCTCCGGATGTAACGCCCCGGATGTAACTTACCATATTTGTACTCCGACTCTTGCCATTTTCGGCTCTAAGTTATGAGATTTCCTCGTGGTTGGGTTTTGTCTTTGTTTTGCATTTTGTTCATGTCATGCATTTTATATCATGTCATCATGTGTATCGCATTTGCATACGTGTTCGTCTCATGCATCCGAGCATTTTCCCCTTTGTCCGTTTTGCAATCCGGCACTCCTACGTCCTCTGGAGCCCCCTTTTGTCTCTTTTCGTGAGCGGGAGTTAAACGTCCTCGGAATGGACCGAGATTTGCCAAGCGGCCTTGTTACACCACCGGTACACCGCCTGTCATGTTTCATGCCATTTGGAGTCCGTTTGATACTCCAACGGTTAACCGGGGAACCGTAAAGGCCTCGTGTGTGTTGTGGCCCAACACCCCTCCAAAGTGGCCCAATAACCCATCCAAACACCCTCCATCCTCTTGGCCGTTCAATCACGATCACGTGGCCAAAAACCGCACTCCATTTGGACTCTCCTAGCTCCCAGTACCTATAAATTGATGCCCCCCAAAATTCGCAGTCCAAACCCTAAAAACCGCTCCCCTTCGCCGCCGGACACGTCTGGAGGAGCCGGACGCATCCGCGTCGCCGCCCGTAGCGACCAGCCGTCGCCACGTGGCGTCCCTGCCCCACCAGCCACCGCGGCCCGCGGAGGCCCATCGCCGGCCCCCGTGGGCCCGAGCCGCCCCGCGCCCCGCGCCTCCTAGTGCCGCCGCGCCCGCTCCCCGCCGCCTCGCTCACTCGCCACCGGCCGCCGCCCCGCCATCGCCGCTCCCAGCTCCGCCCCTCACTGCTCGCCGGCCACCGTGTCAGCCGCCGCCGCGCGCTGCTCCTCGCTGCCCCCAACTCCGTCGACTCGCATCACGCCAGTGACCGCGCCACCGCGCCGCGCCCCTCTCCGGCCTCCTACCGCATCTGCGGCCGTCATCCCCGACGTCTCCGGCGAGATTCCGGTCATCCTCGTAAACCGCGCCGCCCGGATCTGGATCTGAGAAAACCCTAGGTTGACCCTGTTTTCCCCTAAGTCCCTAACATTTTCAGCCCATGTTCTTTGCATCATAACTCCTCAACCGTAGCTCCGTTTTGTGTGTGCCATATATCAAAATGTTCACCATGATGTGATCTTCATTTTGTTCCATTGTGCCATTCTTGTTTGAATCCATATTGATGCCCAAATAGTTAATGCAAAAGTGCTATAAAATGTTAGTTCCTAATTCTTATCAGATTATGAGCATTTGTCATTCTTGCCATGATTATTTTGTGCTGCATATGGGTATGAGATCTAGATGTGTTTTGGGCTATGCCATGCCATCCTTATAGGGGTGTATGCCATGTATTTTTGTGATCAATGTGGTGACTAGAACAAGCATCCAAAGTAGCTCTCGTGATATTGCTGATTTCAGGGACATAGAATTTCACTAAGTCATTTCTCTGTTGTTATTTTTATGCCATGTATTCATGTTGCTACAAAGAGAGCCATGCTTCTGTTGAGTATGTTCAGTAAGGATGATTTGGACATATGGTTGAGCTCTATCCATCCATGCCCCTGTTTGCATTTATCATTGTTGAGGAAATCGTTAACTGGTAGCTGCTCGGTTCGCTAGCGAGTAGGGGATTAATCAGCTAATTGGCAAGTTAATCAGCCATTTAATCAATTAATCGGACGATTTTTTGGTTTATCGGCTACTCGGTGACCCTACGAGTAGGGATCAATCGGCAAGTTAACTGGTTAATCGGATGAATTCTGGAACAGGGGCATTTATGGAGCTCTACTTTTGCTCTAAAATGTTCCTGGCAGATTGTTTACGTGTTAATCAATTTTGCCAAGGTTGTTGTAGTTGATCCATGCATGCTATGATATTTTTCTTGCCATGTTTAGCTTCTTGAACATGTCTTCTTGCTGGTAGTATGCTTAGCTTGTCATGCAATGCCTTGTGTTGAGTGGGATATAATAATGCAAACCATTGTTTGGCTATGTTACCGCTTTGCTCAGCCCCTCTTATAGCGTTGATAGTTGCAGGTGAAGATGGAGTTTGTTCCTTGTTGGAACATGATTAATGTTGGGATATCATTATTATATCTTGTTTACTTTAATGCATCTATATACTTGGTAAAGGGTGGAAGGCTCGGCCTTATGCCTAGTGTTTTGTTCCACTCTTGCCGCCCTGGTTTCCGTCATACCGGTGTTATGTTCCTTGATTTTGCGTTCCTTACGCGGTTGGGTTATAATGGGAACCCCTGGACAGTTCACCTTGAATAAAACTCCTCCAGCAAGGCCCAACCTTGGTTTTACCATTTGCCACCTAAGCCTTTTTACCTAGGGTTCCGCGGACTCAAGGGTCATCTTTATTTTAAACCCTGGGCCAGTGCTCCTCTGAGTGTTGGTACAACCTGTCAGCAGCCGGTGGCCACCAGGGGCAACTCTGGGTTGGCCTACCGGAATCTTGGACAATCCGGTGTGCCCTAAGAACGAGATATGTGCAGCTCCTATCAGGATTTGTCGGCACATTCAGGTGGCTTTGCTGGTCTTGTTTTACCATTGTCGAAATGTCTTGTAACCGGGATTCCGAGTCTGATCGGGTCTTCCTGGGAGAAGGAATATCCTTCGTTGACCGTGAGAGCTTGTGATGGGCTACGTTGGGACACCCCTGCAGGGTTTTGAACTTTTGAAAGCCGTGCCCGCGGTTATGGGCAGATGGGAATTTGTGAATGTACAGTTGTAGAGAACTTGAAACTTAACTTAATTAAAATGAATCAACCGCGTGTGTAGCCGTGATGGTCTCTTTTCGGCGGAGTCCGGGAAGAGGACACGGTCTCGTCTTATGCTTGAACGTAAGTAGTTTCAGGATCACTTCTTATTCTTTATAGCTTCTCGACCGTGCTTTGCTTCTCTTCTCGCTCTCATTTGCGTAAGTTACCACCATATATGCTAGTGCTTGCTGCAGCTCCGCCTCACTACCTTTCCAACCCATAAGCTTAAATAGTCTTGATCGCAAGGGTGTGAGATTGCTGAGTCCCCGTGACTCACAGATTACTTCCAAAACCAGATGCGGGTGTCGATGATGCCAGTGCAGGGGACGCGACCGAACTCAAGTGGGAGTTCGACGAGGATTCAGGATGTTACTATGTTTCCTTTTCCAGACGATCAGTAGTGGAGCCCAGTTGGGGCGATCAGGGATCTTTTGCATTAGGGGTTGTCTTTCTTTATTTGGTTCTGTAGTCAGACCTTGATTGTATTCTAGATGATGTAATGTTATATTTATGTATTGTGTGAAGTGGCTATTGTAAGCCAACTCTTTATCTCTTTCTTATTTAGTACATGGTATGTGTAAAGATTACCCCTCTTGCGACATGCCTACTATGCGGTTATGCCTCTAAGTCGTGCTCCGACACGTGGTAGATATAGCCGCATCATGGGTATTACAAGTTGGTAATCAGAGCCTTCCCCAACTTAGGAGCCCCTTGCTTGATCGAATTGCTAGCGTTGTTGAGTCTAGAAAAATGTTTTGAGTCTTATAGGATTATATATATATCAGAGAGTAGGATTCTTTTTACTCCTCAGTCCCTTCGTCGCTCTGGGGAGGCCTCCTGACGTAGAGTTTTGACTCTTCTCTTCTCAAATTTCACGAATTTTTTTAGTATCACGTGGGTATCTTGGAATCGTTCTGATGGTTTTGTGATGAGAACATTGTTCTTGGTGACTCCTGACATTTAGGGGTTGTGGCAGTGTCCCGAGGAGTTGAGCTCCGAGGTGTTGTCGTCACAATTTTATCATTGCAGTTATGGAATACCTGAGTTCGCCGACATCGAAAATATCCTTTATGCAGTTGTTGGTGAGATAACCTCGACGCCACCCAGTACTGGGGCGGGAATTAGGGAGTATTGCCATAACTCGTATAACGGATGCTTTTTAATGGTTGAGGTAAATGATTTCCGAAGGTTTCTTGGTTATGTGTTGAAGGATGGATACAACTGGATGTAGGATTTGCTAGTTTTGGGTGAGATATTATGCCTCCCCTACATCCCCAACACCTATTTGCATAAACAGAAAGTTTCGGGAGTTTCATAGGTGGGAATTCATGTAGCTCTAGTATTTCTTCCCGCAGATATTTGGTTTGTGATTGGGTAATCCTTACCAATTATTTGTTCATATTCGTACCTTGTTGCTTTATTCATCTATCTCTATCTAAGTGGCTTCTCAACTTTATGGAAAGTGTGATCATTTACTTTAGAATTCATTCGTTCATTCTTGTTCGAATGTTAAGGCTAATGTTGCAATTTCGATCCATTGGTTCAGCTTTAATATATGTCTTTCAAGATTCTAACAGATGTCAACCTCTTTAGGATGGCTCCTCCAACGCGTCAGAATCCGGAACCTCCGCCACCACCCCCACCTCCGAAGGCATGGCAAGCTGCCATGGCCGCCACCAACGCCAACACGCAGATGCTTTTGCAACTCTTGCAAGAGCACAACCAAGGAAATCAAGGCCAAGGCAACAATGAAGCTCAGTTTGCTACCCTCAATCAGTTCCTCGCAAACCAGCCAAAATCCTTCAGTAACTGTGTCGAGGCCACAAACGCTGACGATTGGCTCGTGGGTATCTGCAAACATTTTGAGTGTAGCAATGTCAGGCCTGAGGACTTTGTCAAGTTTGCTTCGTTCCAACTCAAAGACCAAGCTGCTGAGTGGTATCAACAATACAAAGATTCCAGAGGAGGTCGTGTGATTACCTGGGATGATTTCCGCCGTGACTTCAAAGCTCACCACATTCCTCAAAGTGTTGTTGACAGTAAGCGCGAGGAGTTCCGCAATCTGAAGCAAGGCAGCTTGTTTGTTTACCAATACAACATCCCATTTCAGAGGCTCTCTCGCTTCACCAAACAAGACGTCCCTGATGAGAAGAGCATGATTTATCAATTCATAGGTGGCCTCAGAGAAGATCTACAACTAGCTCTCATGCTTTTTGAGCCGACCAAGTATGAGGAGTTCTACAACATGGCACTAAAGCAATTAGCTACTCATATCAAGTGCGATGCATCTAAGAAGAGAGTCAGGGATGCAACTCCTTCTTCTTCTTCTTCAACTCAAGTGGTAGCTAAGCAGCAAAAGTTCTGGTTGCCTCCTCCTCCTCCGTTCCGTCATCCTTACCAGCAGAAGAGTAAAGGTGGCAATGGATCTTCCCACCCACCCAACCCAGGCTATCAAAACAAAGCTTCATATCATGCTCCAAGGTCAAGTGCTCCGTATCACCGTCTGCTCTCAGAGGTTACTTGCAACAAGTGTCAGCAGAAAGGGCACTATGCGAACAAATGCTTCAACCAGAGGCGGCTTCCGCCTCCTCCTGTGAGATCTGCCAGCAATGCAGTGGTCAAGCATTATCCCATGTTTGCAAAGGTCAACATGATGAACGCAGCTCAGGCAGAGGACTCTTCAGAAGTGATCATGGGTAACCTTCCTGTTAATGATATTCCTGCAAAAGTCCTTTTTGATACTGGTGCATCACTTAGTTTCATCTCAAGACCATTTGCATCAAAGCATGAGTTGGATTTCCAAGTTTTTCCTAGTCCGCTAGCAGTTGTCTCACCGGGTAAACGCATGAACGCTAACTCCATGGTCCCGGATGTTTCTATCAAGATGGGTGACTATAAGTTTCTGTCTTCAACAATTGTTCTTGGTGAGTCGGATATTGATCTAATTCTCGTCATGGACTGGCTTTCTAAGCACAAGGCTCAGCTTGAATGTGCTGCCAGGCAGATTCAATTGACACACTCGTCTGAGGATGTGATCACCTATGCCACTCGTGATGATACCATTCGACTGTTTTCTCTCAATGAGAAGGGCGAGTTGAATGCCATCTCTCAGATTCCAGTCGTTTGTGAATATCAAGACGTCTTTCTAGAAGAGCTTCCAGGAATGCCTCCTCACCGGCCAGTTGAATTTGTCGTCAATCTTGAGCCTGGCACAGAACCTGTTTGCAAACGTCCTTACAAGCTTGGACCAGAAGTGTTGAAGGAGCTGAAGAAGAAACTCGATATACAAGAGCGCATGGGTCTGATTAGACCGAGTTCTTCTCCATGGGGTTGTGGTGTTTTTTTGTCAAGAAGAAGGATGGCATGGACCGACTCTGCGTCGACTACCGTCCATTGAACAAGAAGACCATAAAGAACAAGTACCCACTTCCCAACATCAATGAGCTATTCGAACAACTCAAAGGTGCTCCAGTATTCTCCAAGCTTGACCTCTGTATGGGTTATCATCAGATTCGCACTCGTGAACAAGATATCCCGAAGACAACATTCAGAACAAGCTATGGTTCTTATGAATACACTGTCATGTCTTTCGGCCTTGTCAATGCTCCTCCAACGTTCTCTCGCATGATGAACTTCATCTTCAACCCTTACACAAATGATTTCGTCTTGGTGTATCTCGATGATATTTTGGTCTTTTCCAAGAACAAGGAGGATCATGCCAAGCATTTGAGATTGGTGCTGGACAAACTCAGAGAACATCAGTTCTATGCGAAGTTTTCAAAGTGCGAGTGTTGGCTCGATGACGTTCTCTACCTTTGACATATCATCTCCGCCAAGGGCATAGCTATTAATCCTAAGAAGGTGTCTGCAATTTTGAATTGGGAACCGCCTCAGAATGTGAAGCAACTCCGCAGTTTCCTTGGGCTTGCAAGCTATTATCGAAGATTCGTTGAGAATTTCTCTAAGATCGCGAAGCCTCTTTCCAAGCTCCTCCAGAAGCATGTGAAGTATGTCTGGACACCTGAATGTGACATCGCCTTCAACACCCTGAAAGAGAAGCTAGTCACAGCTCCTGTTTTGACTCCTCCGGATGAATCCAAACCATTCGAAATTTTCTGTGATGCCTCCCTGCAAGGTCTCGGTGCTGTGTTAATGCAAGAGAAGAAAGTTGTGGCCTATACCTCTCGCCAGTTGAAGCCCAACGAAAAGAACTACCCCATTCATGACCTCGAGTTGGCGGCAGTTGTCGATGCTCTTTGAACATGGAGACATCTCTTGTTGGGAAGGAAAGTGGACATCTTCACTGATCATAAGAGTCTCAAGTACATCTTCACTCAACGCAACCTCAACCTGAGGCAGACTCGTTGGGTCAAAATGATTCAAGAGTATAATCCGAGTATTCAATATACTCCAGGCAAGGCCAATGTCATTGCAGACGCGTTGAGCAGGAAGGCTTACTGCAACAGTCTAATTCTCAAGCCCTTCCAACCGGATCTTTGTGAAGCTTTCCGCAAACTTAATCTCCAAGTTGTTCCTCAAGGATTCCTTGCCAACCTCCAAGTCTCTCCTACTTTGGAAGATCAGATTCGTGAGGCTCAACTTCATGATGCCATGGTGAAGAAGGTGAAGAATGGGATTGCCAAGAGCCAACCCAAGTACAAGTGCTATCGCCTTGATGACAAAGATACTCTATTCTTCGAGGATCGAATTGTTGTTCCTAAAGGTAACCTTTGTAAAGTCATTATGAACGAGGCTCACAATTCACTCCTATCTATTCATCCTGGAAGTACAAAGATGTACCATGACCTCAAGCAGTCGTATTGGTGGACTCGAATGAAGCGCGAGATTGCTCAGTTCGTGAATGAATGTGATGTCTGCAGAAGAGTGAAAGCAGAACACCAACGACCAGCTGGTCTCCTCCAACCTCTTGCCATTCCAGAATGGAAGTTTGACCATATTGAGATGGACTTCGTGACTGGTTTTCCAAAGTCCAAGCATGGCAATGATGCTATCTTTGTTGTCATCGACAAGCTTACTAAAGTGGCTCATTTTCTTCCTATCAAAGAATCTATCACAGCAGCTCAGTTGGCAGAGCTATATACCTCCAGGATTGTCTCCTTGCACGGCATTCCGCATTTGATATCTTCAGATCGTGGAAGCATCTTTACTTCTAAGTTCTGGGACTCCTTTCAGAAGGCCATGGGCACCAACATTCGCTTCAGCACAGGCTTTCATCCTCAAACTAGTGGCCAAGTCGAGCGAGTCAATCAAATTCTTGAAGATAAGCTCAGGGCTTGTGTCATTTCATTCGGTATGAAGCGGGAAGATTGTCTTCCATATGCCGAGTTCTCCTACAACAACAGCTTCCAAGCGAGTTCAGGCAAGGCCCCATTCGAGATTCTCTTTGGCAGAAAGTGTCGTACTCTTCTTAATTGGTCAGAGACTGGTGAACGCCAACTTCTTGGCAATGACTTAATCACAGAAGCTGAAGAAATGTGCAAAGTCATCCATGAAAATCGCAAAGCCGCACAATCGCGCCAGAAGAGTTACTATTATAGCAAGCATCGTGACTTGGCTTTCGAGATCGGAGACCATGTCTACCTCCGCGTCTCTCCAATGAAAGGCACTCGTCGCTTCAGTATCAAAGGGAAGCTTGACCCTAGATGCGTGGGTCCTTTCAAGATCATTGGCAAAAGAGGTGACCTCGCCTATCGAATTGAACTTCCGTCCAACTTTGCAAACGTGCACGACGTGTTTCACGTGTCACAGCTTCACAAGTGTTTCAAGACTCCTGAACGCATCATCAACTTCGAAGAGATTGATCTCCAAGAAGACCTGTCTTATCATGAGCATCCCATTGCTATTCTTGAAGAAACTGAGCGCAAGACTCGCAACAAGTCTATCAAATTCCTAAAAGTGAAGTGGTCATATCATTCTGACCGAGAAGCCACCTGGGAACGCGAGGACCACCTTCATTCCGAATATCCGGAGTTCTTTTAGTCCTAGATCTCGGGACGAGATCCTTTCGTATTGGTGGAGTGTTGTAACGCCCCGGATGTAACTTACCATATTTGTGCTCCGACTCTTGCCATTTCCGGCTCTAAGTTATGAGATTTCCTCGTGGTTGGGTTTTGTCTTCGTTTTGCATTTTGTTCATGTCATAACGTGCATCGCATTTGCATACGTGTTCGTCTCATGCATCCTAGCATTTTCCCCTTTGTCCATTTTGCAATCCGGCACTCCTACGTCCTCCGGAGCCCCCTTTTGTCTCTTTTCGTGAGAGGGCGTTAAACGTCCTCGGAATGGACCGAGATTTGCCAAGCGACCTTGTTACACCACCGGTAGACCGCCTGTCAAGTTTCGTGCCATTTGGAGTCCGTTTGATACTCCAACGGTTAACCGGGGAACTGTAAAGGCCTCATGTGTGTTGCGGCCCAACACCCCTCCAAAGTGGCCCAATAACCCATCCAAACCCCCTCCATCCTCTCGACCGTTCAATCACGATCACGTGGCCGAAAACCTCACTCCATTTGCACTCTCCTAGCTCCTTCTACCTATAAATTGATGCCTGCCCCCGAAATTCGCAGTCCAAACCCTAAAAACCTCTCCCCTTCGCCGCCGGACACGTCTGGAGGAGCCGGACGCATCCGTACCGCCACCCGCAGCGAACCAACCGCCGCAACGTGGCGTCCCCGCCCCGCCAGCCACCACGGCCCATCGAGGCCCATCGCCGGCCCTGCGGGCCCGAGCCGCCCAGCGCCCCGCACCTCCTAGCGCCGCCGCCGCCGCGCACGCTCCCCGCTGCCTTGCTCCCTTGCCGCCAGCCGCCGCCTTGCCATCGCCGCTCCCGGCGCCGCCCCTTACCTCCAGCCGGCAACAACGTCAGCCGCCGCCGCGCGCTGCTCCTCGCCGCCCCCAACTCCGTCGACCCGCACCGCGCAGGCGATCGCGCCACCACACCGCACCCCTCTCCGACCTCCTACCGCATCTCCGGCCGCCATCCCCGACATCTCCGGCGAGATTCCGGTCATCCTCATAAACCACGCCGCCCAGATCTGGATCTGAGAAAACCCTAGGTTGACCCCGTTTTTCCCTAAGTCCCTAACATTTTTAGCTCATGTTCTTTGCATCGTAACTCCTCATCCGTAGCTCCATTTTGTGCGTGCCATATATGAAAATGTTCATCATGATGTGCTCTTCATTTTGTTCCATTGTGCCATGCTTGTTTGAATCCATCTTGATGCCCAAATAGTTTATGCAAGAGTGCTATAAAATGTTAGTTCTTGATTTTTATCAGATTATGAGCATTTGTCATTTTTGCCATGATTATGGTGTGCTGCATATGGGTATGAGCTCTACATGTGTTTTGGGCTATGCCATGCCATCTTTACAGGGGTGTATGCCATGTATTATTTTTGTGATCAATGTGGTGACTAGCACAAGCACGCAAATAGCTCTCATGATATTGCTGATTTCAGTGACTTAGAATTTCACTGTCATTTCTCTACTGTTATTTTTATGCCATGTATTCATGTTGCTACAAAGAGATCCATGCTTCTTTTGAGTATGTTCAGTAAGGATGATTTGGACATATGGTTGAGCTCTATCCATCCATGCCCCTGCTTGCATTTATGGAGCTCTACTTTTGCTCTAAAATGTTCCTGGCAGATTGTTTATGTGTTAATCAATTTTGCCAAGGTTGTTGTAGTTGATCCATGCATGCTATGAGATTGTTCTTGCCATGTTTAGCCTCTTGAACATGTCTTCTTGCTGGTAGTATGCTTAGCTTGTCATGCAATGCCTTGTGTTGAGTGCATCGAGCTCGCAAACATGCCTTCATAATTCTGTTTTTGCCATGCTCTGTTTTCTGCTAAGTTTGAATCTATTAACGTAACTTGCTATGTTTACATGGGTGCCATCAAATCTTCTGATCCTTTTTGGCTTATGGTTACTAAGGGACTTTTGTTATAAGCTTTGAGTAGATTCATGTCATGCCTTGTATTGCTATGTTATGTTCCTGTAGCATGTTGTTATCTTGCTCTAAACATTGCTTGCTGATGTTAATTCCTGACATATTAGTATTTTCACTAAGTCTGTGATGCTCATATCTTTTGCCCTTTTACCATGCTTGCTTGAACCTGCTATTGTGTGATTTAGCCATAGCTCAGTGTTCATATTTTGTCAAGCATCTTGTGTAGATCACTGCCATGTGCTTTGTTTCTATGTTGGAGTGCGGTAGCTTAGTTTCTTGTTGCATTCTAGATGGCATCGTGCGGTTAATCGCAGAATTGTGCCATTATTGTTTTGCTTGCCATTTTCAAACCGTGCACCCGATTCCGGTGATCTTTATATAGATTTCGACCGAAATCAACTCATCTTTCCAGCGGCGTACTTGTTTTTCCAAGTTGAGGCCTGGTTCAATCTTT
This sequence comes from Triticum urartu, assembly GCF_056163025.1. NCBI lineage: Eukaryota > Viridiplantae > Streptophyta > Magnoliopsida > Poales > Poaceae > Triticum > Triticum urartu. Next base: position 280,889,150 of record NC_141876.1, read on the forward strand.
TCCTTCAGGAGCACGCATATGCATTGCATATCACATCCCGCATATTGCCATGTTTTGCATCATGATGCTTGCGCATTGCACCGTGGTTTGGTTTCCTTTACTTGTGCTCTTGACTTGGGTAGATCCGGGAGACGATTACGTGATCGAGGAACCCGTTGAGTATGCTTGCGAGGATCAAGCTTACGTCAACTCGGAGAACTTTGCGGGCAAGATGACCATACCCTCGAAATCACTTCTATCTTTGCTTGCTAGTAGCTCTCTCTATTGCTATGTTGCGATACCTACCACTTGCTATATCATGGATCCCATATTGCCATGTCAAGCCTCTAACCCACCTCGTCCTAGCAAATCGTTGTTTGGCTATGTTATCGCTTTGCTCAGCCCCTCTTATAGCGTTGATAGTTGCGGGTGAAGATGGAGTATGTTCCTTGTTGGAACATGATTACTGTTGGGATATCATTATTATATCTTGTTTACTTTAACGCATCTATATACTTGGTAAAGGGTGGAAGGCTCGGCCTTATGCCTGGTGTTTTGATCCACTCTTGCCGCCCTAGTTTCCGTCATACCGGTGTTATGTTCCTTGATTTTGCGTTCCTTATGCGGTTGGGTTATAATGGGAACCCCTTGACAGTTCGCCTTGAATAAAACTCCTCCAGCAAGGCCCAACCTTGGTTTTACCATTTGCCACCTAAGACTTTTTCCCTTGGGTTCCGCGGACTCAAGTGTCATCTTTATTTGAAACCCCCGGGCCAGTGCTCCTCTGAGTGTTGGTCCAACCTATCAGCAGCCGGTGGCCACCAGGGGCAACTCTGGGTTGGCCTACCGGAATTTTGGACAATCCGGTGTGCCCTGAGAACGAGATATGTGCAGCTCCTATCGAGATTTGTCGGCACATTTGGGTGGCTTTGCTGGTCTTGTTTTACCATTGTCGAAATGCCTTGTAACCGGGATTCCGAGTCTGATCGGGTCTTCCTGGGAGAAGGAATATCCTTCGTTGACCGTGAGAGCTTGTGATGGGCTAAGTTGGGACACCCCTGCAGGGTTTTGAACTTTCGAAAGCGGTGCCCGCGGTTATGGGCAGATGGGAATTTGTTAATGTTCGGTTGTAGAGAACTAGAAACTTAACTTAATTAAAATGAATCAACCGCGTGTGTAGCCGTGATGGTCTCTTTTCGGCGGAGTCCGGGAAGAGAACACGGTCTCGTGTTATGCATGAACGTAAGTAGTTTCAGGATCACTTCTTGATCTTTATAGCTTCTCGATCGTGCTTTGCTTCTCTTCTCGCTCTCATTTGCGTAAGTTAGCCACCATATATGCTAGTGCTTGCTGCAGCTTCGCCTCACTACCTTTCCTACCCATAAGCTTAAATAGTCTTGATCGCGAAGGTGTGAGATTGCTGAGTCCCCATGACTCAAAGATTACTTCCAAAACTAGATGTAGGTGCCGATGATGCTAGTGCAAGGGACGCGACCGAACTCAAGTGGGAGTTCGACGAGGATTCAGGACGTTACTATGTTTCCTTTTCCAAACGATCAGTAGTGGAGCCTAGTTGGGGCGATCGGCGATCTTTTGCATTAGGGGTTGTCTTTCTTTATTTGGTTCTATAGTCAGACCTTGATTGTATTCTGGATGATGTAATGTTATATTTATGTATTGTGTGAAGTGGCGATTGTAAGCCAACTCTTTATCTCTTTCTTATTCAGTACATGGGATGTGTAAAGATTACCCCTCTTGCGACATGCCTACTATGCGGTTATGCCTCTAAGTCGTGCTTCGACACGTGGGAGATATAGCCGCATCGTGGGTGTTACCAGTTGGTAATCAGAGCCTTCCCCGACTTAGGAGCCCCCTGCTTGATCGAATCGCTGGCGTTGTTGAGTCTAGAAAAATGTTTTGAGTCTTATAGGATTATATATATCGGAGAGTAGGATTCTTTTTACTCCTCAGTCCCTTCATCGCTCTGGGAGGCCTCCTGACGTAGAGTTTTGACTCTTCTCTTCTCAAATTTCATGATTTTTTTTAAGGATGACACGGATATCTTGGAATCGTTCCGATGGTTTTGTGATGAGAACATAGCTCTTGGTGCCTCCTGACATTTAGGGGTTGTGGCAGTGTCCTGGGAAGTTGAGCTCCGAAGTGTTGTCGTCACAATTTAATCGTTGCAGTTCTGGAATACCTGAGTTCGCCGACATCGAAAATCTCCTTTATGCAGTTGTTGGTGAGATAACCTCGACGCCACCCAGTACTGGGCAGGAGTTCGGGAGTATTGCCATAACTCGTATAACGGATGCTTTTCGAAGGTTGAGGTAAATGATTTCCGAAGGTTTCTTGGTTATGTGTTGAAGGATGGATACAGCTTGATGTAGGATTTGCTAGTTTTGGGTGAGATATTATGCTTCCCCTGTATACCCAACACCTGTTTGCATAACGAGAAAGTTTCGGGAGTTTCATAGGTGGGAATTCATGTAGCTCTACTATTTCTTCCTGCAGATATTTGGTTTGTGATTGGGTAATCCTAACCAACAATTTGTTCATACTCGTACCTTGTTGCTTTATTTGTCTATCTCTATCTAAGTGGCTTCTCAACATTATGGAAGTGTGATCATTTACTTTGGAATTTATTCGTTCATTCTTGTTCGAATGTTAAGGCTATATGTTGCAATTTCGATCCATTGATTCAGCTTCAATATATGTCTTTCAAGATGCTAATGGATGTCAACCTCTTTAGGATGGCTCCTCCAACGCGTCAAAATCCGGAACCTCCGCCACCACCTCCACCTCCGGAGGCATGGCAAGCTGCCATGGCCGCCACCAACGCCAACACGCAGATGCTTTTGCAACTCTTGGAAGAGCGCAACCAAGGAAATCAAGGACAAGGCAACAATCAAGCTCAGTTTGCTACCCTCAATCAGTTCCTCGCAAACCAGCCGGAATCCTTCAGTAACTGTGTCGAGGCCACAGATGCTGATGATTGGCTCGTGGATATCTGCAAACATTTTGAGTGTAGCAATGTCAGGCCTGAGGACTTTGTCAAGTTTGCTTCGTTCCAACTCAAAGACCAAGCTGCTGAGTGGTATCAACAATACAAAGATTCCAAAGGAAGTCATGTGATTACCTGGGATGATTTCCGCGGTGACTTGGAAAAGTAGATACGACGGAGATGTATCAACTCCCCCAAGCTTAAACCTTTGCTTGTCCTCAAGCAATTCAGTTGACAAACTGAAAGTGATAAAAAAACTTTTACAAACTCTGTTTGCTCGTGTTGTTGTAAATATGTAAAGCCAGCATTCAAGTTTTCAGCAAAGATTATAAACTAACCATATTCACAATAACGCTTAGGTCTCATGTTTACTCATATGAATGGCATAATCAACTAGCGAGGAATAATAATAAATCCCGGATGACAACACTTTATCAAAACAATCATAATATGATATAACAGGATGGTATCTCGCTAGCCCTTTCTGAGACCGCAAAACATAAATGCAGAACACCTTTAAAGATCAAGGACTGACTAGACATTGTAATTCCTGGTAAAAGAAATCCAGTCAAGTCATACTCAATGTAAACTAACAGTAATGAATGCAAATGATAGTGGTGCTCTCCAACTGGTGCTTTTTAATAAGAGGAGGATGACTCAACATAAAAGTAAATAGATAGGCCCTTCGCAGAGGGAAGCAGGGATTTGTAGAGGTGCCAGAGCTCGGTTTTTAAAATAGAGATGAATAATATTTTGAGCGGTATACTTTCATTGTCAACATAACAACCAAGAGATGGCGATATCTTCCATGCTACATACATTATAGGCGGTTCCCAAACAGAATGGTAAAGTTTATACTCCCCCTCCACCAACAAGCATCAATCCATGGCTTGCTCGAAACAACGAGTGCCTCCAACTAACAAGAGTCCCAGGGGAAGTTTTGTTTCCAACTATTTTGATTTAGTTTGCATAAAGCATGGGACTGGGCATCCCGGTGACCAGCCATTTTCTCGTGAGTGAGGAGCGGAGTCCACTTCTCTTGAGAATAACCCGCCTAACTGGGTCACCTAAGCAGCAAAAATATGCAAAGAATAAAGCACTAGAACAAAAACTAATTGGACCATTGGAGGAGTCACATGCCAAGGAACAATCCCCCAAAGCAGTTTTGTGAGAGGTGCTTTGAGCAAGGAGATCGAAAATCGCAGCAAAATGAGCTAGAACTCGTGCTTGGGCTGGATAATGGTGTTTGTAGGAGGAAGAAGGAGTGTGTGGGTGCAGGAATAAGTGGAGGAGGTCCACCGTGGGCCACGAGGTAGGGGGAAGCGCCCAGGGGGTAGGGCGCGCCCTCCACCCTCGTGGCCAGGTGGATGCCCCTCCTGCTGTGTTCTCAGTGCCAAATATTCTCAAATATTCCAGAAAAAAATCATATTTAAATTTCAGGGCATTTGGAAAACTTTTATTTTCGGAGTATTTTTATATTGCATGGATAATTCAGATAACAGACAGAAAATACTATTTTTATTTTATTTAATGTAAATAACAGAAGATAATAGGAGGGTACAGAGAGTTGTGTTTTCTAAATTCATCCATCTCATGATCATCAAAAGGAATCCATTAACAAGGTTGATCAAGTCTTGTTGACAAACTCATTCCGAATAACATGCAAACGGAGAATTTTCGAATAACACTAGGTTACCTCAACGGGGATATGCACATCCCCAACAATAAGAATATCATATTTCTTCTTGATAGTAGGTAGAGGAAATTCAAAACCTCCAAAAATAATCGATGGAATTTTTCCAATAGAATTGATACTATGAACTTGAGATTGTTTCCTCAGAAAGTGTACCGTATGCTCATTACCATTAACATGAAAAGTGACATTGCCTTTGGTGCAATCAATAATAGCCCCTGCAGTATTCAGAAAGGGTCTTCCAAGAATAATAGACATATTATCGTCCTTGGGAATATCAAGAATAACAAAGTCCGTTAAAATAGTAACGTTTGCAACCAGAACAGGCACATCCTCACAAACGCCCACGGGTATAGCAGTTGATGTATCAACCATTTGCAAAGATATTTCAGTAGGTGTCAACTTACTCAAATCAAGTCTACGATATAAAGAGAGAGGCATAACACTAACACCAGGTCCAAGATAACATAAAGCAATTTTAACATAGTTTCTTTTAATGGAGCATGGTATAGTGGGTACTCCTAGATCTCCAAGTTTCTTTGGTATTCCACCCTTAAAAGTATAATTAGCAAGCATAGTGGAAATTTCATCTTCCGGTATCTTTCTTTTATTAGTAACAATTTCTTTCATATACTTAGCATAATGATTCATTTTGAGCATATCAGTTAATCGCATACGCAAAAAGGTAGATCTAATCATTTCAGCAAAGCGCTCCAAATCCTCATCATCCTTTTTCTTGGATGGTTTAGGAGGAAAAGGCATGGGTTTCTGAACCCATGGTTCTCTTTCTTTACCATGTTTCCTAGCAACAAAGTCTCTCTTATCATAACGTTGATTATTTGATTATGGGTTATCAAGATCAACAACAGGTTCAATTTCTATATCATTATCATTGCTAGGTTCGGCATCAACAAGAACATTATCATTAACATTATCACTAGTTTCAGGTTCATTACTAGATTGTGTTTCAGCATCATAAATAGAAATATCATTTGGATTCTCAGGTGTTTCAGTAATAGGTTCACTAGAAGCATGCAAAGTCCTACCATTCTTCTTTTTCTTCCTTTTAGAAGGACTAGGTGCATCTATATTATTTCTCTGAGAATCTTGCTCAATTCTCTTAGGGTGGCCTTCAGGATACAAAGGTTCCTGAGTCATTTTACCAGTTACAGTAGCCAATCTAACAGAATAATCATTATTGTTACTATCCAATTCATTAAGCAAATCATTTTGAGCTTTAAGTACTTTTTCTACTTGAGTGGTAACCATAGAAGCATGCTTAATAATAAGTGTAAGTTCACCTTTGACATTAGCCATATAATCACCCAAGTGTTCAAGCATATCAGCACTGCGTTTTAATTATGTACCAAAATAAGCATTGAAGTATTCTTGCTTAACCATAAATTTATCAAACTCATCTAAGCATGGGATAGCAAACTTAGTAAATGGGATTTTAGCTTTATCATACCTACAGAGAGAATTTACCTTTACTACCTGTGTCGGGTTATCAAGACCATGTATTTCTCCAATAGGAGATCGATTAAAATTATGCATTTCTTCGACAGGCGGTAAATTAAGACCATGCATTTCTTCAATATTAAGAAGAGAGAATTTGCCCCTTGCATATCTTCAGGACTGAGAAATAGAACACCTCTCTTCTTTGGAGTTGGTTTAGGAATAGGCTCAGGAAGTGTCCAATTATTTTGATAAGTCAACATATTATTTAATAGAATTTCAGCTTCATCCGGTGTTCTTTCCTTGAAAACAGAACCAGCACAACTATCCAGGTAATCTCTGGAAGCATCAGTTAGTCCATTATAAAAGATATCAAGTATTTCATTTTTTAAGAGGATGATCAGGCAAAGCATTAACTAATTGGAGAAGCCTCCCCCAAGCTTGTCGGAGACTCTCTTCTTCAATTTGCACAAAATTATATATATATCCCTCAAAGCAGCTTGTTACTTATGAGCAGGGAAATATTAAGTAGAGAAGTAATAAATCATATCCCGGGGACTACGCACACAACCAGGATCAAGAGAATTAAACCATATCTTAGAATCACCCTTTAATGAGAACGGAAATATTTTAAGGATATAAAAGTAGTGAGTTCTCTCATCATTAGTGAACAAGGTGGCTATATCATTTAATTTAGTAAGATGTGCCAGAACAGTTTCAGATTCATAGCCATAAAAAGGATCAGATTCAACCAAAGAAATTATATCAGGATCAACAGAGAATTCATAATCCTTATCAGTAACACAGATAGGTGAAGTAGCAAAAGCAGGGCCAGGTTTCATTCTAGCATTAAGGGATTGTTGCTTCCATTTAGCTAATAACTTCTTAAGATCATATCTATCATTGCAAGCTAGAATAGCTCTAGCAGATTCTTCATCCAGAACATAACCCTCAGGCACAACAGGCAATTCATATTTATTAGGGGGAGAGTCTTCATCATCACTATCATCAATATTATTAGTTTCAATAATTTCATTCTCTCTAACCCTAGAAAGTTGTTCATCAAGAAATTCACCAAGTGGCATAGTAGTATCAACCATAGAAGTAGTTTCATCATAAGTATCATGCATAGCAGAAGTGGCATCATCAATAACATGCGACATATCAGAATCAATAGAAGAAGCTGGTTTAGGTGTCGCAAGCTTACTCAAAACAGAAGGTGAATCAAGTATAGAGCTAGATAGCAGTTCCTTACCTCCCCTCGTAGTTGAGGGATAAATCTTGGTTTTTGGATCTCTCAAGTTCTTCATAATGATAAGCAGATATAAATCCCAAGTGACTCAAAGAATAGAGCTATGCTCCCTGGTAACGGCGCCAGAAAATAGTCTTGATAACCCACAAGTATAGGGGATCACAACAGTTTTCGAGGGTAGAGTATTCAACCCAAATTTATTGATTCAACACAAGGGGAGCCAAATAATATTCTCAAGTATTAGCAGTTGAGTTGTCAATTCAACCACACCTGGATAACTTAATATCTGCAACAAAATATTTAGTAGCAAAGTAATATGATAGTAGTGGTAACGGTAGCAAAAGGTAATGATAACAAAAGTAATGTTTTTGGTATTTTGTAGTGATTGTAACAATAGCAACGGAAAAAGTAAATAAGCGAAGAACAATATATGGAAAGCTCGTAGGCAATGGATCGGTGACAGAGAATTAAGCCGGATGCGATTCATCATGTAACAGTCATAACCTAGGGTGATACAGAGCTAGCTCCAATTCATCAATGTAACGTAGGCATGTATTCCGAATATAGTCATACATTCTTATAGAAAAGAACTTGCATGACATCTTTTGTCCTACCCTCCCGTGGCAGTGGGGTCCTACCGGAAACTAAGGGATATTAAGGCCTCCTTTTAATAGAGTACCGGACCAAACCATTAACACATAGTGAATACATGAACTCATCAAACTACGGTCATCACCGGGAGTGGTCCCGATTATTGTCACTTCGAGGTTGCCGGATCATAACACATAGTAGGTGACTATAGACTTGCAAGATAGGATCAAGAACTCTCATATATTGATGAAAACATAATAGGTTTAGATCTGAAATCATGGCACTCGGGCCCTAGTGACAAGAATTAAGCATAGCAAAGTCATAGCAACATCAATCTCAGAACATAGTGGATACTAGGGATCAAACCCTAACAAAACTAACTCGATTACATGATAAATCTCATCCAACCCATCACCGTCCAGCAAGCCTACGATGGAATTACTCATGCACGGCGGTGAGTATCATGAAATTGGTGATGGAGGATGGTTGATGATGACAACGGTGACGAATTCCCCTCTTCGGAGCCTTGAACGGACTCCAGATCAGCCCTCCCGAGAGCTTTTAGGGCTTGGCGGCGGCTCCAATTGTAAAACACGATGAATCCTTCTCTTATTTTTTCTCCCTGAAAGTGAATATATAGAGTTGGAGTTGAGGTCGGAGGAGCTCCAGGGGGGCCACGAGGTAGGGGGGCATGCCCAGGGGGGCAGGCGCGCCCCCACCCTCGTGGATAGGGTGTGGGCCCCTGGTCTTGATCTTTTGCCAGTGTTTTTTATTATTTTCAAAAATACACTCCGTGGAGTTTCAGGTCATTCCGAGAACTTTTGTTTCTGCACATAAATAACACCATGGCAATTCTGCTGAAAACAGCGTCAGTCCGGGTTAGTTCCATTCAAATCATGCAAGTTAGAGTCCAAAACAAGGGCAAAAAGTGTTTGGAAAAGTAGATACGACGGAGATGTATCAAAGTGAGGGACGCTGCAGGGACGGACCCGAGCACACACGCCGTGCCTAGTCTTCTTATGCAAAGAATCCTGAAGAAATATGACCGGCGCGCGGCTCCCGTCATGGCGGGGCACCAGGTCGCGCGCCCTATCTTGTCCGTCTGCGATTAGCCCACGCGAGAGCAAGGCACCAAGGGCCATGGGAGATGATGTGCACGGTAGTGGGCCCACGAGCCAGAGCTCAGCCTCTTGGGTTTGGCGACGTTGCAGGGACGGACCCGAGCATAGGCGTCGTGCCAGTCCTTAATCATGGGGCAGTCGTGGGCGGGTTTCCGAGGGCGTGCAACGTTCATGGTATCGAAGTACCGGACAGGCAGGTGATAATCATGATGCAATTCATGCAAGAGGGCAAGCTGGTTCAGATAGATGCAAGAACGATACATGCCACTGGGACGGACCCGAGCGGCCTGGGGATGATGCAGCCTGTGAGGCGCTCTCAACAGAGTAAGCTAAAGACGAAAAAGGATACAAATCGCAGGGACATGCCCATGGGACTTGGGGATAATGCCGCTCGAAGTGCGCCCCTAGCTGAATAAACTGGAAAGAGTCACCTGATACCGTAGCCAGAGTGTTGTCGGGGTAGCTGAAGATGCGCGCTGGAGAAGTTGCTCCTCATGAGCCGCCAGGGTCCTGAGCCTCAGGAGGCTCCGCAGGCCCAGGTGGCCCCTGAAGAATTGCCGCGATCTCTGCTAGGACAGCAAGATGCATGGCCTCCTGAGCTGCCAGAATGCTCCACAGGTGGCGCTGGAAGGTGACAGCCGTGTTCGGCAGGCCGAGATGCATGTGAACGTAGGTGTGAGGGGGACCCTCACACCATCCAACGCGCAAAGGCCAGAAACGTCCCTAAGATGTTTCCCTGTTGAGCCCTGCAATGTCGATGCAGATGCGCAGCCCGCCGCCCTCGCCGGGGTGGGGAGCTGCGCTGGATGGTGGGCGATGGTCGCCACGTATGGTCCTTGCCTCTTGAAGCTCCTGGATCGCCTTGGTGATGAATTCATGAGCACAAGGCGTTCCATGCCTCGTGCTCTCTTGAAGGAAACGTGCGGTGAAGCACTCCTCCACATGGTGCCCGAGCGCCTCCCGCGTGACGATGGCTAGTTCTAAGGCCCTCCAGAAGAGAGCCCCCGAGCCCAGCCTGAGGAGGGCACCTGGTGCGCCTTCCTATGCGAGGGAAGGAGGCGCCCCATCTGCGGGCATAGATCCTGAGATGGTACCACTGGAGACGCCGCCCTCCTAAGGTCCTTGACGAAGTAGCTGCTTCTTCTTGGGGTTGGCCTCAGGAGGGTACAGGTTGCCTTCGTTGTCGGGGTCTTCGGTCGCTGCAGCTTGGTAAGCATGCTCGAGGGAGCAGGCCGCATCTCTTCCTTCACAGGGGACCATGATGATGCCGCCACTCCCTGGCATCTTGAGGATGTTGTAGCCATGGTGGGTCACTGCCATAAACTTGGCCACGGCTGGATACCCTGTTGTACGGTAGGTGGATGTGGGCGGCGTCGAAGTCGATGAGCTCGGTGCGGTAGTTTTCACGCTGGCCGAAGGTGACAGGGAGGCGAACCTTCCCTATTGGGGTGGTGGAGCCATCGGTCACTCCTGTGAAAGGCTTGGTAGGCTGCAGCTGATCGTATGGCACATGGAGGCTGTCGAATGTATCGACGGATAGGACATTGAGTCCTGCACCGCCGTCGATGAGGGTCTTGGTGACTTGAACATTGCTGATCATGGGTGAGCAGAGCATCGGGAGGGCGCCAGCGGTCGCTGCACACTTGAGCTGGTCGGACGAGCTGAAGGTGATGGCGCACTTGAACCACCTGAGTGGGCGCGTGGCCTCGAGCCTGGGAAGGGCCGTGTTCACCTCGCGAGCAAACTACTTGAAGGCACGCTGAGAGGCTGGGGCTTGAGCACCACCCAAGATACAGGCGATGGCGCGTGGCTCCTGGAAGCCCCCAGCCCCCTCGTCTTGATGATGGTCGTCGTTCCTTCTTGGTGGGGGCGGCAACGGAGGGAGGCTGGCGTTACCCGGTGGGCGGACCTCACGAGGCTGGTCTCTCGAGGAGCCTTCACGTGGTTGGTCCTGCCAGCGGTCCTCACGAGGCCGGTCACGCCACTCCTGGCGGGGGCCGCGATCGTCCTAGCATCCCCCGCTTCGTCCTCCTCCTCGGTCGTAGCCTCGGTCGTTGCGCTCGGGGCATCGACCGAAGCGCCCATCTCGGATGGCCCTGAGCTCCTAACAGTCGTTGGTGTTGTGGCTGTGAACATTGTGGAAGGCTAAGAATGGGTGGTTAGCCTTGGATGATTTAGGGTGGTCGCGACCGCGCTTCATCTCTGGCTCTGCCGTGTGCACGACAACCCCCTTGTGCTTCAGGTCCTTGATCTTTGCCTTCTTGTCCTCCTGGTCAGCAGCTGGGAGCTCGAGGAGGGAAATGCATCCTTCCTCAGCCCTTGCGCACTTGGTCGCCATATTGAACACTCCAGGGCCGTGCATAGCTCCTCATGGATGGCGAGCTCCTCCTTCATCTTGACGTCGCGGGCGCCATTGGAGAATGCAGAGATGATGGCCTCATCCGTCACCTTGGGAATCTTGAGGCGAACGCTGTTGAAGTGCTGGATGTACTTCCTCAGGGTTTCCCATGGTTACTGCTTGATGCGTCGCAGGTCGCCTGCGGCTGGAGGGTGGTCGCGAGTGCCTTGGAAGTTGGCGATGAAATGCTCACGCATCTCGCCCCAGGAGGAGATCGATCCCGCAGGCAAGTTCAGGAGCCACGAGCATGTTCCCTCCTTGAGGGCCATGGAAAACCAGTTCGCCATGACCTTCTCGTCTCCGTTGGCTGCCTCGATGCTCAGCTCGTAGAGGTGCAAGAACTCCATGGGGTTGGCGGTGCCGTCGTAGTGTGGAGGCATGTCTGGCTTGAACTTGCCTGGCTAGACGACAGTGCACAGCTTAGGAGTAAAGGCATGGCAGCCTTCTATGGTCACTGGAGCCCGTCGAGGTGGCAGAGCCTGATCCTGATATCCACCCACCGCCGCAGGCGGCACTCGGTCTTGACGCAATGGTGCTGGGAGCGCAGGATTGTTTTCTTGCTTCCTCGGGACTGCTTGGTAGCTTCCTTCTTCGTGCGCAGGTGCCCATCGTAGCGGTTCACACAGCGAGACCGCGCGTCTTAGTGTGAGGATGCCGTCTTGATGTGGTGGCGACGGAGGCGCTCCGTGAGCCGCGCGTCTTGGTGCGAGGGCGCCGTCTTGATGCGGAGCCAACGGAGGCGCTCCGTGAGCTATGTCGCCCGTGGCTGGGGGTGGGCGAGGTAGCGAGAGAGATGGTGCGGGAGAGCCCCCGGTAGCGCTGACGAGCTTGGCGATGCGGTCCAGCCAATAGTCATAGAGGTCGTCGACCAGGAGGTAACACAGGAGCTCGCGTGCCATGAGCAGCGCGGCCTACGCGTCCGTGGGTGCACGCTGAGCGTGGGACTACGAGCCGGCCGAAGTCAGCGACGGGGTGGCAGTGCGTCCGTCCCACCGCACGGAGGGGTGCAGTGATGAAGCCTGCTCCTCGTTTGTTGCTGGGCCGGTGGCGGCGTTGGTAGTGGGTGATGGAGAATGGCGGGGAAGTCCGCCAACGGGCATCTTTGAGCGATGCAGGCGGCGAGGGCGGCCGGGCGCTCAGCACAGGGTAGGCGAGCGTAGGACATGGATGCGGTGGAGCAGTGGAGCGTGAATCAACGGAAGAAAGGTGTAACACCCTGGATGTAATTTACCTTATATGTATCCCAACTCTTGCCGTTTCCGGTACTAAGTTATTTTATTTCCTCGGTGTTGGGTTTTTGCCTCCGTGTTTTTTTGTCTTTGTCTTGCATCTCATATCATGTCATCATGTGCATTGCATTTGCATACGTGTTCGCTCATGCATTCGAGCTTTTTCCCCTTTGTCCGTTTTGCATTCCGGTGCTCCTATGTCCTCCGGTGGTCCTTTCTACCTATTTTCATGTGCGGGTGTTAAACGTTTTCGGATTGGACCGAGACTTGTCATGCGGCCTTGGTTTACTACTGGTAGACCGCCTGTCAAGTTTCGTGCCATTTGGACTTCGTTTGATACTCCAACGGTTAACCATGGGACCGAAAAGGCCTCGTGTGTGTTGCAGCCCAACACCTCTCCAAACTGGCCCAAAACCCACCTAAACCCTCTCCATCATCTAGAGCGTTCGACCACGATCGCGTGGCCGCAAACCTCACCTCATTTGGAGCTTCCTAGCTCCCTCTACCTCTATAAATAGATCCCCTTCCGAAATCCCGGGTCTCCTCTCCCCCGAAACCCTAAAATCCCATCTCCGTGCCGGACAATGTCCGAGTTCGGCCGGACAAGCCGCCGCCGCCGCCCGTGCCCTATCCGCTCACGCCACGTGGCGCCACCGCCATCGTCCCGCCGCCGGCCCGGGGAGCCCGCGTCCGGCCCCCGAGGCCCATCTGCACTTCGCCGCCGCCCGCCTTCGTCCTCCCCGCGCCCGACGCCACTTCGCCCGCGGCCGCCGCCTTCGTCGCCGGCGCCCGCTCCGGCAGCCATCGCCGGCGCCCGCTCCGGTAGCCACTGCAGTCATCACCGCGCCGCCCCGGCTTCCTCGTCGCCGGCGCCGCCTCCTCCTCGGCCCTCCGACCACGCCCCAGCCAGATCCCGACTCTCCGGCGAACTTCGAACTCCGTGCCTGCTACAGTGCTCGTGATCCAAATCCAGATCCATTTCACCTCGGGTTGACTTTTTCCTCCTGAAACCCTAGATTTTTGCATACTTTGACATGCCATAACTCTGCATCCGTAGCTCCGATTCGTGTGTGTAGCATATGAAAATGTTCGCCTCGACGAGTACATCATTTCGTCTCATTGCATCATTTTCATGTGAGCTCATCTTGATGCCCAAAATGCTGTTGGAAGAGGGCTATGTGAGGAATATGTCAGATCTGTTTCAGCAAATGCCCTTTTGTCATTTTTGCCGTGATTTATGTGTGCATGCTATGATCCTGAGCTCTACATTTGTTTTGTTAAATGCCATGCCATCTTTACAGGGGTGTATTCCATGCATTTTTTTGATCTTTGTGGTGACTAGCACAAGCATGCAAAGTAGCTTACTCAATGATGCTGATTTCAGGGACTTATAATTTCACTAAGTCCTTGTCCTGATATTGTTTTTATGCCATATGTTCATGTTGTTTCCTAGTGATCCGTGCCTCTTTTAAGGATGATCAGTAAGGATGTTTTGTTAATATTGTTGTGCTCTATCCATCCATGTCTTTGTTTGCAATTATGTAGCACCCTAGCTTGGGTCAATCGAGCTCTACTTTTGCTATAAAATGTTCCTGGCAGATTGTTGGCATGTTTAGCGATTTTGCCGAGGACGTTGCTTTTGATCAGTGCATGATATATTGTTGTTCTTGCCATGTCTAGATTCTATGCCATGTCTTCTTGATGAGTGTATGCTTAGTTTGTCATGCCATTCTCTGTAGTGAGTGCATCGAGCTCGTAAACATGCCTACTTGTTTACTATTTTGCATGCTCCAGTTTTTCACTAAGTCTGAATCTGTTCATGTTTTTGCTATGTTCACACGCTTGCAATTGTATTTTCTGATCCCTTTTGGCTCAAGGTCACTAAGGGACTTTTGTTATATGCTTTGAGTAGCTTCATGCCATGCATTATGTTGACATGATATGTTCCTGTAGCATGTAGTTCTCATGCTCTAAAGTTTGCTTCATGATGATAAATTTCACTAAGTCCGAAACCTGGTATCATTTGCACTTTTTCCATGCTTGTTTGAACCTATTAGTGGATGAATTAGCCGTAGCTCTGTGTTCATCTTTTGTCAAGCATTATGAGTGGATCCCTGCCATGTATTTTTTTGTTATGTTTGAGTGATGTAGAATGTTGTTCTTGATGCATTTAGATGGTTACTTGCTGATTATCGCAGACCGGTGCCATATTTGTTTTGCTTGCCATTTCCAAACCGTGCATCCGATTCCGGTGATCTCTATATCGATTTCAACCGAAATCAACTCCTCTTTCCAGTGGCACTCTTGGATTTCCAAGTTGAGGCCAGGTTCAATCATTCCTTTCCAAATCATACATATGCATCACATATCGCATCCCGCATATCATACCATGTTTGCATCATGTTGCTTGAGCATTGCACGTGGTTGATTGTGTTCCCTTTTGCTTGTTGTTCTTGTTTGGGTAGAGCCGGGAGACGAGTACGTGAACGAGGAGCCCATTGAGTATGCCTGCCTACGAGGATCAAGGCAACTTTGAGAACCTTGCAGGCAAGATGACCATACCCTCGAAATCACTTCAATTTTTGCTTGCTAGATGCTCGCTCTTTTGATATGCCTATGCTACGATACCTACCACTTGCTTATCATGCCTCCCAATTTCCATTTCAAGCCTCTAACCCACCATGTCCTAGCAAACCGTTGATTGGTTATGTTACTGCTTTGCTCAGCGTTGTTAGTTGCAGGTGAAGATTGGAGATCGTTCCTTGTTGGAACTTGTTTATTGTTGGGATATCAACATATTATCTTGTTTATCTTAATGCACCTATATACTTGGTAAAGGGTGGAAGGCTCGGCCTTATGCCTGGTGTTTTGTTCCACTCTTGCTGCCCTAGTTTCCGTCATATAGGTGTTATGTTCCCGGATTTTGCGTTCCTTACACGGTTGGGTTATAATGGGAACCCCTTGACAGTTCGCCTTGAATAAAACTCCTCCAGCAATGCCCAACCTTGGTTTTACCATTTGCCACCTAGCCTCATTTTCCCTTGGGTTTCCGGAGCCCGAGGGTCATCTTTATTTAAACCCCCTAGGTCAGTGCTCCCCTGAGTGTTGGTCCGACCGAGTAGACTGCGGGGCCACCTCGGGGCAACTTGAGGGTTGGTTTTACTCGTAGGATGTCTCATCTGAGTGTGCCTTGAGAACGAGATATGTGCAGCTCCTATCGGGATTTGTCGGCGCATTCGGGCGGTGTTGCTGGACTTGTTTTACCATTGTCGAGGATGTCTTGTAACCGGGATGCCGAGTCTGATCGGATTGTCTTGGGACAAGGAATATCCTTCATTGCCCGTGAGAGCTTGTGATGGCCTAAGTTGGGACTCCCCTGCATGGGTTTGAACTTTCGAAAGCCGTGCCCGCGGTTATGGGCAGATGGGAATTTGTTAATGTCGGGTTGTAGATAACTTGAAACTTAACTTAATTAAAATGCATCAACTAGGTGTGTAACCATGATGGTCTCTTCTCGGCGGAGTCCGGGAAGCGAACACGGTGTTGGAGTAATGCTTGACGTAGGTTGTTCTAAGATCACTTCTTGATCATAGTTGTTCGACCATGCTTTTGCCTTCTCTTCTCGCTCTCTTTTGCGAATATGTTAGCCACCATATATGCTAGTCGCTTGCTGCAGCTCCACATCATACCTTTACCTTACCTATAAGCTTAAATAGTCTTGATCGCGAGGGTGTCAGATTGCTGAGTCCCCGTGACTCATAGTTTACTTCCAAACCAGATGCAGGGACCGATGATACCGTTCTAGATGATATGACCGAGCTCAAGTGGGAGTTCGATGAAGACTCTCGTCGTTACTATGTGTCTTTCCCAGATGATCACTAGTGGTGCCCAGTTGGGGCGATCGGGGACTTTGTCGCATTTGGGGGTTGATCTTTACTTTGGTACCGTAGTCGGACCCTGAGTGTATTGGATGAATGTAATGACTTATTTATGTATTTGTGTGACGTGGCGAGTGTAAGACAACTATGTACCTTTCCCCTTTATTTATGTACATGGGTTGTTTGCGAAGATTACCTCACTTGCGACATTGCTGTCAATGCGGTTATGCCTCTAAGTCGTGCTTCGACACGTAGGAGATATAGCCGCATCGAGGGTGTTACAAGTTGGTAATCAGTGCCTTCCCCGACCTTAGGAGCCCCCTGCTTGATCTAATCATTGGCGTTGTTGAGTACAGAAAAATGTTTTGAGTCATTTAGGATTATATATATCGGAGAGTTAGGAATTCTTTTTACTCCTCAGCCCCTTCGTCGCTCTGGTGAGGCATCCTAGCATAGAGTTTTGACTCTTCTCTTCTCAAATTTCACTAAAAAAATGTTAGGATCACGCGGGTATCTTGGAATCGTTCCGATGGTTTTGTGACGAGAACATTGTTCTTGGTGCCTCCTGACATTTAGGGGTTGTGGCAGTATCCCGGGGAGTTGAGCTCCGAGGTGTTGTCGTCACAATTTTATTGTTGAGATTCTGGAATACCTGAGTTTCGCCGACATCGAAAATCTCTTTTATGCAGTTGTTGGTGAGATAACCTCGACGCCACCTAGTACTGGGGCGGGTGTTCGGGAGTATTGCCATAACTTGTATAATGGATGCTTTTCGAAGGTTGAGGTAAATGATTTTAGAAGGTTTCTTGGTTATGTGTTGAAGGATGGATACAGCTGGATGTAGGATTTGCTAGCTTTGGGTGAGATATTATGCTTCCCCTGTATCCCCAACACCTGATTGCATAACCGGAAAGGTTCGGGAGTTTCATAGGTGGGAATTCTTGTAGCTCTAGTTCTTCTTCCGGGGATATTTGGTTTAGGATTGGGCAATCCTCACCAAGTATTTGTTCTTGTCCGTACCTTGTTTTTATTCTTCTACCCCAATTCTAAGTGGTTTCTCAATTTATGGAAATGTGACCATTTCAATTGGAATGCATTCGTTCATTTTGTGCGGATGTGAAGACTTTATGTTGCAATTTCTATCCATTAGATTCAGCTTGAATATATTTCTGTCAAGATGCTAATGGATGTCACCCTCTTCAGGATGGCTCTTGCTAAGGGCAACAATCAGAAATCAGAATCAGGATCCGCCACCACCACCTCCACCTCCGGAGGCATGGCAAGCTGTGATGGCCGCTACCAATACAAAAACGCAGCTGATCATGCAAATTCTGCAAGAGCGCAACCAAGGCCATGGCAACAATCAGAATCAGTTTGCTACACTCAACCAGTTCCTTGCTAACCAGCCAAAGACCTTCAGCAACTCTGTCGAGGCCTCAGACGCTGATGATTGGCTCATGCACATATGCAAGCATTTCGAGTGCAATAATGTCAGGCTTGAGGACTTTGTCAAGTTTGCCTCCTTCCAACTCAAAGACCAAGCTGCAGAATGGTTTCAGCAATACAAAGATTCCAGAGGAGGCCGTGTGATTACCTGGGATGAATTCCATCAAGACTTCAAAGCTCATCATATTCCTCAGAGTCTGGTTGAGAGCAAGCGTGAGGAATTCCGCAACCTGAAGCAAGGCACTATGTCTGTTTACCAGTATAACATCATGTTTCAGAAGCTCGCCCGTTTCGCTAAGCAAGACGTCCCTGACGAGAAGAGCATGATATACCAGTTCAGGTGGTGGTCTCAGAGAAGAACTCCAGCTAGCTCTCGTCCTCTTTGAGCCCAAGAAGTATGATGAGTTTTACAACATGGCAATGAAGCAAGAGGCTGCCCAACTGAAGTGTGATGCTTCCAAGAAGCGAGTCAGAGATGCTACTCCTTCTTCCTCAACTCAAGTGGCTAAGCAGCAAAAGTATTGGCTGCCTCCTCCCCCGTTCCGTCAGCCTTATCAGCAGAAGAGCAAAGGTGGCAATGGATGTTCCCACCCACCCAACCCAGGCTTTCAGAACAAGACTTCGTCTCAAGCTCCAAGATCAAGTGCTCCGTATCACCGTCCGCTTTCAGAGGTCACGTGCAACAAGTGCCAACAGAAGGGTCACTATGCCAACAAATGCTTCATCAGAGGCGTCTCCCTCCTCCTCCTCCTGTGAGATCTGCAAGTACAGCTGTGGTCAAGCATAACCCCAAGCACGCCAAGGTCAACTTGATGAATGCACCTCAGGTAGAGGACTCGTCAGATGTTATCATGGGTAACCTTCCGGTTAACGATATTCCAGCAAAAGTTCTTTTTGACACTGGTGCATCGCATTCTTTCTTTTCATTCCCATTTGCATCGAAGCACAATGTTGATACTGAGGTTATGCCGAAAGTCATGCAAGTTGTTTCTCCCGACAAGCTTTTGACTTCTAGTTTGGTAGCTCCCGATGTCTCTATCACGTTGGGCGACTACAAGTTTCTGTCTTCTCCAGTGGTCCTTGGTAACTCGGATATTGATCTTATTCTCGGAATGGACTAGCTTTCTAAGCACAAGGCTCACCTTGATTGTGCTGCCAGGCAGATTCAATTGACTCATTCGTCTGAGGATATAATTGTCTTTGCCGCTCGTGATGATACCATTCGTCTGTTTTCTCTCAATGAGAAGGGTGAGCTGGATGCCATCTCTCAAATTCCAGTCGTTTGCGAATATCAAGACGTCTTTCCAGAAGAGCTTCCAGGAATGCCTCCACACTGGCCAGTTGAATTCATCATCGATCTTGAGCCTGGCACGGAACCTGTTTGCAAACGTCCTTACAAACTTGGACCTAAAGAGTTGAAGGAGCTGAAGAAGCAACTCGATGAACAAGAGCGTATGGGTCTCATCCGACCTAGTTCTTCTCCGTGGGGTTGTGGAGTTCTTTTTGTGAAGAAGAAGGATGGAACGGACCGACTCTGTGTTGACTACCGCCCATTGAACAAGAATACTATAAAGAACAAGTACCCACTTCCCAACATCAACGAGCTGTTTGAACAACTCAAAGGTGCTCAAGTTTTCTCCCATCTTGATCTCCGTATGGGCTATCACCAGATTCGCATTCGTGAAGAAGATATCCCTAAGACAGCATTCGGAACAAGCTATGCTTCATATGAATACACTGTCATGTCTTTCGGCCTCGTCAACGCTCCTCCGACATTCTCTCGCATGATGAATTTCATCTTCGACGCCTACACAAATGACTTCGTCTTGGTCTACCTCGATGACATTTTGGTCTTTTCCAAGAACAAGGAGGATCAAGCCAAGCACTTGCGTTTGGTGTTGGATAAGCTCAGTGAAAATCAGGTCTATGCCAAGTTTTCAAAGTGCGAGTTTTGGCTCGATGAGGTTCTCTACCTTGGGCATATCATCTCTGCCAAGGGCATAGCGGTTAATCCTGAGAAGGTGTCTGTAATTGTGAATTGGGAACCACCTTAGAACGTGAAGCAACTCCGCAGCTTCCTTGGGCTCACAAGCTATTGTCGAAGGTTCGTTGAGAACTTCTCAAAGATCGCGAAGCCTCTTTCCAACCTTCTCCAGAAGCACGTCAAGTACGTTTGGTCTCCTGAATGTGACATCGCTTTCAACACCCTGAAAGAGAAATTAGTCACTGCTCCAGTTCTGACTCCTCCTGATGAATCCAAACCATTCGAGGTCTTCTGTGATGCTTCCCTTCAAGGTCTTGGTGCAGTGTTGATGCAATAGAAGAAAGTTGTGGCTTATACCTCTCGCCAGTTGAAGCCCAACGAAAAGAACTACCCCACTCACGACCTCGAGTTGGCGGCAGTTGTGCATGCTCTTTTGACTTGGAGACATCTCTTATTGGGAAGAAAAGTGGACATCTTCACTGATCATAAGAGTCTCAAGTACATTTTCACTCAGCCTAATCTCAACCTCAGGCAGACTCATTGGGTCGAGATGATTCAAGAGTATAATCCGAGTATTGAATATACTCCAGGCAAGGCCAATGTAGTTGCTGACGCATTGAGCAGAAAGGCTTACTGCAACAGTCTGATTCTCAAGCCTTACCAACCCGAGCTTTGTGAAGCTTTCCGCAAACTCAATTTGCAAGTTGTTCCTCAAGGTTTCCTCGCCAACCTTCAAGTCTCTCCTACTTTGGAAGATCAGATTCGCGAAGCTCAACTTCTTGACGCTATGGTGAAGAAGGTCAAGATTGGGAATGCCAAGAGTCAACCCAAGTACAAGTGCTATCGTCTTGATGACAAGGATACTCTATTCTTCAAGGATCGCAGTGTTGTGCCTAAAGGTGATCTTCGTAAAGTCATTATGAACGAGGCTCACAATTCACTCCTCTCCATCCACCCTGGAAGTACAAAGATGTACCATGACCTCAAACAGTCATATTGGTGGACTCGAATGAAGCGCGAGATTGCTCAGTTCGTGAATGAATGTGATGTCTGCAGAAGAGTGAAAGTAGAACACCAACGACCAGCTGGTCTCCTCCAACCTCTTGCCATTCCAGAATGGAAGTTTGACCACATTGAGATGGACTTCGTGACTGGATTTCCAAAGTGCAAGCGTGGAAATGATGCTATCTTCGTTGTCATCGACAAACTCCCTAAAGTGGCTCATTTCCTTCCTATCAACGAATCTATCACAGCATCTCAATTGGCAGAGCTATATACCTCTCGGATTGTCTCGCTTCACGGCATTCCGCAGTTGATCTCTTCAGATCGTGGCAGCATCTTCACCTCCAAGTTTTGGGATTCTAGAAGGCCATGGGCACCAACATCCGTTTCAGCACAGCTTTTCATCCTCAAACTAGTGGCCAAGTCGAGCGTGTCAATCAGATTCTTGAAGATATGCTCAGGGCTTGCGTCATCTCTTTTGATATGAAGTGGGAAGATTGTCTTCCATATGCCGAATTCTCCTACAACAACAGCTTTCAAGCGAGTTCGGTCAAGGCCCCATTTGAAATTCTCTATGGCAGGAAGTGTCGTACTCCTCTTAACAGGTCAGAGACTGGTGAACGTCAACTTGTTGGAAATGACTTGATCACAGAGGCAGAAGAGATGTGCAAAGTCAATCGTGATAACCTCAAAGCTGCGCAATCGCGCCAGAAGAGCTACTTTGATAGTAAGCATCGTGATTTGGCTTTTGAGATCGGAGACCATGTTTACCTCCGCGTCTCTATAATGAAAGGTACTCGTTGCTTCGGTATCAAAGGGAAGCTTGCCCCTAGATACGTGGGTCCTTTCAAGATTGTCAGCAAGAGAGGCGATCTCGCCTATCAACTTGAGCTTCCCTCCAACTTTGCAAACGTGCACGACGTGTTTCACATGTCTCAACTCCGCAAGTGCTTCAAGACCCCTGACCGCATGTCAACTTCGAAGACATTGATCTCCAAGAAGACTTGTCTTATCGTGAGGACCCCGTTGCTATTCTTGAAGAAACTGAGCGCAAGACTCGCAACAAGTCTATCAAATTCCTCAAAGTCAAGTGATCACATCATTCCGACCGTGAAGCCACCTGGGAACGCGAGGATCACCTCCGTTCTGAGTACCCAGAGTTTTTCCAGTCCTAGATCTTGGGACGAGATCCTTTCGTAGTGGTGTAGTGTTGTAACACCCGGGATGTAATTTACCTTATATGTATCCCAACTCTTGCCGTTTCCGGCACTAAGTTATTTTATTTCCTCGTTGTCAGGTTTTTGTCTCTGTGTGTTTTGTCTTTGTCTTGCATCTCATATCATGTCATCGTGTGCATTGCATTTGCATACGTGTTTATCTCATGCATTCGAGCTTTTTCCCCGTTGTCCGTTTTGCATTCCGGCGCTCCTATGTCCTCTGGTGGTCCTTTATACCTCTTTTCGTGTGCGGGTGTTAAACGTTTTCGGATTGGACCGAGACTTGTCATGCGGCCTTGGTTTACTACTGGTAGACCGCCTGTCAAGTTTTGTTCCATTTGGACTTCGTTTGATACTCCAACGGTTAACCAAGGGACCGAAAACGCCTCGTGTGTGTTGCAGCCCAACACCTCTCCAAACTGGCCCAAAACCCACCTAAACCCTCTCCATCATCTAGAGCGTTCAATCACGAGGCGTGGCCGCAAACTGCACCTCATTTGGAGCTTCCTAGCTCCCTCTACCTCTATAAATAGACCCCCTTCCGAAATCCCGGGTCTCCTCTCCCCCGAAACCCTAAAATCCCATCATCGCGCCGGACAACGTCCGAATTCGGCCGGACAAGCCGCCGCCGCCGCCCGCGCCCTATCCGCTCACGCCACGTGGCGCCACCGCCATCGTCCCGCTGCCGGCCCGGGGAGCCCGCATCCGGCCCTCGAGGCCTATCCGCACTTCGCCGACGCCCGCCTTTGTCCTCCCCGCGGCCGCCGCCTTCGTCGCCGGCGCCTGCTCCGGCAGCCACCGCAGGCATCGCCGGCGCCCGCTCCGGCAGGCATGGCAGTCATCGCCGCGCCGCTCCGGCTTCCTCGTCGCCGGTGCCGCCTCCTCCTCGGCCCTCTGACCATGCCCTGGGCAGATCCCGACTCTCCGGAGAACTTTGAACTCTGTGCCTGCTACTGTGCTCGTGATCCAGATCCAGATCCATTTCACCTCGGGTTGACTTTTTCCTCCCGAAACCCTAGATTTTTGCATACTTTGACATGCCATAACTCTGCATCCGTATCTCCGATTCGTGCGTGCAGCATGTGAAAATGTTCGCCTCGACGAGTACATCATTTCATCTCATTGCATCACTTTCATTTGAGCTCATCTTGATGCCCGAAATGCTGTTGGAAGAGGGCTATGTGAGGAATATGTCAGATCTGTTTCAGCAAATGGCCTTTTGTCATTTTTGCCATGATTTATGTGTGCATGCTATAATCCTGAGCTCTACCTGTGTTTTGTTAAATGCCATGCCATCTTTACAGGGGTGTATGCCATGCATTTTTGTGATCTTTGTGGTGACTAGCACAAGCATGCAAAGTAGCTTACTCAATGATGCTGATTTCAATGACTTAGAATTTCACTAAGTCCTTGTCCTGATATTGTTTTATGCCACATGTTCATGTAGTTTCCTAGTGATCCATGCCTCTTTTGAGGATGATCAGTAAGGATGTTTTGTTAATATTGTTGTTCTATATCCAAACATGTCTTTTTTTGCAATTATGGAGCACCCTAGCTTGAGTCAATCGAGCTCTACTTTTGCTATAAAATGTTCCTGGCAGATTGTTGGCATGTTTCGCAATTTTGCCGAGGATGTTGCTTTTGATCCTTGCATGCTATATTGTTGTTCTTGCCATGTCTAGCTTCTATGCCATGTCTTCTTGATGGGTGTATCCTTAGTTTGTCATGCCATGCTCTGTAGTGAGTGCATCGAGCTCGTAAACATGCCTACTTGTTTACTGTTCTGCATGCTCCAGTTTTTCACAGTCTGAATCTATTCATGTTTTTGCTATGTTCACATGCTTGCAATTGTATTTTCAAATCCCTTTTGGCTCAAGGTCACTAAGGGACTTTTGTTATATGCTTTGAGTAGCTTCATGCCATGCCTTTATTTGCCATGATATGTTCTTGTAGCATGTAGTTTTCATGCTCTAAAGTTTGCTTCCTGATGATAAATTCCAGACTTGTGTTAATTTCACTAAGTCTGAAACATGTTATCATTTGCACTTTTGCCATGCTTGTTTGAACCTGTTAATGGATGAATGAGCCGTAGCTCGGTGTTCATCTTTTGTCAAGAATTATGAGTGGATCCCTGCCATGTATTTTGTTGTTATGTTTGAGTGCTGTAGCATGTTGTTCTTGATGCATTTAGATGGTTACTTGCTGATTATCGCAGACCGGTGCCTTATTTGTTTTCCTTGCCATTTCCAAACCGTGCATCCGATTCTGGTGATCTTTATATCGATTTCAACAAAAATCAACTCCTCTTTCTAGTGACACTCTTGGATTTCTAAGTTGAGGCCAGGTTCAATCATTCCTTTCCAAATCATGCCTATGCATCACATATTGCATCATGTTGCTTGAGCATTGCACGTGGTTAATTGTGTTCCCTTTTTCTTGTTGTTCTTGTTTGGGTAGAGCCGGGAGATGAGTACGTGAACGAGGAGCCCGTTGAGTACGCCTACGAGGATCAAGGCAACTCTGAGAACTTTGCAGGCAAGATGACCATACCCTCAAAATCACTTCTATCTTTTCTTGCTAGATGCTCGCTCTTTTGCTATGCCTATGCTACGATACCTACCACTTGCTTATCATGCCTCCCAATTGCCATGTCAAGCCTCTAACCCACCATGTCCTAGCAAATCGTTGATTGGCTATGTTACCGCTTTCCTCAGCCCCTCTTATAGCGTTGTTAGTTGCAGGTGAAGATTGGAGATCGTTCCTTGTTGGAACTTGTTTATTGTTGGATATCACCATATTATCTTGTTTATCTTAATGCACCTATATACTTGGTAAAGGGTGGAAGACTCGGCCTTATGCCTGGTGTTTTGTTCCACTCTTGCCGCCCTAGTTTCCGTCATATCGGTGTTATGCTCCCGGATATTGCGTTCCTTACACGGTTGAGTTATAATGGGAACCCCTTGATAGTTCGCCTTGAATAAAACTCCTCCAGCAATGCCCAACCTTGGTTTTACCATTTGCCACCTAGCCTCTTTTTCCCTTGGGTTTTCGGAGCCCGAGGGTCATCTTTATTTAAACCCCCCTGGGCCAGTGCTCCTCTGAGTGTTGGTCCGACCGAGTAGACTGCGGGGCCACCTCGGGGCAACTTGATGGTTGGTTTTACTCGTCGGATGTCTCATCTGAGTGTGCCCTGAGAACGAGATATGTGCAGATCCTATCGGGATTTGTCGGCGCATTCGGGCGGTGTTGCTGGACTTGTTTTACCATTGTCGAGGATGTCTTGTAACCGGGATGCCGAGTCTGATCGGATTGTCTTGGGAGAAGGAATATCCTTCGTTGACCGTGAGAGATTGTGATGGGCTAAGTTGGGACTCCCCTGCAGGTATTTGAACTTTCGGAAGCCGTGCCCGCAGTTATGGGCAGATGGGAATTTGTTAATGTCCGGTTGTAGATAACCTGAAACTTAACTTAATTAAAATGCATCAACTGAGTGTGTAACCGTGATGGTCTCTTCTCGTCGGAGTCCGGGAAGCGAACACAGTGTTGGAGTAATGCTTGATGTAGGTTGTTCTAGGATTACTTCTTGATCATAGTTGTTCGACCGTGCTTTTGCCTTCTCTTCTCGCTCTCTTTTGCGAATATGTTAGCCACCATATATGCTAGTCGCTTGCTACAGCTCCACATCATACCTTTACCTTAACTATAAGCTTAAATAGTCTTGATCGCGAGGGTGTGAGATTGCTGAGTCCCCGTGACTCACAGTTTATTTCCAAGCCAGATCCAGGGACTGATGATACCGTTCCAGATGATATAACAGAGCTCAAGTGGAAGTTCGATGAAGACTCTCGTCATTACTATGTGTCTTTCCCAGATGATCAGTAGTGGTGCCCAGTTGGGGTGATCGGGGACTTTGTCGCATTTGGGGGTTGATCTTTACTTTGGTACCATAGTCGGACCCTGAGTGTATTGGATGAATGTAATGACTTATTTATGTATTTGTGTGAATGGCGAGTGTAAGCCAACTCTGTACCTTTCCCCTTTATTTATGTACATGGGTTGTTTGCAAAGATTACCTCACTTGCGACATTTCTTTCAATGCGGTTATGCCTCTAAGTCGTGCTTCGACACGTAGGAGATATGGCCGCATCGAGGGCGTTACAAAAGGCTTCAGCGCACCACTACCTGGCGCGCCAAATGTCGGATTGCGGGTTCCGGCAAACCCTTTGATACGTCTCCAATGTATCTATAATTTTTGATTGCTCCATGCTATATTATCTACTGTTTCGGACATTATTGGGCTTTATTATCCACTTTTATATTATTTTTGGGACTAACCTAGTAACCGGAGGCCCAGCCCAGAATTGCTGTTTTTTGCCTGTTTTAGGGTTTCGAAGAAAAGGAATATCAAACAGAGTCCAAACGGAATGAAACCTTCGGGAACGTGATTTTCTCAACAAACAAGACCCGGGAGACTTGGACCCTACGTCAAGACACAAAAGAGGAGGCCACGAGGAAGGGGCGCACCTACACCCCCTCCCCAGGCATGCCCTCTATCCCTCGTGGGCCCTTGTTGCTCCAACGACGCACTCCTTCCTCCTATATATACTTACGTACCCCCAAACGATCAGATACGGAGCCAAAACCCTAATTCCACCGCAACAACTTTCTGTATCCACGAGATCCCATCTTGGGGCCTGTTCCGGAGCTCCGCCGGAGGGGGCATCGATCACGGAGGGCTTCTACATCAACACCATAGCCCCTCTGATGAAGTGTGAGTAGTTTACCTCAGACCTACGGGTCCATAGTTATTAGCTAGATGGCTTCTTCTCTCGTTTTGGATCTCAATACAATGTTCTCCCCCTCTCTTGTGGAGAACTATTCGATGTAATCTTCTTTTAGCGGTGTGTTTGTTGAGACCGATGAATTGTGGGTTTATGATCAAGTCTATCTATGAACAATATTTGAATCTTCTCTTAATTCTTTTATGTATGATTGGTTATCTTTGCAAGTCTCTTCGAATTATCAGTTTGGTTTGGCCTACTATATTGATCTTTCTTGCAATGGGAGAAGTGCTTAGCTTTGGGTTCAATCTTCCAGCGTCCTTTCCCAGTGACAGTAGGGGCGGCAAGGCACGTATTGTATTGTTGCCATAGAGGATAACAAGATGGGGTTTTCATCATATTGCATGAGTTTATCCCTCTACATCATGTCATCTTGCTTAAGGCGTTACTCTGTTTTTAACATAATACTCTAGATGCATGCTAGATAGCGGTCGTTGAGTGGAGTAATAGTAGTAGATGCAGGCAGGAGTCGATCTACTTGTCTCGGACGTGATGCCTATATACATGATCATACCTAGATATTCTCATAACTATGCTCAATTCTGTCAATTGCTCAACAGTAATTTGTTCACCCACCATAGAATACTTATGCTCTCGAGAGAAGCCACTAGTGAAACCTATGGCCCCCGGGTCTATCTTTATCATATTAATCTCCTACTACTTAGTTATTTCCTTTGCTTTTTACTTTGCCTTTATTTTACTTTGCATCTTTATCACAAAAATACCAAACATATTATCTTATCATATCTATGAGATCTCACTCTCGTAAGTGGCCGTGTAGGGATTGACAACCCCTATTCGTGTTGGTTGCAAGGATTTATTTGTTTTGTGCAGGTACGAGGGACTCGTGCGTAGCCTCCTACTGGATTGGTACCTTGGTTCTCAAAAACTGAGGGAAATACTTACGCTACTTTGCTGCGTCATCCCTTCCTCTTCAGGGAAAACCAACGCAGTGCTCAAGAGGTAGCAAGAAGGATTTCTGGCACCGTTGCCGGGGAGGTCTACGCAAAAGTCAATATACCAAGTACCCATCACATACCCTTATCTCCCGCATTACATTATTTGCCATTTGCCTCTCGTTTTCCTCTCCCCCACTTCACCCTTGCTGTTTTATTCGCCCTCTCTCTCTATCCTCCATCTCCTTCTCTATTTACCTCTTTTTGTCCGCTTGCTTTTTGTTTGCTTGTGTGTTAGTTTGCTTGCTTGTCACGATGGCTGAAGATAATACTAAATTATGTGACTTCACCAATACCAACAACAATGATTTTATTAGCACTCCGATTGCTCCTCTTACCGATGATGAATCTTGTGAAATTAATACTGCTTTGCTGAATCTTGTCATGAAAGATCCGTTTTCCGGCCTTCCTAGTGAAGATGCCGCTACCCATCTAAATAGCTTCGTTGATTTGTGTGATATGCAAAAGAAGAAAGATATGGATAATGATATAGTTAAATTGAAGCTATTTCCTTTTTCACTTAGAGATCATGCTAAAGCTTGGTTTTCGTCTTTGCCTAAAAATAGTATTGATTCATGGAATAAGTGCAAAGATGCTTTTATCTCTAAGTATTTTCCTCCCGCTAAGATCATCTCTCTTAGAAACGATATTATGAATTTTAGGCAACTTTATCATGAACATGTTGCACAAGCTTGGGAGAGAATGAAACTAATGAAACGTAATTTCCCTACTCATGGTTTGAATTTGTGGATGATTATACAAAATTTTTGTGCCGGGTTGAATTTTGCTTCTAGAAATCTTTTAGATTCGGCCGCGGGAGGCACTTTTATGGAAATCACTTTAGGAGAAGCTACTAAACTCCTAGATAATATTATGGTTAATTATTCTCAATGGCATACTGAAAGATCTACTAATAAAAAGGTGCATGCGATAGAAGAAATTAATGTTTTGAGTGGAAAGATGGATGAACTTATGAAATTATTTGCTCTGATAAGAGTGTTTCTTCTGATCCTAATGATATGCCCTTGTCTACTTTGATTGAGAACAATAATGAATCTATGGATGTGAATTTTGTTGGTAGGAACAATTTTGGTAACAACGCGTATAGTGGAAATTTTAATCCTAGGCCTTATCCTAGTAATCCCTCTAATAATTATGGTAATTCCTACAATAATTCTTATGGAAATTATAATAAGATGCCCTCTGATTTTGAATCTAATATTAAATAATTTATTACTTCGCAAAAGAGTTGTAATGCTTTGATTGAAGATAAATTGCTTAAGATTGATGAGTTGGCTAGGAACGTTGATACAATTTCTCTTGATGTTGATTCTTTGAAACTTAGATGTATTCCACCTAAGCATGATATCAATGAGTCTCTCAAAGCCATGAGAATTTCCATTGATGAGTGCAAAGAAAGAACCGCTAGGATGCGTGCTAAGAAAGATGCCTTTATAAGAGCGTGTTCTTCTAGTTCCTATGAAAATAATGATGAAGATCTAAAAGTTATTTATGTGTCCCCTATTAAATATTTGTTTTTCAATATGAATCTTGATAATGATGGGACTGAATATGATCCACCTTTATCTAGAAGGCGTTCCAAGAATTCAGAATTTTTTGATCTTGATGCTAAAATTAATAAAAGTGGGATTGAAGAAATTAAAACCATAGATGTTGCTAAACCCACTATTATGGATTTCAAGGAATTTAACTATGAAAATTGCTCTTTGATTTATTTTATTTCCTTATTGCAATCCATGCTAAATTCTCCTCATGCTTATAGTCGAAATAAAGTGTTTACTAAACATATCGTTGATGCCTTGATGCAATCTTATGAAGAAAAACTTGAATTGGAGGTTTCTATCCCAAGAAAGCTTTATGATGAGTGGGAACCAACTATTAAAATTAAAATTAAAGATCATGAATGCTATGCTTTATGTGATTTGGGTGCTAGTGTTTCCATGATTCCAAAGACTTTTTGTGATTTGTTAGGTTTCCGTGATTTTGATGATTGTTCTTTAAACTTGCACCTCGCGGATTCCACTATTAAGAAACATATGGGAAGAATTAATGATGTTCTTATTGTTGCAAATAGGAATTATGTGCCCGTAGATTTTATTGTTCTCGACATAGATTGCAATCCTTCTTGTCCTATTATTCTTGGTAGACCTTTCCTTAGAACAATTGGTGCAATTATTGATATGAAGGAAGGAAATATTAGATTCCAATTTCCATTAAGGCAAGGAATGGAAATCTTTCGTAGAAAGAAAATTAAATTACCTTACGAATCTATTATGAGAGCCACTTATGGATTGCCTACCAAAGATGGCAATACCTATATCTATCCTTGCTTGTTATGCCTAGCTAGGGGCGTTAAACGATAGCGCTTGATGGGAGGCAACCCAATTTTATTTATATTACTTTCTTTTTGCTCCTGTTTAGTAATAAATAATTTATCTAGCCTCTGTTTTGGTTGTGTTTTTTGTGTTTAATTATTGTGTGCGCCAAGTAGAACCGTTGGGAAGACTTGGGGAAAGTCTTGTTACACTTGCTGTAAAAAACAGAAACTTTAGCGCTCACGAGAACTACTGCCATTTTTATTTGGAAAGTGATATTTAGTTAATGCTTTTTGAAGATGATTAATAGACAAATTCCTCACGTCCAGAAATTTATTTTAGAATTTTTGGGGTTCCAGATCATGCGCTAGGTACAGATTACTACAGACTGTTCTGTTTTTGACAGATTCCGTTTTTCGTGTGTTGTTTGCTTATTTTGATGAATCTATGGCTAGTAAAATAGTTTATAAACCACAGAGATGTTGGAATACAGTAGGTATAACACCAATATAAATAAAGAATTAGTTCATTACAGTACCTTGAAGTGGTCTTTTGTTTTCTTTCGCTAACGGAGCTCACGAGATATTCTACTTTGAGTTTTGTGTTGTGAAGTTTTCAAGTTTTGGGTAAAGATTTGATGGATTATGGAACAAGGAGTGGCAAGAGCCTAAGCTTGGGGATGCCCATGGCACCCCCAAGATAATCTAAGGACACCTAAAAGCGAAAGCTTGGGTATGCCCCCGAAGGCATCCCCTCTTTCGTCTACTGCTATCGGTAACTTTACTTGAAGCTATATTTTTATTCGCCACATGATATGTGTTTTACTTGGAGCGTCTTGTATGATTTGAGTCTTTACTTTTTAGTTTACCACAATCGTCCTTGCTGTACACACCTTTTGAGATAGCCATACATGATTTTGAATTTGTTAGAATACTCTATGTGCTTCGCTTATATCTTTTGGGTGATATAGTTTTGCTCTAGTACTTCACTTATATCTTTTAGAGCACGGTGGTGGATTTGTTTTATAGAAACTATTGATCTCTCATGCTTCACTTAGATTATTTTGAGAGTCTTAAATAGCATGGTAGTTTTCTTAAAATCCTAATATGCTTGGTATTCAAGATTAGTAAAATTTTCTTATGGGTGTTTTGAATACTAAGAGAAGTTTGATGCTTGATGATTGTTTTGAGATATGGAGGTAATAATATCAAAGTTGTGCTAGTTGAGTAGTTGTGAAATTGAGAAATTCTTGTGTTGAAGTTTGCAAGTCCCGTAGCATGCACGTATGGTAAACGTCATGTAACAAATTTGAAACATGAGGTGTTATTTGATTGTCCTCCTTATGAGTGGCGGTCGGGGACGAGCGATGGTCTTTTCCTACCAATCTATCCCCCTGGGAGCATGCGCATAGTGCCAAGGTTTTTGATGACTTGTAGATTTTTGCAATAAGTATGTGAGTTCTTTATGACTAATGTTGATTCCATGGATTATACGCACTCTCACCCTTCCATCCTTGCTAGCCTCTTCGGTACCGTGCATTGCCCTTTCTCACATTGAGAGTTGGCGCAAACTTCGCCGATGCATCCAAACCACGTGATATGATACGCTCTTTCACACATAAACCTCCTTATATCTTCCTCAAAACAGCCACCATACCTACCTATTATGGCATTTCCATAGCCATTCCAAGATATATTGCCATGCAACTTTCCACCATTCCGTTTAGCGTGATCATGTAGTTGATATACTATTTGTGACAAAGCCATGATTCATAATTATTTCATACATGTCACTCTTGGTGCATTGCATATCCCGGTACACCACCGGAGGCATTCATATAGAGTCATCTTTGGTTCTAGTATCGAGTTTAATCATTGAGTTGTAAATAAATAGAAGTGTGATGATCATCATTTTCTAGTGCATTGTCCCAAGTGAGGAATTAAAAAAAAGAAAGGCCAAAAAAAGAGAAAGGCCATAAATAAAAAAAAGAGAAGGCCCAAAAAAATGAGAGAAAAATAGAGAAGGGACAATGTTACTATCCTTTGCCACACTTGTGCTTCAAAGTAGCACCGTAATCTTCATGATAGAGAGTCTCTTGTTTTGTTACTTTCATATACTAGTGGGAATTTTCATTATAGAACTTGGCTTGCATATTGCAACAAAGGGCCTCCTCAAGTGCCCTAGGTCTTCGTGAGGAAGCAAGTTGGATGCACACCCACTTAGTTTCTTTTGTTGAGCTTTCATACATTTATAGCTCTAGTGCATCCGTTGCATGGCAATCCCTACTCCTTGCATTAACATCAATCGGTGGGCATCTCCATAGCCCATTGATTAGCCTCGTTGATGTGAGACTTTCTCTCTTTTTGCCTTCTCCACATAACCCCGCTCATTATGTTCTATTCCACCCATAGTGCTATGTCCATGGCTCGCGCTCATATATTGCGTGAAAGTTTATAGGTTTCAGATTACTAAAGTATGAAACAATTGTTTGGCTTGTCATCGGGGTTGTGCATGATGAGAGCATTCTTGTGTGACGAAAATGGAGCATGACTAAACTATATGATTTTGTAGGGATGAACTTTCTTTGGCCATGTTATTTTGAGAAGACATAATTGCTTAGTTAGTATGCTTGAAGTATTATTATTTTTATGTCAATATAAAACTTTTGTCTTGAATCTTTCGGATCTGAATATTCATACCACAATTAAGAAGAATTACATTAAAATTATGCCAAGTAGCACTCCGGATAAAAAATTCTATTTTTATCATTTACCTACTCGAGGACGAGTAGGAGTTAAGCTTGGGGATGCTTGATACGTCCCCAGCGTATCTATAATTTTTGATTGCTCCATGCTATATTATCAACTGTTTTGGAAATTATTGGGCTTTATTATCCACTTTTATATTATTTTTGGGACTAACCTATTAACGGGAGGCCCAGCCTAGAATTGCTATTTTTTGCCTATTTTAGGGTTTCGAAGAAAAGGAATATCAAACGGAGTCCAAACGGAATGAAACCTTCGGGAACGTGATTTTCTCAACAAACAAGACCTGGGAGACTTGGACCCTACGTCAAGACACAAAAGAGGAGGCCACGAGGTAGCGGGCGCGCCTACCCCCCCAGGCGCGCCCTCCACCCTCGTGGGCCCCCTGTTGCTCCACCGACGTACTCCTTCCTCCTATATATAGCTACGTACCCCCAAACGATAAGATACGGAGCCAAAACCCTAATTCCACCGTCGCAACTTTCTGTATCCACGAGATCCCATTTTGGGGCCTATTCCGGAGCTCCACTGGAGGGGGCATCGATCATGGAGGGCTTCTACATCAACACCATAGCCCCTCCGATGAAGTGTGAGTAGTTTACCTCAGACCTACGGGTCCATAGTTATTAGCTAGATGGCTTATTCTCTCTTTTTGGATATCAATACAATGTTCTCCCCCTCTCTTGTGGAGAACTATTCGATGTAATCTTCTTTTTGCGGTGTGTTTGTTGAGACCGATGAATTGTGGGTTTATGATCAAGTCTATCTATGAACAAAATTTGAATCTTCTCTGAATTCTTTTTATGTATGATTGGTTATCTCTGCAAGTCTCTTCAAATTATCAGTTTGGTTTGGCCTACTAGATTGATCTTTCTTGCAATGGGAGAAGTGCTTAGCTTTGGGTTCAATCTTGCGGTGTCCTTTCCCAGTGACAGTAGGGGCAGCAAGGCACGTATTGTATTGTTGACATCGAGGATAACAAGATGGGGTTTTCATCATATTGCATGAGTTTATCCCTCTACATCATGTCATCTTGCTTAAGGCGTTACTCTGTTTTTAACTTAATACTCTAGATGCATGCTAGATAGCGGTCGTTGAGTGGAGTAATAGTAGTAGATGCAGGCAGGAGTCGGTCTACTTGTCTCGGACGTGATGCCTATATACATGATCATACCTAGATCCATGTTCAAGAATTCATCCGATTAACCAGTTAACTTGCCGATTAATCCCTACTCATAGGGTCCCCGAGTAGCCGATTACCCAATAAATCGTCCGATTAATTGATTAAATGGCCGATTAACTTGCCGATTAGCCTATTAATCCCCTACTCACCAGCCAACCGAGTAGCTACCAGTTAACGATTTCCTCAACAATGACCTAGATATTCTCATAACTATGCTCAGTTCTGTCAATTTCTCAACAGTAATTTGTTCACCCACTGTAGAATACTTATGCTCTTGAGAGAAGCCACTAGTGAAACCTATGGCCCCCGGGTCTATCTTTATCATATTAATCTCCTACTACTTAGTTATTTCCTTTGATTATTACTTTGCCTTTATTTTACTTTGCATCTTTATCACAAAAATACCAAAAAAATTATCTTATCATATCTATCAGATCTCACTCTCGTAAGTGGCTGTGTAGGGATTGACAACCGCTCTTCGCGTTGGTTGCGAGGATTTATTTGTTTTGTGCAAGTACGAGGGACTCACGCGTAGCCTCCTACTGGATTGATACCTTGGTTCTCAAAAACTGAGGGCAATACTTACGCTACTTTGCTGTATCATCCCTTTCTCTTCGGGGAAAACCAACGCAGTTCTCAAGAGGTAGCACCCTTGAGGTTAGAACACTGGGGTGCGCACGAAGATCTCTCCCTAGCTCGCTCTCGCAACGATCTCAAGGCCTAGCTCGCCGAACCCAAGGTACAAGAGACACGAGAGTTTATACTGGTTCGGCCACCGTTGTTGGGTAATACCCTACTCAGTGTGGTGTGGTGGATTGCCTCGTGGGCTAAGGATAAGCTAGTACAGTGGATGAACAACCTCCTGAGGAGAGGTGTTCTTGAGCACGATGAGCTGGTGAGATGGCCTTGGTGGAGTGGATCCGATCCAAGATGAGCCGATCCTTCACTACGGTGTTGGCTAGTGCTATTTATAGAGGCCGTGGTCCTGTTCCCGAATGTTTAGGCAAGAAGGGATCCCACAATGGCCAATTTTGAAGGGAGACAACTAGCACAAGTTATCCTGACAAAAGGTGGTTTTCGCCTGCCAAAGGCTCCGCGGTGACCTCCATCCTGCCGTCCTGCTGGTCCTAGTCTTGTTGCACCGATATGGAAACCTTTGCCTGATGCCTCAGGACTCCTTGCCTACGCGTGCTTCCTTAGCACCAAAGAGGAAACTGGCACTCTGCGCCCGTTGGCGCCCGCCTGGACTTGATCGTCATGGCACACGTCACGCGGACCTCGCGAGGTGTCCCTTGCATAGATATCTCCGCTCCTCAGGAGCCGGCCTAGCAAGGCCGCCCCTGGGGAGGTCTTGGTGTCACCCGCCTCGCAGGGCTTGGCCCCTCGCGAGGGTCTTCAGTGGTTGCTGATGAAGATGGGCCGTACCAGGCCATTGGTGGAGCCATGCCCTGGGCTGTAGGCAGGCAGGTCTAGGTACCCCCATTCCCAGGACACCGACAGCGTCCTACCGCCAGACATGCTCTGATACAAAGCCTGTGGAACCCCGGCTCAGAGAGACCGGAACGCCCCGTATTCCAGCCCAGAGATCAAGGAGAAGTCTCTGGAATACGACACTTCTGAACATAAAACAAATCAGCTCTTATTACAAAAGATAATGATACAAGGGTCGGATGTTACAAAGAATCACATCAGCATGGCGACACTATGCCTGCGGTACTACACTTGCTCTATGCTAGCAGTGGAACAACTCGTAGGAGCGGAATACATCTAGAAGTGGAACAACGATGAAGGTGGTGAACTCCACTCTGTAGAGACTCTAGCTAGGACACAATCTAGCTCGCATGCACGGTAACCTCGACAAGCAATCAATCAATCATGGCATCATCTGCAATCTGGCATGACACGCCAGGCTAGTGCATTGAATGTACTTGCAAGCTCACAACACCCAAAAGCACCAATGTAAAACAACAACAAGGCATTAAATAGGTTAATTAATTAACAACTACTATGATGTGAAAGCAACTAAAAAGTATGATATGTAACTACTACAATGCCAATAATCCATCATCTCAATCTCATTGAGCCATCTCACGCTTGGCTAACCGGCTAGGCAATATACCATCTCGATCACCTCGTGATCCAGCTGATCACCTCATGATCTAAACATCCACATGATCACCTCATGATCAAAACATCCACGTGATCACCTCGTGACAACACCACAAACTGAATGATCATCCTCGAGATCATGTCAACATCATCATCATCATCCTGCCAAACTATTACTGTTCACAACATATGAACATATAAATCACATATAAGTCATTCCATCATGTTTGTGTTGATCAAACAGTGTGACCTAGTACGAACTGTTCCTATAGCCAATGACACAGCTATCGATAGATTAAACACACACACTTTCTGCAGAGGTTAGCACACTGTACCCACACCACAGAACCCATGGCCTCGCACTCCGATTGGGGTGGACCAACAGCGTTCCGACAAAACCGATCTGCTGCCATGATACTCTCCAGGCCACTCCGACCAACTCCCCTTCTTGGGCTAAGTCATGGGTGGCCCCGATGTCAACCCGTGACATCCACGGCCACCGCCGTGGCAAAACAAAAACGGTCCCAAACAGGGACAAGAGATCTCAATACCAACCACGGGCACACAACGCTTATGTCCGCCTACCTAATCAGGGTAGCGCGTGCCCATAACCTTCCCTCGTTGGAGGCACCAAGGAGAGAAATGCCAATAGACCGCATTAGGGCCTTCCCATAAAGGCAAATGTGGTTGCACTAGAAAATCCCGGTTCGATGGCATCTGACCAACTTAATGACAAAATTTATCCCAAAAATATAACAATGATAACTAACACTCCGATTTCATCTATCAACCTGTAATCCAAGTCATAACAATATCCAACAACTAATCCAAAGCATCTTATCGTCATATTCTAATACTCCGAGGGCAACATATCACTACTATCATGATGAGTCCAAGAACAATAATACTACTGCTCCAATAGAAAGAACAAGCTATCCAGCTAAAATCCACATGCAAGCATCATCTCCTAAATCATACCCCAAAATATAATATCAACTATCATCATGAAAATAATCATAATAGCCACTAATAATCCGAAGGCAACATGACATCCAAAGTAATAGTCCAAAATATAATATCTAATACCATCATCATAATAGCCACTAATAATCCAAAGGCAACATGTCATCCTCATAAGCTGCAAAATAATGATCCTAAAACTCCAAGCAATATCATGGCAATACCAAGATCAAAATAATACTCTGAAAAGTGCCATGAACAAGTCACACATAGCTAATGCAATATTTTAAATAAGTTTAAATAGGTAAACCATGTCACTGCATTGCGATCATGCAAATGGAGGGTGTGGCTTGCCTGGGGTGAAGGGATTCACCGGGAAGTAGTGTTCGCGGAAAAGATTGCTGGAAAACGTTCTCTCTCGGAGGGGTTGAATAAGGGAAAGGGCATAATGGTCATTTAAGAATGCTAAACATGGTGAAAATGATACCAACACAACGGGCTCGACGAAACGAAGACGTGGGCTTTGGAATCACCTCATTTGGAGTTGGGAGTGAAAAGATATGAACGTTTTTCTGTGAGGGCCCTTTTTGTAAAAATTACATCCACAAACAAGTCCCTGACTAAAAAACAGAAAACGTATTCACTGAAATATGCTTTCGGCGAATGAAAACGCCTTTCCAGCCGTAGTAACAAAGAAATGCGCTTTCGGTAAGTGAAGACATACTCCCCGGAGTATGTCACCACTTATCCAACATGGCGAGGCGGGGCCGGGCCTTTTGCCGCTGACACGTGGGTCCCACCTCGCTCTTTGTCTCGTTCCTGCCTCCATCTACGTCCTCAACGGGGCGCGGGGCAGAGGCGAGGCCGGCCGCCCCGACGACGACCGCCGGCGGCTCCGGCCACCTATCGCGGCGTTCTGCACACCGGCGTGCGTAGGGAGGAGCGGCGCATCCATCCATGGGGTTCACGTGCTTCGGGGATGAAGGGAACAAGCACTCCTCTGGCCTGGGTGGACGACGTCTCCGCTAATTGCAGGGCCCGCGGCGAGAGGCCACCGGAGGAGGGGAAAATGATGGGGTGGCTCTGGGGTGGAGGAGGGCTTCTAGAGGTGGAAAGGAAGGAGGGATGGACACGACCTCGCAGGAATTTAGCCGAGGAAGGGCGGCGGCCATGGTGGCAATGGAGGGCAAGGACGAGCTCCGGGGATGATCTAAGGGGTCGGCGAGGGCTAGAGGAGTGAGTGAGGTCGAGTGGTGAGGAGTACCGAGGTCGGGGAGGGCATAAATAGCTGGGGAGGAGGAGGCCGAGCTGGAGATCGCCGTGGACGCTGGCCGGAGCTATGGACACGTGTGCACGCGCGCGAGCTCGAAGCTAGGCGATGGAGAGGCATAGGGGAGGGTTCACGGAGGCAGAGGGAGCCAAGGGGCACGGGGATGAAGCAGACAAGCGCCATTAAGGACCTGTCGTCCACTGTTCTCCCATGGGCACACGGCGATGAGCACCGATGAGGAGGTTTCCCAAAGGGGGAGAGAGGTCCAGGGAGGTGGCGACGATGAGAGGAAGCGGCCAGACATGCTCACGCGTGCAAAGACGACACGTGAACTGATACATCTCCAATGTCTCTATAATTTGTGATGTATTCATGCCATGTTTATAATATTTCTACATGATTTTGGTATGATTTAGTTAGAACTAACCCGGACTGACGCTGTTTTCAACAGAACTACCATGGTGTTGTTTTTGTGTAGAAATAGAAGTTCTCGGAATGCGCTGAAAATCAACGGAGATTTTTTCTAGAAAATATAAAAAATACTGGAACGAAAAGTTATCGAAGGGGAGTCCCATGGGCCCCACTAGGGTGGAGGGCGCCCACCCCGCTAGGGCGCGCCCCTATGCCTCGTGGACTTCCCATGGGGCCCCCTGACTTTTTCTCGATGCCAACCTCTCTTATAAATTCCCAAACCTCTAGAAAATAACCTAGATCGAGAGTTCCGCCGCCACAAGCCTAGTCTATAGGCACAAAAAACCAATCGGGACCCTGTTCCGGCAACCTGCCGGAGGGGGATCCATCACCGGTGGCCAGCTTCATCATCCTGACGCTCTCCATGACGAGGAGGGAGTAGTTCACCCTCGGGGCTAAGGGTACGTACCAGTAGCCATGTGTCTGATATCTCTCTCTCTCTCTCGTGTTCTTGATATGGCACGATCTTGATGTACCACGAGCTTTGCTATTATAGTTGGATCTTATGATGTTTCCCCCCCTCTATCTCCTTGTGATGAATTGAGTTTTCCCTTTGAAGTTATCTTATCGGATTGAGTCTATAAGGATTTGAGAACAATTGATGTATGTCTTGCATGTGCTTATCTATGGTGACAATGGGATATTCACGTGATCTACTTGATGTATGTTTTGGTGATCAACATGCGGGTTCTGTGTCCTTGTGAACTTATGCATAGGGGTTGGCACACATTTTCGTCTTGAATCTCCGGTGAAACTGTGGGGCACTCTTTGAAGTTTTTTGTGTTGGTTTGAATAGGTGAATTTGAGATTGTGTGATGCATGTTGTATAACCAAACCCACAGATACTTGAGGTGACATTGCAGTATCTAGGTGACATTAGGTTTTTGGTTGATTTGTGTCTTAAGGTGTTATTGTACTACGGACTCTAGGGCTGTTTGTGACACTTATAGGAATAGCCCAACGGATTGATCGGAAAGAATAACTTTGAGGTGGTTTCGTACCCTACAATAATCTCTTTGTTTGTTCTCCGCTATTAGTGACTTTGGAGTGACTCTTTGTTGCATGTTAAGGGATTGTTATATGATCCAATTATGTTATTATTGTTGAGAGAACTTGCACTAGTGAAAGTATGAACCCCAGGCCTTGTTTCAACGCATTGCAATACCGTTTTTGCTCACTTTTATCATTAGTTACCTTGCTGTTTTTATACTTTCAGATTACAAAAACCTATATCTACCATCCATATTGCTCTTGTATCATCATCTCTTCGCCGAACTAGTGCACCTATACAATTTACCATTGTATTGGGTGTGTTGGGGACACAAGAGACTCTTTGGTATTTGGTTGCAGGGTTGTTTGAGAGAGACCATCTTCATCCTACGCCTGCCATGGATATATAAACCTTAGGTCATCCACTTGAGGGAAATTTGCTACTGTCCTACAAACCTCTGCACTTGGAGGCCCAACAACGACTATAAGAAGAAGGTTGTGTAGTAGACATCAAACTCTTTTCTGGCGCCGTTTGCCAGGGAGGCTAGGTAAGCGGCACTAACACCACGTCAACTAAGCTCTTTTCTGGCGTCGTTGCCGGGGAGGTGAGTGCTTGAAAGTATATCTTTAGATCTTGCAATCGAATCTTTTAGTTTCTTGTCTTATCACTAGTTTAGTTTATAAAAGAAAACTACAAAAAATGGAATTGAGGTTGCCTCATATGCTTCATCTTTTTAATATCTTTCGTGAAATGATGGAAAGGAAAATTGTGCTCAAGTGTTAGAAGAAGAACGCATTAAAATGTTTGGCACTAAATATTTAAATGATGAGCATGATTGCAATGCTGTTAGTATGAATTCTTTGAATACCCATGATGCTAATGATATGCAAAGCCACAAGCTTGGGGATGCTATGTTTGATGAAGATGATATATTTAGTATCCCAATTTTTCATGAGAAAATTTATTATGATGATAGCATGCCTCCTTTTTATGATGATTATGTTCATGAAAGTGGTTTCGGGGAGGTCATGACTTTATTTAGTGATGAATCCACTATTTCGGAAGAGGTTCCAATTGATTATGAGAACAAAGTTGCTATCTATGATGATTATTGTGATGACATGTATGTTATAAAGAACAATGAAACTTGTCATCTTGATTTTAATTTTCAATTGGATTATGCCTCACATGATAGTTATTTTGTTGAGTTTGCTCCCACTACTATTCATGAGAAGAAATTGCTTATGTGGAGAGTAATAAAATTTATATGCTTGTGCATCAGCAAAATAGTTCTTTATGTGATAGTTATATTGTTGAGTTCATTCATGATGCTACTGAAATTTATTATGAAGGAGGAACATATGCTTGTAGGAATTGCAATAATATCAAGTTTCCTCTCTATGTGTTGAAAATCTTGAAGTTATGCTTGTTTTGCTTTCCTATGCTAGTTGATTCTTGTTCCCATAAGTTGTTTGCTCACAAAATCCCTATGCATAGGAAGTTGGTTAGACTTAAATGTGCTAGTCATATTCTTCATGACACTCCCATTATGTTTCAATTCCTATCTTTTATATGAGCATCATTGAAATCATCATGCCTAGCTAGAAAGGCATTAAAGAAAAGCACTTGTTGGGAGACAACCCAAAATTTATACCTACTGTTTTTGTGAGTTCACATGATTATGCTACTGTAGTAATCATGTTTTATAGCTTTTGTTTCAATAAAGTGCCAAGTAAGACCTTTGGGATGGCTTACGGTGATATTTGATTTGATCTTGGTGAAAAACAGAAACTTTTGCGCCCAGGAGATTAGTTTTAACATAATCTTTTTGAACAGGATTAATAAACAAATTTCCTAGGACTTCCTATTTTTTCAGGTTTTTGGAATTACAGATGTATTCGAGAGTTACATATTACTACAGACTGTTCTGTTTTTGACAGATTCTGTTTTCGATGCATAGTTTGATTGTTTTCTAGTTTCTGTGGCTTATATTGCTTAATATAAATGGTAGAAATGATATGGTACAGTAGGAATCATGTGATAAAAATTATGAATCTTGTCTTGACAGTACCTAAGTGGTGATTTGCTTTCTTATACTAACGGAGCTTACGAGTTTTCTGTTGAGTTTTGTGTTGTGAAGTTTTCAAGTTTTGGGTAAAGTTTTGATGGACTACGGAATAAGGAGTGGAAAGAGCC
Source organism: Triticum urartu (assembly GCF_056163025.1). NCBI lineage: Eukaryota > Viridiplantae > Streptophyta > Magnoliopsida > Poales > Poaceae > Triticum > Triticum urartu. The sequence goes on from NC_141876.1 coordinate 280,931,477, forward strand.
TAAGCTTGGGGATGCCCAAGGCACCCCCAAGGTAATATTCAAGGACAACCAAGAGCCTAAGCTTGGGGATGCCCCGGATGGCATCCCCTTTTTCGTCTTCGTTCATTGGTAACCTACATGGAGCTATATTTTTATTCACCGCATGATATGTGTTTTGCTTGGAGCGTCATTTTATTTTATTAGTATTTGCTTGCTTCTATTTAAAGTAATGTTTTTCATCCTTTAGTTCAATAAAAGGGTCAAGTATAGCCTTTACCATACTTATTTTGCAAGTCCATATGTTGCTGTTTTAAAAACAGAAAGTTTTTTGTTATGTTTTGAGTATTTGTGAATAGTCAGAACATGATAAAATCTTCAAATTTTTACACAATCAACAAAAGCAAATTATCTACAGTGTGGTAATTTCTCAGAATTTTTGGAGTTAGGGAAGTATGATTCCTCTTGCATTCCTTACAGACTATCCTGTTTAGACAGATTGCTGTTATGTTTGCATTGTTTGCTTCTTTAATGATTCTATTTAAGGACAAGACTCTTAAATATGCAAAGGAATTTAGTACGCAATGTCAAATTATAATTTTAGTGATTTTCTACAGTATAGAATGATAAGGTTTAGCATGGATTTATAATAACTTATCTCACGAGTTCTTGTTGAGTTTTGTGTGGATGAAGATTTTTTTTTAGATTTGGGGAAACCACGATACGAAAGGAATTAAGGAGACACAAAAGCTCAAGCTTGGGGATGCCCAAGTCATCCCTAGTCAATATTTCAAGAAGTCTCAAGCATCTACGCTTGGGGATGCCCCGGTTGACATCCCACCTTTCTTCTTCAACAACTATCGGTCAGTTTTGGTTGAGCCTAACTTTTTTACTTCTTCACATGATATGTGCTATCCTTGCAATGTCATTTCATTTTGTTTATAGAAAATTAAATAAAAGAAACAAAAAAGGGGTAGATGTGCTATTGTGCACTTGGCCCATTTATGCAATAGAAGAGGCCTAGCCCACCTTTGTTTTCTTCAACCTGTAGCACAGGGCGCTGCGCGGAGCATATCCACGGACAACGTGGCACCGTGGCGTGCATCCACGGCCCCTCTCGCCCTGCTTAGTGCCCGCACCTCATCTCCAAGCGAACCCTAGGTACCCCCAGATCCACTCCCTCCCTTTCTCCTCGCGCCTCTACTCTTTCTCCCGTACACATGCCCGAATCACCGTCGCCTCGGACAGCCTCGCCGTCGTGGCAACCGTCTCTCCCTCGCCAAACCAACCTGTCTAGATGCTCCATGGCGTCATGCTCGTTCTCGCCAACTGCTCCATTCGCACTGGGAGGTCCCAAGATGGCGGCATGATCCTCGTCTTCCTCGTCACAGCTGACGGTCACCGCCGTTCTATCCGCCCCCCTCGACCTTCCCCTGACCTCCTCGAGCTCTTTCCCGGAACCGCGATAAGCTCATCTCCTCGTTCCCCTGGTTGCCTCTTGATTAGTAATCGTAAGTCGCCGTTCCACCGCCATGGCCGGAGCTCCGCTCGCGCGCGCCCCTAGCCATGCTTCTCGCACCTCGGGCTGCGCCGACGTCGCCCGGCCACCCCCCCCCCCACGCGTGCTCCCGCACTCGTCCCCACTCGCCCGCACCCCACTGATCCTGGCGCCTCCCCTCCTCTTGTGTTGCTGTCCCATACCCTGCGCCGCCCGGCTCGCGCGTTGTCCGCGCGTAGGCTCTCCTGCCTGCGTTCCGCTCGCCGGCTCCCACCAGCTACTCGCTACCTCTTCGGCTACTGCACGCCTGCTGCTTCTTCCGCTACCTACAGCTGCTCATCGCTGCCACCCGCCGTCGCCACCGCTTGCCGCTTGCTGCAGCGAGCACTGCCGCCGGGCCGCTGCCTAGCGCCGCAGCCGCCCACGCACCTCGCCCAGCCACCCCGCGGCCGTTGCCGGCAGCCTCTCCCGCCTCTGCAGACTGAGTCCCGTGGGCCCCGCATCGCCTCTGGTCGTGGCCTGGCTGCACCCGCGCCACGCCCACGCTTCGCCTACGCACCTCCCTCCCGCTCGCTGCCGCCGGCTTTCCCGGCCATCCCCCGACGAGCCGCCACCACAGCCCGATGCGGCACCTTGCTCGGGTTCGGTTCCCCCCTGCACGCGCACAACACCAGCCGGTGACGCGCGCCCATCGCTCTCCAGTGGCATCCGCCACGCCCCCATGGTCGCCGGCATCAAACACCAGCTGGTCGAGGTGGCCCTGCCACGTAGACCCTCCCTGGGTCGTTGGCAGCGGGCCCGACAGGCCCTGTTGACCCTGTCAACGGCTGACTAGGCAACACCCAATCAGTGCCAGTGGGTCCCTGGTGGGCCCTGTTGACTGGTCAACCAGTCAGCTGACCGCTGACACATTGCTGACATCATGCTGACCTCACAAGTCACTATTCTGGATAATGTTGAATTAAAGTAATTAAATAAATTCTAAAAATAATTAAATCTTTTAAAATTAATATAAAATAAACCGTAGCTTGGATGGAAAAACTTTGTACATGAAAGTTGCCCAGAACGACGAGACGAATCCGAATACGCAGCCCATTCGTCCGCCACACATCCCTAGCATAGCGAACATGCAACTTTCCCCCTCCGGTTCATCTATCCGAAAATGCCAAACCCCGGGAAAACTTTCCCGGATGTCATCCCCCTTCGCCAGTATTGTGTAGCACGTCGTTAGAACACCCCTAGTACCGCTTGTTGTCTTGCCATGCATCTGTTTGCTTTGTATTTACTGTTTCTTCCCCCTCTTCTCTCCGGTAGACCCCGAGACCGCTGTCAGCACCCCTGTGATCGACTACATCGATGACGAACCCTTCTTGTCAGAGCAACCAGGCAAGCCTCCCCCCACTTGATCACCAAATAACGCCTATTCTTCCCTCTACTGCTTGCATTAGAGTAGAGTAGCATGTTACTGCTTTCCGTTAATCCTATTCTGTTGCATAGCCTGTCATTGTTGCTACAGTTGTTGATACCTTACCTGCATTCCTAAATGCTTAGTATAGGATGCTAGTTTATCATCAGTGGCCCTACATTCTTGTTCGTCTACCGTGCTATACTATCGGGCCGTGATCACTAGGGAGGTGATCACGGGTATATATTATATATCTTATACATGATACATGTGATGAATAAAGACGGGACGGCTCATAGAGTACCCGCGAGTGATTCACGGATTGGGGGCTGAAAGGACCTTTGTCCCGACAGCCCTCTGGGTTGATCTTTGTGGTGGAGCGATAGGGCAGGTTGAGACCACCCAGGAGAGAGGTGGGCCTGGCCCTGGTCGGCGTTCGCGGTTACTTCAAAATAACACGCTTAATGAGATCTTGGTATTTGATCTGAGTCTGGCCACTGGCCTATACGCACTAACCAACTACATGGGAACAGTTATGGGCACTCGACGTTGTGGTATCAGCCAAAGCCTTCGTGACGTCAGCGACTGAGCGGCACACGCCGGGTTGGACCGCCTAATGCAACTTCCTTTGTGATGGAGGTTGCTAGGTCTGCTTACCGGCCACGTACGCAATGTGCAGGTGTGCAATGGGCGATGTGCCCAGACCCCTCCACGCATAGGATTTAGACCAGCGTGATGACCTCTCTGTTGTGCCTAGGTAAGGTTGCGACGTGTTGATCTTTTGAGGCCGGGGATGACCCAGGAAAGTGTGTCTGGCCAAAGGGGGTCGAGCGTGTTGTGAAATGTGGTGCACCCCTGCAGGGAAGTTTATCTATTTTAATAGCCGTGTCCCTCGGTAAAAGGACGACCAAGAGTTGTACCTTGACCTTATGACAACTAGAACCGGATACTTAATAAAACACACCCTTCCAAGTGCCAGATACAACCGGTTATCGCTCTCTCACAGAGCAACGAGGGGAGGATCACCGGGTAGGGTTGTGCTATGCGATGTTACTTGGTGAACTTACCATCTACTCTCTTCTACATGCTGCAAGATGGAGGCGGCCAGAGGCGTAGTCTTCGACAAGACTAGTTATCCCCCCGTCTTATTCTGGTATTCTGCAGTTCAGTCCACATATACTACCCCCTTTCGTTGATACCACTACATATGTAATGTAGCTCCTTGCTTGCGAGTACTTCCGATTGTTGCGACGTTGGAGTCCAGGAGCTAGACGCCACTGTCGATGACGACTGCTACTACTCGGGAGGTGCCTACTACTACATGCAGGCAGCTGACGACGACCAGGAGTAGTTTAGGAGGATCCCAAGCAAGAGGCTTGCGCCTTTTTCGATCTGTATCGAAGTTTGTGCTAGCCTTCTTAAGAGAAACTTGTTTACCTTATGTCTGTCCTCAGATATTGTTGCTTCCGCTGACTCGTCTATGATCGAGCTCTTGTATTCGAGCCCTCGAGGCCCCTGGCTTGTAATATGATGCTTGAATGACTTATTTTATTTGTAGAGATGTCTTGTGATATGTTCCTGTGAGTCCCTGATCTTGATCGTACACGTGTGCGTGTATGATTAGCGTACGGTCAAATCGAGGGCGTCACATTTGGGTACACAAAGGAGACTATATCACAGACACATTTCTTAATCGAGCAAGTTAAGCAATTAAACATAGCTAGCTGACCTAAACATTACTTTAACAAATTTAAAGACCGGTGCTCTTAATTAAACAAAACAAAGAGTACTACTACGGCTGGTGCTCGTCGATCTCCGCCGCCGTCTCCATGTCCAGCTCACACCCGACGGTCTCTTGGGGAAGGGGCTCCATGGCATCCATCACAACATGCTTGGTAAGCATCTTGCCATCCGCGTCCGCCATCTATTTGGAAAAGGACGCCATGAGTTGTGCGTGGGCGGCCATGATCTGGGCTTGGATGGGCTTCGTCGTGGCAAGGTATGCGGCGGAGGAACGGACGGCTGCTCGAACGCTCTCGGCAATTGCCAACTCTTCGGCCGTGGGTTGACGACCGTTGTCAGAGAAGCTTCGTTCGATTTGTGCGGTGACCACCATGAGCTGGGCGTGGGCGGCCTCGACATGGTCGTGCGCGGACTCCATCAAGGATAAGGCCGCCGCTGCGAAATGGACAGCTGCTGTGCCGCTCGCCAGTTGCTATCCTGATGAGGAGCATCCCAAGGTCATCCCCATGGACCTACCATCATCTCATCAAGTGCCTACCGGACCCATGACTCGATCACATGCAAGAGCCCTTGAAACCGAGGTGACATCTCTCCTCTCACAATTCCACTTCGATGCACATGAAGCATGCCTACTACCTCATATGGATACCTTGTGCATACTCAGGTACAATGGAGAAGCTAAGGAACAAGGACAAGAAGAAGAGGAAGATGGACGAGAAGACGAAGAAGAAGAAGGGCTGCAGGAAAAGTCCCAGCCACCGGACGACCGGCCGGGACCGGACGTCCGGCGCCTGAAGCGTCAGCCGAGCCCCAGCCAGCGGATGTCCGGTCTGGATCGGACGACCGGCGCCCCTGCACCCGAGGCCAATGAGCGGACGTCCGGCCCCGACCGGATGACCAGCGCAACCACACTCAAGCCGAAGTCAGCAGAAGTACGGAGCCTCCGGACGTCCGGCACCCCCATCACAGAGCGGAACCAGCAGACGACCAGAGGACACCGGACGTTCCGCAGCTCCTGAAACACCGGACAACCGGTCCCCAACGGACGTCCGGTACCTGTCTTCGCACAGAGTTCGGGCCCGAGGCCCATGTACCCCTTCACTTTGCCCCCCATTTGCACTTAGACTATAAATAGACCCCCCATTCATCCTAGCTAGGGTTAGCGTTGGTTTAGCTCATACTCAGAGATAGAGCTTCGCTCATCCTCATCGTATCTACTTCTCGTGAGAGACCACCGCCTCTTCGGAGAAGATCCCTTTGGATTCAAGGCCCCTTTCTAAGGGAAGATCCCCTTGTGGATTCAAGACCTCCTCACGGAGAAGAACCGGTTACTGTGTATCGTCCCTAGTTGTCCGTGGATTCGTGTATCGTTCTATGTACTCGAGGATCTAGCCCATGTGTGACTTATTCGTGTCGGTTTAGTGATTTCCTCTTGTGTTTCCCTTCCGTTCATCCTTGCGTTCTTCGTGTTTTTCCCGGGATCCGCTCCTTTCGTGAAAGATTGGGCGATTAGGGTCTCTACCCTACATCATCTTGGTATCATGAGCAAGGTTTATCACGATTTCGGAGCCCCCTCTTCATTTTTCTAGATTGATTTTGTTGTTTTTCGTCCCAATCAGAAAATCCTCACAAAAATAGCCCCAAAAGTTTTTCTTGTGTTTTGTGAGTTTTGATGATGTTTTGTTGGTTTTGATCCGTGAATTTGTTGTGTTGTAAGTGGATCTCGCCTTCCCAGTAACACCCTCGATGCGACTATAGCTCCCACGTGTCGAGGCACGACTTAGAGACATAATCGCATTGAAGGCATATGTCGCAAGTTAGGCAATCTTCACAACATCCCATGTAATATGATAATAAAAGGGGAGATAACATAGTTGGCTTACACTTGCCACGTCAATCAAGTACATAAATAACATTACATCATCCAAACACTCATGGCCCGACTACGGCGCCAAAATAAAAGAGAACCCAACATGCGACACGGTCCCAATCACCCCCAACTGGGCACCACAACTGATCATCGGGAAAGGAAACATAGTAACGTTGAGAGTCTTCGTCGAACTCCCACTTGAGCTAATACGCGTCACCTGGAGCGGAATCATCAGGCCCTGCATCTGGTATAGTAGTAATCTATGAGCCACAGGGACTCAGCAATCTCGCACCCTCGCGATCCAGACTATTTAAGCTTATAGGTATGGCAAGGTAATATAAGTGGAGCTGCAGCAAGCGACTAGCAAGTATGGTGGCTAACTTATTCGCAACAGAGGGTGAGAAGAGGAGGCAAAGCGCGAGTGAGAAACTAGAGAGAAACCTGCGCCAACATTACTACAACACCGTGTCCACTTCCCGGACTCCGCCGAGAAGAGGCCATCACGGTAACACACTCAGTTGATTCGTTTTAATTAAATTAAGGTTCAAGTTATCTACAACCGAACATTAACAAATTCCCATCTGCCCATAACCGCGGGCACGGCTTTCGAAAGTTCAAATCCCTGCAGGGGAGTCCCAACTTAGCCCATGACAAGCTCTCACGGTCAATGAAGGAATAGACCTCCTCCCAAGACGTTCCGATCAGACTCGGTATCTCGGTAATTCAAGACACTTCGACAGGTTAAAACAAGACCAGCAACACCGCCCGAATGTGCCGACAAATCCCGATAGGAGTTGCACATATCTCTTTCTCAGGGCACACTCACATTGTCTAAACTTCCGGTAGGCCAGCCCAGAGTTGCCCCTGGTAGCCACCGGCGGCTGACGGTTTGGACCAACACTCAGAAGAGCACTGGCCCGGGGGGGGGAGTTAAAAATAATGATGACCCTTGAGTCTGCAGGACCCAAGGGAAAGAAAAGGCTAGGTGGCAAATGGTAAAACCAAGGTTGGGCATTGCTGTAAAAGCTTTAATCAAGGCGAACTATCAAGGGGTTCCCATTATAACCCAACCGCGTAAGGAACGCAAAATCCGGGAACATAACACCGATATGACAGAAACTAGGGCGGCAAGAGTGGAACAAAACACTAGGCGAGAGGCCGAGCCTTCCACCCTTTACCAAGTATATAGATGCATTAAGATAACATAGCAATATAATGATATCCCAACAAGTAAATAAATGTTCCAACAGGAACGGCCTCCGATCTTCACCTGCAACTAGCAACGCTATAAGAGGGGCTGAGCAAAGCGGTAACATAGCCAATCAACGGTTTGCTAGGACAAAGGTGGGTTAGAGGTTTGACATGGAAATTTGGGAGGCATGCAAGCAAGTGGTAGGCATCGCAGCATTGGCATAGCAAAAGAGCGAGCAAACTAGCATAGCAAAGATAGTAGTGATTTCGAGGGTATGATCATCTTGCATGCACAGTTGTCAGAGTTGACTGGATCCTCGAAAGCAAACTCAACGGGCTCCTCGTTAGCAGACTCGTCTCCCAACTCTACCCAGACAAGACAAACAAGCAACAAGGATACAATCAACCACGTGCAAGGATCAAGCAATATGATGCAATGATGATATGCTATGCGGGATGCGATGCGGGATGCCAAATGCAAGATATGATAGGAAATGCATGAACCTGGCCTCAGCTTGGAAATCCAAGTGTGCCACTGGAAAGATGAGATGAAATCTCTTGAAAACGATATAAAGAACGCCGGAATCGGAGTTACGGTTTGGAAATGGCAAGCGATTCAAAAATGACACAGGTCTGCGATTTACAGCAAGTAGGCATCTAGATGCAATGAAATGAACATGCTACAGCACCCAAACTTGACAACAAAATACATGGCAGGGATGCACACAAGATTCTTAACAAAAGTCTAGCACTTAGCTACGGCCAAATCATCCATCAACAGGTTCAAACAAGCATGGCAAAAACGCATATGGCAAACAGATCTCAGTGAAATTAACACTTGTCTGAAATTTCAGATCAGGTAGCCCTCTTCGGAGCAATAAAACTACATGATACAGGACCTGATCATGGCAAAGTAAAGCATGGCATGGAGCTACTCAAAGAGCTTAACAAAAGTCCCTTAGTGACCTTGAGCCAAAAGGGATCAGAAAATACAATTGCAAGCATGCGAACATAGCAAAAACATAATCAGTTTCAGACTTTGTGAAAAACTGACACATGCTGAAATATAACTCAAGTAGGCATGTTTACAAGCTCGATGCACTCACTAAAGAGCAAGTCATGGCAAGACAAGCATACATCCATCAAGAAGGCACAAAATGAAAGCTAGACATGGCAAGAACAATAGCATAGCATGCACGGATCAACTACAACATAACCGGCAAAATTGCAAACAAGTTGACAATCTGCCCAGATTCACAAAGTAGCAAAAGTAGAGCTCGATTGACTCGAGCTAGGGTGCTCCATAATTGCAAACAAAGACATGGATGGATAGAGCTCTACAATATTAACAAAACTCCCTTACTGATCATCCTCAAAAGAGGCACGGATCACTAGGAAACAACAAGAACATAAGGCATCATGAGATAAACAGCTCCAGGACTTGGTGAAAACTACTAAGTCCCTGAAAACAGACTTAGCAAGTGCACCACTTTGCAAGCTTGCACAAGTCACCACACACATCCTAAAAATACATGGGTTGCACCTCTGGAAAGATGACAAAACCCTTAACAAAACACATGTAGAACTCACGGGCATATCATGCACACAATACTCATGGAAAAAATGACAAAAGTGCTAAACGAAGTAGCAGATCTGACAATTAACTCAAGTAGCCCTCTTCTAACAGCATTTCGGGCATCAAGATGAACTCAAATGAAAATGATTCAATGGAATGAAATGATATACTCCCTGAGATGAACATTTTGATATGCTATATGCATGAATCGGAGCTATGGATGCAAAGTTACGGCAGGTCAAAGTATGCAACATGAGCTAGGGTTTTTGAGAAAAGTCAACCTCCGAATTTCCAGATCTGAGATCTGCACGCGGATCGAGGACGGCCGGCGAGGTACTGTTCACGCCGGAGTTCGCCGGGACGAAGAGGCAGCGGCCGGCGAGAGGAGGTGGCGGCCGGATCCGGTCAGGGCCGGGGCGGAGGCGGCGGTGCGGAAGCCGAGGCGGTAGGGCGGCGACCGGCGCGCGGCAGCGGGCGGCCCGCTCGGGCGGCGGCGCGGAGGACGGCACCGGTGGTGGGGCGCGGTGTCGCCGGCCGGCGAAGGGCGGCGCTCGGGGAAGAGGAGCCGGGCGCGGGCGCGACATGGGAGGAGGGCGGCGGCCGGCGCGGGCTCGCGGGGGCCCTCCCTGGGCCTGGCGGGCCGCGGCGGTGGAGGCGGTGGCGTTGCCACGTGGCGCGACGGGAGTGGGCGGCGGCGACATCCGGCGCGGTGCGGACAATGTCCGGCGCGCGGAGATGATTTTTAGGGTTTCAGAGGTAGGAGGAGATCCGAAAATCGGGGGGGGGGGGGCCTTTAAATAGGCGTAGAGGGAGCTAGGAGAGTCCAAATGAGGTGCGGTTTTCGGCCCCGCGATCGTGATCGAACGCTCTAGATAATGGAGCAGAGTTAGGTGGGTTTTGGGCCAAATTGGAGGGGTGTTGGGCTGCAATACGCACGAGGCCTTTTCGGTCCCTCGGTTAACTGTTGGAGTATCAAACGAAGCCCAAATGGTACGAAACTTGACAGGCGGCCTACCGGTAGGAAACCAAGGCCGCTTGGCAAGTCTCGGTCCAATCCGGAAATGTTTAATCCCCACACACGAAAGAAAGCTAGAAATGTTAACCGGAGGAGAACGAAGCACCGGAATGCAAAACGGACAACGGGGAAAATGCTCGAATGCATGAGATGAACACGTATGCAAATGCAATGCACATGATGACATGATATGAGATGCATGAAAACGACAACAACACGCGGAGACAAAACCCGAACACGAGAAAATAAATATAACTTAACGCCGGAAACGGCAAGAGTTGGAGTACAAATTGGGAAAGTTACATCCGGGGTGTTACAACACTCCACCACTACGAAAGGATCTCGTCCCGAGATCTAGGACTGAAAGAACGCCGAGTACTCAGAACGGAGGTGACCCTCGCGTTCCCGGGTAGCTTCACGGTCGGAATGGTGTGACCACTTGACTTTGAGAAATTTGATTGACTTGTTGCGAGTCTTGCGTTCAGTCTCTTCAAGAATAGCAACTGGGTGCTCACGATAAGAGAGATCTTCTTGGAGCTCAATGTCCTCGAAGTTGACGGTGCAGTCAGGAATCTTGAAGCACTTTCGAAGCTGAGAGACATGGAACACGTCATGAACATTTGCAAAGTTTGAAGGAAGCTCGAGTTGATAGGCGAGGTCGCCTCTCTTGCTGACAATCTTGAAAGGTCCCACGTATCTAGGGGCAAGCTTCCCTTTGATACCGAAGCGACGAGTACCTTTCATAGGAGAGATGCGGAGGTAAACATGATGTACGATCTCGAAAGCCAAATCATGGTGCTTACTATCATAGTAGCTCTTCTGGCGGGATTGGGCTGCTTTGAGGTTATCACGAATGACTTTACACATTTCTTCTGCCTTTGTGATTAAGTCATTACCCAAAAGCTAACGTTCATCGGTTTCAGACCAGTTGAGAGGGGTACGGCACTTCCTGCCATACAGAATTTCAAATGGGGCCTTGCCCGAACTTGCTTGAAAACTGTTGTTGTAGGAGAATTCAGCATAAGGAAGACAATCCTCCCACTTCATGCCGAAGGAGATCACACAAGCCCTGAGCATATCTTCAAGAATCTGGTTGACACGCTCGACTTGACCGCTTGTTTGAGGATGGAAAGCTGTGCTGAAGCGGATGTTAGTGCCCATGGCCTTCTGAAAAGAATCCCAAAACTTCGAGGTAAAGATGCTGCCACGGTCTGAAGAGATCACTTGAGGAATACCGTGCAGAGAGACAATTCGAGAGGTATAGAGTTCCACCAATTGAGCTGCAGTGATCAACTCTTTGATAGGCAGAAAGTGAGCCACTTTGGTGAGTTTATCGATGACAACGAATATAGCATCATTGCCACGCTTGGACTTTGGAAACCCAGTCACGAAGTCCATTTCAATGTGGTCAAACTTCCATTCTGGAATGGCAAGAGGTTGGAGGAGACCTGCTGGCCTTTGGTGTTCTGCCTTCACTCTTCTGCAGACATCACATTCATTCACGAATTGAGCGATCTCGCGCTTCATTCGAGTCCACCAATAAGCTTGCTTAAGGTCCTGATACATCTTCGTGCTCCCAGGGTGGATGGAGAGGAGAGAATTGTGAGCCTCGTTCATGATCACTTTACGGAGGTTACCTTTGGGTACAACAATACGATCCTCGAAGAAGAGAGTGTCCTTGTCGTCAAGGCGGTAGCACTTGTACTTGGACTGGCTGGCAATCCCAATCTTCACCTTTTTCACCATAGCATCAAGAAGCTGGGTTTGGTGAATCTGGTCTTCCAAGGTAGGTGAAACTTGAAGGTTGGCGAGGAAACCTTGAGGAACAACTTGCAGATTAAGTTTGCGGAAAGCTTCACAAAGCTCGGGTTGATAAGGCTTGAGAATCAGACTGTTGCAATAGGCCTTTCTGCTCAATGCGTCAGCAATCACATTGGCCTTGCCTAGAGTATACTCAATACTCGGATTATACTCTTGAATCATTTTGACCCATCGAGTTTGCCTGAGGTTGAGATTAGGCTGAGTGAAGTTGTACTTGAGACTCTTGTGATCAGTGAAAATGTCCACTTTTCTTCCCGATAGAAGATGTCTCCAAGTCAAAAGAGCATGCACAACTGCCGCCAACTCGAGATCATGAGTGGGGTAGTTCTTCTCATTAGGCTTCAACTGGCGAGAAGTATAAGCAACAAATTTCTTCTCTTGCATCAATACTGCACCAAGACCTTGGAGAGAGGCATCACAAAAGACCTCGTACGGCTTGGATTCATCAGGCGGAGTCAGAACTGGGGCAGTGATCAATTTCTCTTTCAAAGTGTTGAAAGCAATATCACACTCCGGAGACCAAACGTACTTGACGTGCTTCTGAAGAAGATTTGAGAGAGGCCTCGTGATCTTAGAAAAGTTTTCAACGAATCTTCGGCAATAGCTTGCGAGACTGAGGAAGCTACGGAGTTGCTTCACGTTCTGAGGAGGTTCCCAATTCACAATTGCAGACACCTTCTCAGGATTCACGGCAATGCCCTTGGCAAAGATGATATGACCAAGATAAAGAACCTCATCGAGCCAAAACTCACACTTGGAGAACTTGGCGTAGAACTGATGTTCTCTGAGCTTATCAAGAACCAAACGCAAGTGCTTGGCATGATCTTCCTTATTCTTGGAGAAAACCAGAATGTCGTCGAGATAGACCAAAACGAAGTCATTGGTGTAGGTGTTGAAGATGTAGTTCATCATGCCAGAGAACGTCGGAGGAGCGTTGGCGAGGCCAAAAGACATGACAGTGTATTCGTATGAACCAAAGCTTGTTCTGAATGCTGTCTTGGGAATATCTTCTTCACGAATGCGAATCTGGTGATAACCCATACGGAGATCAAGCTTGGAGAATACTTGGGCACCTTTGATTTGTTCGAACAACTCATTGATGTTGGGAAGTGGGTATTTGTTCTTGATGGTCTTCTTGTTCACTGGACGGTAATCAACACAAAGTCGGTCCATTCCATCCTTCTTCTTCAAAAAAAGAACACCACAACCCCACGGAGAAGAACTAGGCCGGATAAGACCCATTTTCTCTTGAATATCGAGTTGCTTCTTCAGCTCCTTCAACTCTTCAGGTCCGAGCTTGTAAGGATGTTTGCACACAGGTTCCGTGCCAGGCTCAAGATCAATAACGAATTCAACTGGCCGGTGCGGAGGCATTCCTGGGAGCTCTTCTGGAAAGACGTCTTGATATTCGCAAACGACTGGAATTTGCAAGATGGCATCCAATTCACCCTTCTCATTGAGAGAAAACAGACGGATGGTATTATCCCGAGCGGCAAAGACAATTACATCCTTAGACGAATGAGTCAATTGAATCTTCCTGGCTGCACAATCAAGCTGAGCCTTGTGCTTAGAAAGCCAATCCATTCCGAGAATAAGATCAATATCCGAGTTACCAAGGATCATTGGGGAAGCCAGAAACTTGAAATCACCCATCGAGATAGAAATATCCGGAACTTCGTAGTTAGCAAGCAAGCATCTACCCGGAGAGACGACTGCTAATGGCTTATGCATAACTTGAGAAAACCACCCATGCTTAGATGCAAAAGGTCTGGAAATGAAGCAATGCGATGCACCAGTGTCAAAAAGAACTTTTGCAGGAACATCGTTAACAGGAAGGTTACCCATAATCACATCTGACGAGTCCTCTGCCTGGGCTGCATTCACCATATTAACCTTGGCGTACTTGGGGTTATGCTTGACCACAGCTGTACTTGCCGATCTGACAGGAGGAAGAGGAGGAAGACGCCTCTGGTTGAAACACTTGTTGGCATAGTGACCCTTCTGTTGGCACTTGTTGCACGTGACCTCTGAAAGCGGACGGTGAAACGGAGCACTCGATCTTGGAGCTTGAGACGAAGTCTTGTTCTGAAAGCCAGGGTTGGGTGGGTGGGAAGAACCACTGCCACCTTTGCTCTTCTGCTGATACGGCTGACGGAACGGAGGAGGAGGAAGCCAAAACTTCTGCTGCTTGGCCACTTGAGTAGAGGAAGAAGGAGTAACATCTTTGACTCGCTTCTTGGAAGCATCACACCTCAACTGAGCAGCCTCTTGCTTCAGTGCCATGTTGTAGAACTCATCGTATCTCAAGGGCTCAAAGAGAACAAGAGCTAGCTGAATTTCTTCTCTAAGACCACCCCTGAACTGGTATATCATGCTCTTCTCATCAGGGACGTCCTGCTTGGCAAAGCGGGCGAGCCTCTGAAACAACTTGTTGTAGTCATAGACAGACAAAGAGCCTTGCTTCAGATTGCGGAATTCCTCACGCTTGCTTTCAACCACGCTCTGAGGAATATGATGAGCTCGAAAATCTCGATGGAAATCATCCCAAGTGATAACACGTCCACCTCTGGAATCCTTGTACTGCTGGAACCATTCTACAACTTGATCTTTGAGTTGGAAGGAAGCAAACTTAACAAAGTCCTCAGGCCTGACATTACTGCACTCGAAATGCTTGCACAGATCCACAAGCCAATCGTCAGCATCGGTTGCCTCAACACAATTGCTGAAAGTCTTTGGCCCGTTAGCAAGGAACTGGTTGAGTGTAGCAAAGTGATTCTGATAGCTGCCTTGATTCCCTTGGTTGCCTTGATTGCGCTCTTGAAGAATTTGCATGATCAGCTGTGTGTTTGCATTGGTTGCGGCCATCACAGCTTGCCATGCCTCTAGAGGAGGTGGAGGTGGTGGCGGATCAGGATTCGGAGTCGTGCGCGTTGGAGGAGCCATCCTGAAGTGGTTGACGACCATTAGCACATTGACAGATAAGTATTGAAGCTGAATCCAACGGAATGAAAATTGCAACATATAGTCTTCACATCCGAACAAAATGAACGAATGCATTCCTCTTAAAATGGTCACATATCCATAAATTGAGAAGCCACGTAGAATTAAGGTAGAGAAATAAATCAACAAGGTACGGATCAAGAACGAATAATCGGTAAGAAATCCCAATCTCAAACCAATATCCGTGGAAGAAGAACTAGAGCTACTAGAATTCCCACCTATGAAACTCCGGAACCTTTCCGGTTATGCAATCAGGTGTTGGGGATACAGGGGAAGCATAATATCTCACCCAAACTAGCAAATTCTACATCCAGCTGTATCCATCCTTCAACACATAACCAAGAAAAACTTCGGAAACCATCTACCTCAACCTTCGAAAAGCATCCGTTATACAAGTTATGGCGATACTCCCGAACTCCCGCCCCAGTACTGGGTGGCGTCGAGGTTATCTCACCAACGAACTGCATAAAAGAGATTTTCGATGTCGGCGTACTAGACTCAGGTATTCCAGAACTGCAACGATAAAATTATGATGACAACACCTCAGAGCTCAACTCCCCGGGACACTTCCACTAAACCCCTGACAGGAGGCACCAAGATAATGTTCTCATCATAAAACCATCGGAACGATTCCAAGATACCCGCGTGATCCTAAAATTTTTTTTAGTGAAATTTGAGAAGAGAAGAGTCAAAACTCTACGTCAGGATGCCTTACCAGAGCGATGAGGAGACTGGGAAGTAAAAAGAATTCCTAATCTCTCCGATATATAATTCCTAAAAGACTCAAAACATTTTTCTAGACACAACAAGGCCGCTAAAAACGATCAAGCAATGGGGCTCCTAAGGTCGGGGAAGGCTCTGATTACCAACTTGTAACACCCTCGATGCGACTATAGCTCCCACGTGTCGAGGCATGACTTAGAGACATAATCGCATTGAAGGCATATGTCGCAAGTTAGGCAATCTTCACAACATCCCATGTAATATGATAATAAAAGGGGAGATAACATAGTTGGCTTACACTCGCCACGTCAATCAAGTACATAAATAACATTACATCATCCAAACACTCATGGCCCGACTACGGCGCCAAAATAAAAGAGAACCCAACATGCGACACGGTCCCAATCACCCCCAACTGGGCACCTCTACTGATCATCGGGGAAGGAAACATAGTAACATTGAGAGTCTTCGTCGAACTCCCACTTGAGCTCATACGCGTCACCTGGAGCGGAATCATCAGGCCCTGCATCTGGTATAGTAGTAATCTGTGAGCCACAGGGACTCAGCAATCTCGCACCCTCGCAATCAAGACTATTTAAGCTTATAGGTATGGCAAGGTAATATAAGTGGAGCTGCAGCAAGCGACTAGCAAGTATGGTGGCTAACTTATTCGCAACAGAGGGCGAGAAGAGGAGGCAAAGCGCGAGTGAGAAACTAGAGAGCAACCTGCGCCAACATTACTCCAACACCGTGTCCACTTCCCGGACTGCGCCGAGAAGAGGCCATCACGGTAACACACTCAGTTGATTCATTTTAATTAAATTAAGGTTCAAGTTATCTACAACCGGACATTAACAAATTCCCATCTGCCCATAACCGCGGGCACGGCTTTCGAAAGTTCAAATCCCTGCAGGGGAGTCCCAACTTAGCCCATGACAAGCTCTCACAGTCAACGAAGGAATAGACCTCCTCCCAAGACGTTCCGATCAGACTCGGTATCTCGGTAATTCAAGACACTTCGACAGGTTAAAACAAGACCAGCAACACCGCCCAAATGTGCCGACAAATCCCGATAGGAGCTGCACATATCTCTTTATCAGGGCACACTCAGATTGTCTAAACTTCCGGTAGGCCAGCCCAGAGTTGCCCCTGGTAGCCACCGGCGGCTGACGGTTTGGACCAACACTCAGAGGAGCACTAGCCCGGGGGGGGGGGGTTAAAAATAATGATGACCCTTGAGTCTGCAGGACCCAAGGGAAAGAAAAGGCTAGGTGGCAAATGGTAAAACCAACGTTGGGCATTGCTGTAAAAGCTTTAATCAAGGCGAAATATCAAGGGGTTCCCATTATAACCCAACCGCGTAAGGAACGCAAAATCCGGAAACATAACACCGATATGACGGAAACTAGGGCGGCAAGAGTGGAACAAAACACTAGGCGAGAGGCCGAGCCTTCCACCCTTTACCAAGTATATAGATGCATTAAGATAACATAGCAATATAATGATATCCCAACAAGTAAATAAATGTTCCAACAGGAACGGCCTCCGATCTTCACCCGCAACTAGCAACGCTATAAGAGGGGCTGAGCAAAGCGGTAACATAGCCAATCAACGGTTTGCTAGGACAAAGGTGGGTTAGAGGTTTGACATGGCAATTTGGGAGGCTTTCAAGCAAGTGGAAGGCATCGCAGCATTGGCATAGCAAAAGAGCGAGCAAACTAGCATAACAAAGATAGTAGTGATTTCGAGGGTATGATCATCTTGCCTGCACAGTTGTCAGAGTTGACTGGATCCTCCAAAGAAAACTCAACGGGCTCCTCGTTAGCGAACTCGTCTCCCGGCTCTACCAGACAAGACAAACAAGCAACAAGGATACAATCAACCACGTGCAAGGATCAAGCAATATGATGCAATGATGATATGTTATGCGGGATGCGATGTGGGATGCCAAATGCAAGATATGACAGGAAATGCATGAACCTGGCCTCAACTTGGAAATCCAAGTGTTCCACTGGAAAGATGAGATGGAATCTCTTGAAAATGATATAAAGAACGCCGGAATCGGAGTTACGGTTTGGAAATGGCAAGCGATTCAAAAATGACACAGGTCTGCGATTTACAGCAAGTAGGCATCTAGATGCAACGAAATGAACATACTACAACACCCAAACATGACAACAAAATACATGACAGGGATGCACACAAGATTCTTAACAAAAGTCTAGCACTTAGCTACGGCCAATTCATCCATCAACAGGTTCAAACAAGCATGGCAAAAACGCATATGGCAAACAGATCTCAGTGAAATTAACACTTGTCTGAAATTTCAGATCAGGTAGCCCTCTTCGGAGCAATAAAACTACATGATACAGGACCTGATCATGGCAAAGTAAAGCATGGCATGGAGCTACTCAAAGAGATTAACAAAAGTCCCTTAGTGACCTTGAGCCAAAAGGGATCAGAAAATACAATTGCAAGCATGCGAACATAGCAAAAACATAATCAGTTTCAGACTTTGTGAAAAACTGACACATGCTGAAATATAACTCAAGTAGGCATGTTTACGAGCTCGATGCACTCACTAAAGAGCAAGTCATGGCAAGACAAGCATACATCCATCAAGAAGGCACAAAATGAAAGCTAGACATAACAAGAACAATAGCATAGCATGCACGGATCAACTACAACATCACCGGCAAAATTGCAAACAAGTTGACAATCTGCCCAGATTCACAAAGTAGCAAAAGTAGAGCTCGATTGACTCGAGCTAGGGTTCTCCATAATTGCAAACAAAGACATGGATGGATAGAGCTCTACAATATTAACAAAACTCCCTTACTGATCATCCTCAAAAGAGGCACGGATCACTAGGAAACAACAAGAACATAAGGCATCATGAGATAAACAGCTCCAGGACTTGGTGAGAACTACTAAGTCCCTGAAAACAGACTTAGCAAGTGCACCACTTTGCAAGCTTGCACAAGTCACCACACACATCCTAAAAATACATGGGTTGCACCTCTGGAAAGATGACAAAACCCTTAACAAAACACATGTAGAACTCACGGGCATATCATGCACACAATAATCATGGCAAAAATGACAAAAGTGCTAAACGAAGTAGCAGATCTGACAATTAACTCAAGTAGCCCTCTTCTAACAGCATTTCGGGCATCAATATGAACTCAAATGAAAATGATGCAATGGAACGAAATGATGTACTCTCTGAGATTAACATTTTGAAATGCTATATGCATGAAACGGAGCTACGGATGCAAAGTTACGGCAGGTCAAAGTATGCAACATGAGCTAGGGTTTTTGAGAAAAGTCAACCTCCGAATTTCTAGATCTGAGATTTGCACGTGGATCGAGGACGGCCGGCGAGGTACTGTTTACGCCGGAGTTCGCCGGGACAAAGAGGCAGCGGCCGGCGAGAGGAGGTGGCGGCCGGATCCGGTCAGGACCGGGGCGGAGGCGGCGGTGCGGAAGCCGAGGCGGCGGGGCGGCGACCGACGCGCGACAGCGGGCGGCCTGCTCGGGCGGCGGCGCGGAGGACGGCACCGGTGGTGGGGCGCGGCGTCGCCGGCCGGCGAAGGGCGGCGCTCGGGGAAGAGGAGCCGGGCGCGGGCGCGACGTGGGAGGAGGGCGGCGGCCGGCGCGGGCTCGCGGGGGCCCTCCCTGGGCCTGGCGGGCCGCGGCGGTGGAGGCGGTGGCGTTGCCACGTGGCGCGACGGGAGTGGGCGGCGGCGACATCCGGCGTGGTGCGGACAATGTCCGGCGCGTGGAGATGATTTTTAGGGTTTCGGAGGTAGGAGGAGATCCGAAAATCGGGGGGGGGGGGCCTTTAAATAGGCATAGAGGGAGCTAGAAGAGTCCAAATGTGGTGCAGTTTTCGGCCACGCGATCGTGATCGAACGCTCTAGATGATGGAGCAGAGTTAGGTGGGTTTTGGGCCAAATTGGAGGGGTGTTGGGCTGCAACACACACGAGGCCTTTTCGGTCCCTCGGTTAACCGTTGGAGTATCAAACGAAGCGCAAATGGTACGAAACTTGACAGGCGGCCTACCGGTAGTAAACCAAGGCCGCTTGGCAAGTGTCGGTCCAATCCGGAAATGTTTAATCCCCACACACAAAAGAAAGCTAGAAATGGCCACCGGAGGAGAATGAAGCGCCGGAATGCAAAACGGACAACGGGGAAAATGCTCGAATGCATGAGATGAACACGTATGCAAATGCAATGCACATGATGACATGATATGATATGCATGACAACGACAACAACACGCAGAGACAAACCCGAACCCGAGAAAATAAATATAACTTAATGCCGGAAAGGCAAGAGTTGGAGTACAAATTGGGAAAGTTACATCCGGGGTGTTACATTCCCCCACCTTTTCCACCTCGAAATCCCTCCCAAAATCCCCAAAATCACCTCCCGGATCTACATTTTCGCATTGACCCCCACCACCGGACGACCGTCACTCACCGGACGTCTGGTGACCCAGGAAGCACCGGACGTCCGACCTTACCGGACGATCGGCGACCGGACACTCGTCCAGTTCTGGACGACCACTACTTCCACCACTTCATCCGCTACACCACCTCCAACTTCCGCAAACCGTTCCAATATCCCAACCCACACCATCACTTACCGCTACCTACTATGATGATTTTGGTCGCCTTTGTTTTTGAGAATTTGAGTTGCGGTACGTATCCTTTTGTGTTTCGGCTATCTAGGTACGGTTCGACATCGACATCGCCGCCGCTCATTTTCGCCACGGATGCCTCATCAACAACGACCACCTCGACTACAACTTGGTATCCGTGCCTCCATTTTGACACCATACCGGAAGCAAGACCGGTAACCTCATCTTGGTATTGGACATATCACTCTTGCCATTACATTGATAGCCATCATCGCCTTACTCCTTTGCGTTGCTTACCCATCGAGACTAGCCATTGAGTATTGCCGGCAACGAGACTTGTGCACATTAGTGATCATACTTCCCATAGCATACATACATACATCATTGTTGCCTATGTTGGTATCATCTCTTGTGTCACAAAGTTGTCATCGCATACTCACTTGCTATCTTGGTTCATCAAGCATTGCATAAGAAAAGAGCTCAAAAATCAAAGAGCCAACCAAGCTTTTAAGCAAAGAGGAAAGATAAGCAAAGAGCTTTTAAGCAAGAACCATAGCATCATACAACATTAAGATTGTCATACTCGATCATCTTGGATCATATCATAGCAACACCTTGCATAAAACATATTTGGGATAGAAGTCGTTGCATTTTTGCTAAGTAGGTTGTGCACAAGTCCTTGTATCCGCCTATCGTGCAATCGTGCTAGCGTCTCTCTAGTGTTGTGCAACAAGAGCATTTTTGTGGATTCCACATTTTGGCTCACCCTTGGTTGCACAACCCCACTTATCTTTTTGCGTGTGTGTTTCCGTGTACCGTATATGCTTGGTCTACTTGTTACATTGCATCTTGCGAATCTTCTCCAACATTATTGAATCATTCTTACATTCACATTAAAAATTGTGCCACCATCCTAACAAAGCTCCACCATAAGCTTTTACTTGTGTAGGTGTGAGAAACCGACGGGAATTCGTACCAATTGGGCTATTTCCTTGTCCTACATCGGAGTGATCATCGATTCACTTTCAACTTCGGTCAAGGTACATTTGGTATTCGTTCTTCTCTTTCTACCACTCACACTTGTCTTGGAATGATGGATAGGCCAAGTACTTCTACCAACCCACTCTTCATGGAGCAAGACGATGACATGAACTCCTTCGTCACCAAGAGTTACCTCTTTGGTGCAGAACGTGCTTTGCATCAAGAGCAACAAGCTATGAGTGAACGCATCGACAACCTTGCCGCCGACTTGCGACTTTCCGAGCAATGTACAAGGGACTACTTCGACCACAAGCTCGACGATCACAAGCAAGAGAATGACGCAAGGATGGACGAGATTCGCGCTTTGTTGCTCAATCACTCTTCTTCCACTTCAAAAAGGAGCCGTTCAAGTCGCCATTCCGACTCAAGTACACTGACATCGAACACTCTTCGTCGAGCCGCGCGCACCGACCGTCAAGCAAACCTCAATCCGCTTTGGGATACCGAATCTCAAAAGCGCCGACGACGTCAAGCCGAAGAAGCCTTTGCGCTAGCTCGAGAACAACAACAATAACGCCAACATGAAGAGGAAGAACGCGCGCGTTTACAACAAAATGCCGAGGCTCAACGTCAAGAAGAACAACTCCGTGACGCTCAAGCACTTGAGGCGCAACAAGCTCTACGTGATGCGAGTCGAGCCGTGGCCGACCGAGGCCGACAAGCACGTGAACAAGAGGAAGCACTTCGCGAAGAACTTCATGAACGATGATTTCAAGCTCGCCTGCATCATCTAGTTCCCCCTCGAGCTCGACGCGTTCCTCCACAAGCTCGCCAGGACCATCAAGTTCATCAAGAGCATGACGACAATGGGAATCCTCCGTGACAAGAGCAACACGAGGTTGACAACCCTCCGCGTCAAGAGTACCACGAGTTGGACAATCATCTGCAACATGGGCGTCATCATCCCCGACCCCAACACAATGAAGAGCAACGCTACGGCAAGCTCAAGTTCACCATGCCCAAGTTCAACAGAAGCAACGATCCCGAAGAATACCTTTCATGGGCATTGAAAGTTGACAAGATCTTCCGTTTGCACAATTATGAAGAAGAGAAGAAGATCGCGATGGCATCCCTTGAGTTGCAAGACTATGTCCTCATTTGGTGGGACCAGATGTTCCCCTTCAAAGTGGCCAATTGTTGGCACCCTTCTCGCTCAATATTTGGGAAGAGGCCCAGGGCCTTTGCCTATAAATAAGACTAGCCACCCACAGGGTAGGGGGAAATCGGAGAGAGAATCAAGAAGAGAGAGAGAGAGAGAAGGGTGACTGAACTCCTCCTAGCAGTTCGTCGCCCCAGCCAAGAACAGACCCTCGCGAGGCTGTTCTTCCTTGTATTGCTCATCATCATCAGCCCAAGAGGCAATCCACCACACCACACACTGGAGTAGGGTATTACACCACAACGGTGGCCCGAACCAGTATAAACCCTGTGTCTCTTGTGCTGTTCTTTCCATAGCTTAGATCTTAGCGAGGCGGAGGGGTGCAGGTAGGTAGAAGGCGAAGTCTCCGCGTGCACCCCAGTGTTCGAACCTCAAGGGTCTGCCGGAACCTGAAATCCGACATTCTTGAGGTTCGAACACTGGGGTGCGCACGGAGATTTCGCCTTCTACCTACCTGCACCCCTCCACCTCTCTAAGATCTAAGCTATGGAAAGAACAGCACAAGAGACACAGGGTTTATACTGGTTCGGGCCACCGTTGTGGTGTAATACCCTACTCCAGTGTGTGCTGTGGTGGATTGCCTCTTGGGCTGATGATGATGAGCAATACAAGGAAGAACAGCCTCACGAGGGTCTGTTCTTGGCTGGGGCGACGAACTGCTAGGAGGAGTTCAGTCACCCTTCTCTCTCTCTCTTCTCGATTGCGATCCGATCTTTTTTACCCTGTGGGTGGCTAGTCCTATTTATAGGCAAAGGCCCTGGGCCTCTTCCCAAATATTGAGTGGGAAGGGCGCCAACAATTGGCAACTTTGAAGGGGAACATCTGGTACACTTATCCTGACTAATGTTGGTCCTCGCCTGCCAAAGGCTCTGGTGGTGACGCTGGCTTGGGCTCCACAATGACTTCCTCCCTGCCGGTGAACTGGTCTTGGTCTCGTTGCACCGAAACGGGTGACTTTGCTTGATGCTCTCGCCTGCGCTTGCTCCCTTTGCACCAAAGAGGAAAGAAGGTCACTGCGCGGGCTGGCGCCCGCCTGGCACCCTTGGTCCTCATGGCTTGCATCATGGGCACCTCGTGAGGTACCCCGCCTTGATCTCTCCGCCTCCTCGCGAGCCAGCCTGATGAGGCCGTGCCTGAGGAAGCTCCATGTCGTCCGCCCCGTGAGGCTTGGCCCCTCGCGAGGGTCTTGGGTCTGTGTTGATGAAGATGGGCCGTGCTGGGCCCCCCTTTGAGCCACGCCGCAGGCCACAGGCAGGCAAATCTGGGGACCCCATTCCCGGAATGCCGACAGTAGCCCCCGGGCCCCAGGCGTGCCCGGACTTGGCCGTGCAGGGAGGCAAAAGGGCAAGAGCGACGCGCCGGGGCCCTAACAGCCTGCGGCCTTGGGCGCCGCATGGCGGTTGATTGGACGTGGGCATCTCCACTTCCCCATGGTGCCTCGGCAACTGCACGGATTGGACAAGTCCCTGCATGCAAAGCGGATCATGATTACCTGCGATCGTGGAGGTCGGCGGTTGGCCTTCGCCGGCCATAAGTACGGATTGGCGCGTGCCCTTCCAGTCCATCCCTTCTTGCTTCTCCTTCTTCCCGGTCCTTGCTCCGTCTTGCTGCGATGGCTCCGATCCGCCGGTTCTCGACGGCATAGAAGGGAAAGGCTCCCCGAGAGGAACCAGACCCGCTCCCGCCGAAGAAACGGCTCACCCTCCTCGGCCGGGACGAGGGGGGCCATCAGGTGGGGTCGAGGCCCTGGTGCGAGCGGCCACCGCTGGGGTTCCCGCTTCCCTTGTACGCCCACATCAAGGGCTCTGAAGGAGTCGATGCCGATCGCCACGAGCGGCGCCGCCGTCGGCGCCGACGGGTCACGAAGGTGTGGGTCGTCCCACCTGGGGTCCACACCGAGGGCTCCTCCCGAGAGTTCGTGCTCCACACCGCCATGCCTCCTCAGTCTTGGACTCACCTTCCTCCCTTCTTCGCCTCCATCATCCCGCAAGGAGAACTCCTGGAGCTTTGGCTGCAGCACGCCGGCTGCAGCACCCTCGCGACCGAGGCAGAGGTCGCGGTCGTTGCCCCGGGCGAGGTCTTCATGACTCGAGGCTGGAGCGAAATCGCCCGGGTCTGCAGGACAAGAGGCGCCTTCGCGATCCACTTGGAGTACGACGGTGCTTCGGTGATGTTCTTCAAGGTCTTCGATGCGAACGGGCGCCGGCTGGAGTGCTGCCCCGAGAGAGGTGGTCGGGACCTTGCTACGGCGAGGACTGGGCCTGCCGACCGCTCCCTTGGTGGCTCCTCAGGCGTCGGAGGCGTCGGAGGTTCCAGCGACTCCGGCGAGCTCTTCGCGACTCCGGAGACGAACGACGATAGCTACGAGCCCCCGAGCCGGTGCCGCTCCTGGAGCAGGGCGGGCTCGTCAGGCCGTCGCTGACTCTGATCTGGATGGGGTTGCACCGGTGCTCGATGGCCCACTGTTGATGATGGCGTCTTTTGCAGGGGTGCGTGTAGTTAGTGCCCTTTTAGGATCTGTTCCCTGCGAGGAATCAAAGACGCGTCCCGTGGGGGCTTGTAAGGTGCATGTGGTCCTGTTTTGTTAATATAACCCTTGTCGTAGAATTGTGCGAGTTGCTCATTCTGTCTTAGCTCAGTTCTCCCTTTCGAACCTCACGAGGGCTTGGTGCTCTGCGCCGACAGGTCCCAGTCCCAAGGCGGCTTCAGCCGTCGCTGGTATGCCAGGACGCGATACCGTGGTCAAGGCCAGGAGGTGAGCAACCCGGGGTCCGGTAAGAGCCCCTGAGTCGCGATGCTCAGGAGGTCCCCTTTGGCGCTCAAGCAGCCATCGTTCGGTGAGAAAGGAGAGCGGCGTCGCAAACACGGGATTGCATTAGGTGTGGGGATGGTGCCACGGTAGCTGGTCCTTCCGGGTGGTGACTTATCTCGAGAATCAAGGGCCGCTCTCTGGTGTGTCGCCGGGTCCGTGCATCGGCAGGCGTGAGGTTGCTCGGCGAGGTCCTCGCGTGTCCCTCCCCTCTCGCCTTTTCTCCCCTTTCCGCTCTACGTCCTCGGGTCCCGGCCCTCGAGCGTGTCTCAGCCGTCGCTGGTATGCCAGGTCGCGATGCCGTGGACAAGGCCAGAGGGTGAGGGCGGGAGAGCCAGTAGGAGCCCTGAGTCGCGATGCTCAGGCACCCCCCTTTAACGTGCAAGCGGTTCGTGCGGATGAGAGTGAAGGAGACACCGCAAGGGCCTCGCCTGACGCAGCTCCTTTAGGAGATCCTGTAGACCCATCATAGAAAGAACGAGGGGTTGCCATGACAATTGACAGTCAGCCGTTGGTTGCTTCCGAGGGGCGATGAGGCACTGAAGGCTTGACGAGGTGGCACCATGCGGGGCTGCTGCGGCCCGAGCTCAGCCATTCAGGTTTGTCGGCGTTGCAGGGACGGACCCATGCGCAAGCGTCGTGCCATTTGGGAGCAGCTCCGTCAGTTGGCGTCAGTTGAGCTGGCAACTAGGTCAAACAGATTAGCCGCGAAGGAGTGGATTCATTCAAATAGATGCTGGGAAGGCAGACATCACTGGGTCAGGCCCGAGCGACTTGGGGATGATGCAGCTCGTGGGGCGCCCCCAACAAAGTAAGCTAACAACATGAAATAAAAGGGATACATGCCACAGGGACGGACCCACGCGGCTTGGGAATAATGCAGCCCTGGGGGGCGCTCCCAGCTGGAAATGAGACTTGAAAGATGTCACCTGATGATGTTGAGGACGAAGGGGTGTTGGTGTAGCAGACTCGGTGGGCTGCGGAAGCCGATCCTCACGAGCCCCCAGGCCTAGGGGCCTCGGGAGGCTCCAGAGGCGCTGGTGGCTCCTCGCGGACCATCTCCATCTCCGCCAGGGCTGCGGAACGCCTGGCCTCTTGAGCCTCCATGATACCCCTCATGAGGCGCTGGTACGTGGCAGCCACGTTCGGCAAGCCGTAAGGCATGCAAACGTAGCTGTGGGATGGACCTTCGCAGCGCCCCACTCGCGAGGGCCAGAGGCGCTCTAGAGAGGCGACTCGATTGAGCCCTGGTATGTCGATGCAGACGCGCAGCCCACCATCCTTGCCTGGATGGGGAGCCACAGCTGGTAGGCGGCGGCCACCTTTCATGACTCTTGACTCCTGTAGCTCCTGAATGGCCTTGCTGATGAACTCCTGAGGGTCTGGCTCTCCTTGCCTTACTCCTTCTTGAGGGAAACGTGCTTCGAAACATGCCTCCATTTGGTGCCCAAGCGCCTCCCTCGTGACCTTAGCCAGGTCGGTGGCCCTCCAGGGGAGAGCCCCCGAGCCCTGCCTGAGGAGGGCGCCGGGCGCGCTTTCCTATGCGATGGAAGGAGGTTCCCCCTGGGCAGGAGCGGTCCCTAAGGGGCCTGCCTCCTGAGGGGTCGGGCCGGACGATGTCTTCTTTTTCTTGGGGGCGGTCTCGGGAAGCCTCCTGCTTCCGCGATCCGGGTCTTCCAGTGATGCGGCCTGAAAGGCTCATTCCAAGGAACACACCGCGTCCTTCACTTCACAGGGCACCGTGATGACTCCGCCACTTCCTGGCATCTTGAGGACGTTGTAGCCGTGGTGAGTTACGGTCATGAACTTGGCCAGTGCTGGGTACCCAAGGATGGCGTTGTACGGCAGGCAAATGTGGGCGACGTCGAAGTCGATGAGATCGGTGCGGTAGTTGTCGCATGCCCCGAAGGTGACAGGGAGGCGGACCTGCCCAATCGGGACCGTGGAGCCGTCGGTGACTCCGGAGAAAGGCTTGGTTGGCTGAAGCTGGTTGTAGGGCACTTGGAGATTGTTGAATGTTTCCACGGACAGGACGTTGAGCCCTGCCCCGCCATCGATGAGGGTCCTGGTGACCACCACGTTGCTGATGATTGGGGAAGAAAGCATCGGGAGGACTCCGGCTGTGGCCGCACACTTGAGCTGATCTGCTAAGCTGAACATGATGGCGCACGCCGACCACCTGAGAGGGCGCGTGGCTTCGAGATTGGGGAGGACTGCATTCACTTCACGGGCGAACTGCTTGAAGATGCGTTGAGAGGCTGGGGCTTGAGCCCCGCCCAGGATGCAGGCGATCGCGCGCGGCTCCTGGAATCCCCTAGCCCCCTCGTCCTGATGGCGGTCCTCATTTTTCCTTGGCTGCGGCGGCAGCGGAGGGAGGCTTGCGTTGCCTTGCGGGCGATCCTCGTGAGGCTGATCCCTCCAGTCTCCCTCGCGAGGCGGGTCTTGCCAGCGATCCTCGGGAGGTCGATCGCGCCACCCTTGGCGCGGGCAGCGGTCTTCCCAGCGTCCTGCGTTCCTTCCTCCTCCTCGACCGTAGCCCCGGTCACCGCGGTCGGGGCGACGGCCGATCATTCCTTCTCGCACGGCTCGGAGCTCTTGACATTCGTTGGTGTTGTGGGTGTGGAGGTTGTGGTACACACAGTACCGACTACCCTTGGAAGATTCGGGCTGATCTCTGCCCCGCTTGGTGTCTGGTTCTGCCGCGAGCACGGCAGCCCCTTGCGCCTCACATCCTTGGCCTTGGGCTTCTTCTCTTCTGGGTCTACGGCAGGCAGCTCGAGGAGGGAGAGACGCCCTTTTCAGCCCTGGCGCACTTGGTTGCCAAGTTGAACAACTCCAACAAAGTGCACAGGTCTTCACGCATCGCCAGCTCCTCCTTCATCTTGACATCGCGCACGCCGTCGGAGAAGGCTGAGATGATGGCCTCCTCGGTCACCTTGGGAATCTTGAGGCATGCGTTGTTGAAGCGCTGGATGTACTTCTGCAGGGTCTCTCTGGGTTGTTGCTTGATGTGGCGCATGTCGCTCACGGCGGGTGGCCGGTCGCGAGTACCTTGGAAGTTGGCGATGAAGCGGGTGCGCATCTCGTCCCAGGAGGAGATCATGCCTGGAGCCAGGTTAAGGAGCCAGGTGCGGGCCCCGTCCTTGAGCGCCATGGGAAACCAGTTTGCCATGACCTTCTCGTCTCCGTTGGCAGCTTCGATGCCCAGCTCATAGAGCTGGAGGAACTCCGCAGGGTCGGCCGTGCCGTCGTAATGAGGAGGCAGGTCTGGCTTGAACTTGCCGGGCCACGCGACGCTGCGTAGCTCGGTGGTGAAGGCACGGCAGCCTGCTGTGGCCACGGGAGGCCTTGGGTGACGGAGTGCTTATTCTTGCATGTCCCCACGCGCTGCAGCTGGGAGCAGCGCGGGGTTTTGACGTGCGGGAGCAGGAGCATGGTCGCGGTATGCTGGAGCAGGGAGCGCCCGGGCAGCTTCTTGCGGGCGAGGGACTTCTTGGCAGCTCTGCTCTTGCCGCGCTGGCACCTGACGGAGCGGGTTCCGCCCAGGGGCCACGCGCCTTGGAGCCATGCCGCCATCTTGAGGAGG
Organism: Triticum urartu; assembly: GCF_056163025.1. Lineage (NCBI taxonomy): Eukaryota > Viridiplantae > Streptophyta > Magnoliopsida > Poales > Poaceae > Triticum > Triticum urartu. The sequence goes on from NC_141876.1 coordinate 280,960,536, forward strand.
AGGAGGCTGGGGCACCCCGGAGCTTCGTCACCCGCGCGGGGCGGGGTGCGGTGCAGCGGAACAGATGGCGCGGGAGAGCCCCCTACGGCGCGGACGAGCTCGGCGACGCGGTCGAGCCATTCTTCATAGACGTCGTCGACGGGACGTAGTGCAGGAGCTCGTTTGCCACGATGAGCGCAGCTCGAGCCTCCATGGGTGTGTGGAGCGCGCGGGACGAAGAACCAGCTGGGGTGAGCGAGGGAGTAGCGGTGCGGCCGTCTTGCCGCACGGACGGATGCTGAGATGACGCTTGCTGCTCGTCCCCCGCCGGGCCGGTGGCGGCGTTGACGGCAGGTGATGGGAACAGTGAGGACGCCCAATGACAGGAGCTGTCTGGGCGATGCGGGAGGTGAGAGCGGCCTGGCGCTCGGCGCTGGCCCGACGAGCGTCAGACATGGACGCGATGGTTGGAGGAGAATGGGGTGGTGGAAGACGAATTCTGGTGCACCCCTACCTGGCGCGCCAAATGTCGAATTTCGGGTTCCGGCAGACCCTTGAGGTTCGAATACTGGGGTGCGCGCAGAGATTTCGCCTTCTACCTACTCACACCCCTCCGCCTCGCTAAGATCTAAGCTATGGAAAGAACAACACAAGAGACATAGGGTTTATACTGGTTTGGGCCACCGTTGTGGTGTAATACCCAACTCTAGTGTGTGGTGTGCTGGATTCCCTCTTGGGCTGATGATGATGAGCAATACAAGGAAGAACAGCCTCGCGAGGGTCTGTTCTTGGCTGGGGCGACAAACTGCTAGGAGGAGTTCAGTCACCCTTCTCTCTCTCTCTCTTCTCGATTGCGATCCGATATTTTTTACCCTGTGGGTGGCTAGTCCTATTTATAGGCAAAGGCCCTGGCCCTCTTCCCAAATATTGAGCGGGAAGGGCGCCAACAATTGGCCACTTTGAAGGGGAACATCTGGTACACTTATCCTGACTAAGGTTGGTCCTCGCCTGCCAAAGGTGAAAGTGCAACTATCCCTAGGTGGTTTTGGTAATTCATAACAACATATAGCTCATTGAGCTAATGCTATTCCAAGATGATTATTTCAGGAAAGCTCAATGATTGGCATGGCATGGATGTGAAAGTGGAACCCCCAAAATGCTAAGGACAAAGGATTGGCTCAAGCTCAAAAGCTCAAGACTCTTCATTTTATATTTTAGTGATCCAAGATCACATTGAGTCTTTAGGAAAAGCCAATACTATCAAGGAGGGATGAGGTGTTGCTTAATGAGCCTCTTGCTTCATGTGCTTAGTGATATGCTCCAAAACCCTCAACTACTTTCCCATATCCACATATGACCTAAACCCTAAGCCAAACTTGGTCCTACCGATTCTTCCTATCCGGCGCCACTGAGTTTCACTTGTCATAAGCCACTGCCAAACCCTAGCAATTCGGTTCTACCGATAGGGATCTCGGTCTCACCGAGATGGGATTGCAAACTCTCTGTTTCCCTTTCATAACTTTTCGGTCTCACCGAAAGAGCGAATCGGTCCCACCGAGATTGCAATGTAAATTCAGTGTTTCCTTTTTGTAACTTTTCGGTCTCACCGAAAGAGCAAATCGGTCCCACCGAGTTTGCCTGACCAACTCTCTGGTTAGCTAATTACCAAATTCGGTCTCACCGAGTTTGTGTAATCAGTCTCACCGAGATCACGTTATGTCCAAACCCTAACCATATCAGTCCTACCGAGTTGCATGTCAGTCCCACCAAAAATCTCTAACGGTCACTTGGTTTACCTTTTTGGTCCGACCGAGTTTGTTGGTTCGGTCCCACCGATATTGGAAAACTGTGTGTAACGGTTGGATTTTGTGTGGAGGCCATATATACCCCTCCACCTCCTCTTCATTCGTGGAGAGAGCCATCAGAACACATACACAATTCCTACTCATATGTTCTGAGAGAGAACCACCTACTCATGTGTTGAGACCAAGATATTCCATTCCTACCATACGAATCTTGATCTCTAGCCTTCCCAAGTTGCTTTCCACTCAAATCTTCTTTCCACAAAATCCAAATCCTATGAGAGAGAGTTGAGTGTTGGGGAGACTATCATTTGAAGCACAAGAGCAAGGAGTTCATTACCTACACACCATTTGTTACTTCTTGGAGAGTGGTGTCTCCTAGATTGGCTAGGTGTAACTTGGGAGCCTCTGACAAGATTGTGGAGTTGAACCAAGGAGTTTGTAAGGGCAAGGAGATCGCCTACTTCATGAAGATCAACCGCTAGTGAGGCAAGTCCTGTGTGGGCGATGGCCATGGTGGGATAGACAAGGTTGCTTCTTCGTGGACCCTTTGTGGGTGGTTGCTTCTTCATGGACCCTTTGTGGGTGGAGCCCTTTGTGGACTCGCGCAACCGTTACCCTTTGTGGGTGGAGCCCTTTGTGGACTCGCGCAACTGTTACCCCTTGTGGGTTGAAGTCTCCATCAACATGGATGTAGGATAGCACCACCTATCCGAACCATGGGAAAAACATCCGTGTCTCCACTTGCGTTTGATTTCTCCAAACCCTTCCCTTTACATTCTTGCAAGTTGCATGCTTTACTTTCCGCTTCCAATATACTCTTTGCATGCTTGCTTGAATTATGTGATGATTGCTTGACTTGTCCTACAATAGCTAAAATCTGCCAAGAACTAAAATTGGGAAAAAGGTTAAGTTTTTATTTGGTCAAGTAGTCTAATCACCCCCCCTCTAGACATACTTTCGATCCTACAAGTGGTATCAGAGATTTGGTCTCCATTTGCTTTGATCTCCATAGCTTTTGGTGGTCATAGCCTTGGTTTCACAACCTAGGAGAGTATGGCCTCTAGCGAGGGAAATTATCACCGTAGAGGTCCTTACTTTGATGGTACTAATTTTGCTAGTTGGAAGCATAAAATGAAAATGCATATTCTTGGACATAACCCCGCCGTTTGGCTATTGTGTGTGTTGGTTTGCAAGGTGACTTCTTTGATGGGAAAGAACCAAACCGTGAAGCTACCGCGGATGAGTTGAAGATGTTGCAATACAATGCTCAAGCTTGTGATATTCTCTTCAACGGATTGTGCCCCGAGGAATTCAACAAAATCAGCCGTCTTGAGAATGCAACGGAAATTTTGGACACTTTGATTGATATGCAGGAAGGTACCGACTCCGTCAAGGAATCCAAGTTGGATGTGCTTCAAAGTCAACTTGACAAGTTCAAAATGAAGGATGGTGAAGGTGTCGCTGAAATGTACTCTAGGCTTGCTCTCATCACAAATGAGATTGCCGGCTTAGGAAGTGAAGAGATGACCGATAGATTCATCATCAAGAAGATTCTAAGAGCCTTGGATGGAAAATATGATACCGTGTGCACATTTATCCAAATGATGCCCAATTACAAAGATCTCAAGCCAACGGAGGTGATTGGAAGAATTGTTGCTCATGAGATGTCACTTAAGGATAAAGAGGAACTTCACAACAAATAAAGTGGTGCCTACAAAGCCTCGTGTGAAGCCCCTACATCATCAAGTGAGAAACAAAACTTCAATGAAGAATTGAGCTTAATGGTGAAGAACTTCAACAAGTTCTACAAGAGTAGAAGCAAAGATAGAAGCTTCAAGTCAAGGTCCTACAATGACAAAAGATCTTCTAGTCGAGAGCGAAACTGCTACAGTTGTGGAAGACCCGGACACTATTCCAATGAGTGTACGGCTCCCTACAAGAGAAGAGAAGATTCTCCAAAAAGAAGAAGCAAAGAATCACCACCAAGAGAGAGAAGGAGTAGAGATGATCGTTATGAACGAAGATACTCACGGAGAAGCAAGGATTCGGAAAGGAAGGAAAAATCATCACGAAGCTACACAAGACGAAGGCATCAAGCCCATGTTGGTGAATGGGTATCCGGCTCCGACTCCGACAGCCACTCCGAGAGAAGTCATCACTCCGACTCCGAAGATACTCAAGATGAAGGTGTTGCCGGTCTAGCACTTGTGTCAACCAACTCCTACGACATATTTGACTCACCAAATGAAGGAATTGGAAGATGCTTCATGGCCAAAGGTCCTAAGGTAACACACCCGAGTATGTTGATTTCAATAGTGATGAAGATGACTTGTTAGGTGATGATTTGCTTGTTGACAACTCTAGTGATGAATACTATGATGAAACGTCAATTAATCATGCTAATCAAGATAAAACGAATGACAATGATAAGGAGAAGATTGAGGCTCTAACTAAAGAACTAAACACTCTTAAGTTAGCTCATGAAACTATCTTCGAAGATCATCGAGAACTTTTAAGAGCTCATGAGAAATTACGCTTTGAAAAGCTCAATCTTGAGCAAGAGCATGAGTTCTTAAAAGCAATCAATGATGATCTCCGCAAGAAAAGTTCTTCTTACATTGCCAAGCGTTTACTCTTATCCACTTACATGCCTCAAGTCAAGTCTAGTAACAAGAACAAGAAAGATTCTTCCTCTAGCAGTAACAATGATCATGCTAAATCCAATATTGTTGCTTCTAGTAGTTCTCTTGATTCCACTAATGATTCTCTTAGCCAAGTTACACTTGAGCAAGAAAATAGCTTATTGAAGGGAATTATAGAGAAAGGAGTGTACAAAAGCCTTGCCGGGAGTAAGCAATTCGAGGAAATTGTGCGCAAGCAAGGAATGCACCGGAAGAATCAAGGTGTTGGTTTTGAACGAAAGTTCAATGCAAATGGAGTTGAGTGGGAAGAAGATCAATACCCCAAGACAAAGTTTGTTCCTCAACAAGAGAAGTATGATACTTCTTTCAAGGGGACACAAGCTCAAGATGATCTTCCACCACAAGACTACAAGCAAAAAGGTAAGGACAAGCTTCAAGAGGAAATTGATGCATTTGAAGAAGCTCCTAAGACCTTAGTCAAGTGGATTCCCAAGACTACTTCAAGTTCCACTTCATCAAGTACGACTACAACTCCAAGGATTCCCATCAAGATGGTGTGGATCCAAAAGAAGAAGAACTAGAGAGTTCTTGAGGGTGACTCCGCCTACATACTTCACTCTTATCATTTTGGCAAGAACAAGTGCAATCAACTTCCACATCTTGCACTAGTTCAAGGAGTCACAAACCCTCTTGTTGGTAAGGCAAGGGACAAGGTAACCTAAAAGTTTTCATGGACATCATCTTGTGTGTGCATCACTCTATGTCTATGGATATCCTTGTTTGTTCCTTGCGGGACTAACCCATGTAGGTATTGAAAGTGCAATTCACTCAAATGGATAGCTCCAAAGTGATCTACATGAACATTGAGCATCCACATCTTCAACATCTACATGAAGTCATCATCGACAAAACCCGAGGGTAGTTCATCCCTCTAAGGGGGGATATCACATCTAGGGGGAGCTTTACTCTAAGACTTGAGCTAAAGCAACTCTAAAGATGTGAACACAACGATGCTTTATGTAAAAGTGGTAACCCCACTTGAGCTTAAACGATGAGTATGACCTATGATCAAGTGTTCTCACTTGACTCCTAAGTCAATATACTCATATATAGATGACCTAGTCATCGCAAATTGCTTGATAGATGCTAGAATTGGTTGTGCATGCCTTGTCACATATTTCATTTGCCATCTTATTGTGTGAGCATGCTGGTTGCATATTTTACTCATTCGAGGACATCCACTTGTTGTTTTGATTGTTCGGTTTTATTTCCTTTTGCCAAGTGGATGGACAAGAATGCCTAAGAACCTCCTCTAGCTATCTATGCTTTTCTCATCTCAAACTCTATTCATGCTGCATCACAAAATTTGATCAAGTCAGATTCGAACCACTCTGTGTGAGGAGCGCTCGGAGTCCCCGATTCGTCATAGACTTAAACTTCCAAAACCTCTTTATGATTCTCGGTCTGACCGATACCCCACTTTCGGTCCTACCGAGATCATTAAGTTGATCTAGGTTTTTGATCTCGGTGCAACCGATTTGAACATTTCGGTCACACCGAGTTTCAGTAACTGCTTGCAGTTATGAATCTCGGTGCCACCGAGTTGTTCCACTCGGTCACACCGACAGGGTCGGGCTATATATAGTCACGGGCAAAATTTTGGAAAAATCTCCGAACCCCTTCGCCCGCGCGATAGCCTGCTCTGCCAACATGGTCTCCGTATCGTCTCCTCGCCGCCAGCCGCCTCCAGTCGCTGGTCTCCGTCGCCGTCAACGGGAATTCTACCCCGCCGTTGCCGCCGTAGCGAGTCTCCATCGAACTAGGGTATGGACTCGATCTTTGTGCTATTCTCCAATTCGATTCTTAGCACATTGTGATCATCATGATTCTTGCCACGATTGAAACACTCCTATCCAGTCAATGCGTTCGTAGATTAGGTTTGATTCGAAAATTTTAGGGTTAGGTTTCCGCCGAAACCATCTCGGACCCACCGAGTTGAAAAACTCGGTCCCACCGATTTGGCTTATGCCATTGCACAAGTGAGACTCGGTCTGACCGAGAATTACTTATCGGTGTGACCGATTTTGGAACTCTGTGAAACCCTAGCAGTCTCGGTGCCACCGAACTGTGAATCGGTCCAACCGAGTTCACTAGCTTAGGTTCCAAAACTGCTTCGGTATCACCGAGTTTGAAAATCGGTAGATCCGAGATGATTTCAGTGGGAAACTAAAACTAAGTTTTTGGATCATTCTTTTTGCAAAAATCTCCGCATTTTGTGATGCTCATCTATTCTACCTCATCTATAAACTATTCACAGGGTCAGCAGTTAGAGTTTGCAACATGTCTGATCAGAGTGACAGCCAGAACTTGTTAGAGCAGCAAGTGCAGATGAGTGAGGGCACTAGTCCCTCCAGCTCTTCAGATGATGGCAGCAGAAGTACCCCAAGCAATCTGCCAAAAGCTACAACTCGACAGAGGAAGAAGAGAACTTCAGATTCTGAAGATGAAGATTATGTGGTAGAGGAAGAGGCCACATCAAAGAGAGTTGAGCCAGCTCAAGGCACAAAGCCAGGCCTAAAGATCAAAAGGCCAGCAGGCAGGAAGCCTATGTCAAAGGCTAGAGCTTCAACTGAAAAGCCTGCACCCAAAGAGCCAGTTGCTACTGAAGGCAAGAAGAGGAAGGAAAGGGTCAAGAAGACCGTAGCCAGAGTGCTTGGAAAGGCTTCCATCATGGAAGAGGAAGAGGAAGAAGAGGTTGCTGCACCAGCACCTAAGGCACCCAAGCTAATGGGTGATGCTATCAAATCAAGGGCTACTGCATCTAAGCCCAAGGCTGCATCAAAGGTCAAGACAGCACCAAAGAGGAATACAAGGAGCATACCTGAAGCTGCTGAAGAAGAGGATGAAGAGCACGTTCTGAGAAAGCTCAAGCCCAAGATCCCAGACCACAACGATGCTCATCCTGTGGCTGAGGACATGAAGCTCAGGAGAGACTCAGGGCTCAGGAAGTGGAGAGAAGCAGATCCGTATGCTTCAAGGAGAAGGACTGCTGTGGATTACAGATTTCACACCAAGGAACAACAAGATTTCTATGAGACAGTACTGCTTGACAAGAAGCCCATTGTTTGTGACATGAGATGGGTCGACTGGACCTACATGAAGGAAAATGAGGAACACTACCCTGGAGTGTATGACAGCTTTAGTGCGTGTGGAGTTGCAGACTTTGTTGGGCGGAAGCTCACAAAGTGGAACGAGGAGCTAATCATGCAGTTCTACTCCACAGATGGAAGGATCACATGGATGTCTGAAGGTACGAGGTACCAATCAACTGTTGAGGAATGGGCAAAGTTGATCAATGCCCCAGAGGAGCAAGCAGATGACTTGGACATTTATGCCAAGAAGAAGATGGACCACAACTCAATGTCCAATATGTACAAGGAGATTCAAAATGAAGCTCTTGATACTTTCAAGTTTGGGTCTGTGCATTATCTTCTGTCAGGGCTGCCTACTATAAATTGGATATTGAGGCACACTCTCTTGCCCAAATCTGGAGATCACAAGATGATCAGAGGCCATGCAATCAACTTGCTACATGTATTTGATGTACCTCAAAAATTTAAGGTCATGAGCCTCATAGTAGAGACTATCAAGAGGACTGCAGCAGATCAGAAGAGGAGCTGTGGATATGCCCCACAAATTCAGGAGCTCATTAACTCCAAGATGGGCACGGGCATATACTTGTTGGACCAGGAACACTTGCCCATCCGTCCAGATTTTGAGGACAATCAAGTAGTCATGACTGAGAATGAGCCATCATCAGTTCAAGCACAAGCCAAGAAGGAGAAGGCGAGGAAGGAGAAAGCTGCCAAGATGCCTACTCAAGAGGAGGTATCTAAATACTTCTTGAAGACCAAACAAGAACATCTTGGTTACCTAATTGCATCTACCCTGCGGATTGAGAAAGGACTAGCCACCCTAACTCAGAACCAGGCAAGCCTAGAGAGAATTATGGAACAAAAGTTCTATGACTTAGATGTCAAGGTGACAGAGATTCAGACTGCAGTGGAGCAGCTCCAGGATGACATGTAGGAGAGGAGAGGCAGGACTACCACTGATGCCTTTGCCAGAGTGCCACGAGGTCCGAGGTCGTCTGCCATGCCAGTTGCTGACACCAGAGCCACCACTTCTGCACCAGCTACAGCCTCAGTTCCACCAGCTCCAGCATCTACTTCAGCTCCAACTCCAGCGTCTAGTTCAGCGTCTACGGAAGCCTTCGTCCTTGGAGTGATCCGGACTCCACCACCACCTGAAGATCAAGCCTGAGCGTCGACTTAGCACTATGCATTTTCTAGGAACTTTTTGGTAACTTGTTGCCAAAGGGGGAGAAAAATGTATAGATCATAGGCTTCGAGAGAGAGAGTGTTGCCCTTTTCTCTCTTGCTTTATTTGGTGGTTTCTCGAACTTGTTTGCTTTTGAGTGCTTGAGATACTATGTCATTGCTTGTGAGACATTGATGATCATGTGTTTGATCATAAGCTACACTTAATGCTTGCTTAATGCTTATCTTATCTATCTTATGTGATCATTCACTTTTCTTGGTGATGAGTGCATGTATTTCATTCTTATCATTTAAGCGCTCCACCAAGATGTATGTGACATGGAAGAGTAACCCATGACTCTAACTCCTTGTGCATTTGCAGTCCAAAGCAAATTTTAAAATATGCACAAATTTAGGGGGAGCTCTTACTTGTCACATACTTCTCAAAGGGACGATATATTTCATGCTTATTATCATTTGTCGAAGCTTTGATCTATATGTTGTCATCAATTACCAAAAAGGGGGAGATTGAAAGTTCAACTATCCCTAGGTGGTTTTGGTAATTCATAACAACATATAGCTCATTGAGCTAATGCTATTCCAAGATGATTATTCCAGGAAAGCTCAATGATTGGCATGGCATGGATGTGAAAGTGGAACCCTCAAAATGCTAAGGACAAAGGATTGGCTCAAGCTCAAAAGCTCAAGACTCTTCATTTTATATTTTAGTGATCCAAGATCACATTGAGTCTTTAGGAAAAGCCAATACTATCAAGGAGGGATGAGGTGTTGCTTAATGAGCCTCTTGCTTCATGTGCTTAGTGATATGCTCCAAAACCCTCAACTACTTTCCCATATCCACATATGACCTATCCGGCGCCACCGAGTTTCACTTGTCATAAGCCACTGCCAAACCCTAGCAATTCGGTTCTACCGATAGGGATCTCGGTCTCACCAAGATGGGATTGCAAACTCTCTGTTTCCCTTTCGTAACTTTTCGGTCTCACCGAAAGAGCAAATCGGTCCCACCGAGATTGCAATGTAAATTCAGTGTTTCCTTTTTGTAACTTTTCGGTCTCACCGAAAGAGCAAATCGGTCCCACCAAGTTTGCCTGACCAACTCTCTAGTTAGCTAATTACCAAATTCGTTCTCACCGAGTTTGTGTAATCGGTGTCACCGAGATCATGTTATGCCAAAACCCTAACCAAATCGGTCCTACCGAGTTGCATGTCAGTCCCACCGAAAATCTCTAACGATCACTAGGTTTACCTTTTCGGTCCGACCGAGTTTGTTGATTCGGTCCCACCGAGATTGGAAAACTGTGTGTAACGGTTGGATTTTGTGTGGAGGCTATATATACCCCTCCACCTCCTCTTCATTCGTGGAGAGAGCCATCAGAACACATACACAATTCCTACTCATATGTTCTGAGAGAGAACCACCTACTCATGTGTTGAGACCAAGATATTCCATTCCTACCATACGAATCTTGATCTCTAGCCTTCCCAAGTTGCTTTCCACTCAAATCTTCTTTCCACAAAATCCAAATCCTATGAGAGAGAGTTGAGTGTTGGGGAGACTATCATTTGAAGCACAAGAGCAAGGAGTTCATTACCTACACATCATTTGTTAATTCTTGGAGAGTGGTGTCTCCTAGATTGGCTAGGTGTCACTTGGGAGCCTCCGACAAGATTGTGGAGTTGAACCAAGGAGTTTGTAAGGGCAAGGAGATCGCCTACTTCGTGAAGATCTACCGCTAGTGAGACAAGTCCTGTGTGGGCGATGGCCATGGTGGGATAGACAAGGTTGCTTCTTCATGGACCCTTTGTGGGTGGTTGTTTCTTCGTGGACCCTTTGTGGGTGGAGCCCTTTGTGGACTCGCGCAACCGTTACCCTTTGTGGACTCGCGCAACCGTTACCCCTTGTGGGTTGAAGTCTCCATCAACGTGGATGTAGGATAGCACCACCTATCCGAACCACGGGAAAAACATCCGTGTCTCCACTTGCATTTGATTTCTCCAAACCCTTCCCTTTACATTCTTGCAAGTTGCATGCTTTACTTTCCGCTGCCAATATACTCTTTGCATGTTTGCTTGAATTATGTGATGATTGCTTGACTTGTCCTACAATAGCTAAAATCTGCCAAGAACTAAAATTGGGAAAGAAGGTTAAGTTTTTATTTGGTCAAGTAGTCTAATCACCCCCCCTCTAGACATACTTTCGATCCTACAAAAGGCTCTGGTGGTGACGTTGGCTTGGGCTCCACAATTACTTCCTCCCTACCGTTGGACTGGTCTTGGTCTCGTTGCACCGAAATGGGTGCCTTTGCTTGATGCTCTCGCCTGCGCTTGCTCCCTTTGCACCAAAGAGGAAAGAAGGACACTGCGCAGGCTGGCGCCCGCCTGGCACCGTTGGTCGTCATGGCTTGCGTCACGGGCACCTCATGAGGAACCCTGCCTTGATCTCTCCGCCTCCTCGCGAGCCAACCTGATGAGGCCGTGCCTGAGGAAGCTCCATGTCGTCCGCCTCGCGAGGCTTGGCCCCTCGCGAGGGTCTTGGGTCTGTGTTGATGAAGATGGGCCGTGCTGGGCCCCCCTTTGAGCCACGCCGCAGGACGCAGGCAGGCAAGTCTGGGGACCCCCGTTCCCAGAACACCGACATAAGTTGATGAAGAGATGGTGAAGCCCTCGGTCTAGCCGAGGAGACAGAGCAGGTTGGTAAGGAAATGTCGCAGTTGCCGTATCAGCCGAGGTGTTGAAGCAGTTCAGTGTGATGGACATCGGCTTGAAGAAGCAACAGTGCGGCCATGCCGACGTAGGTCGTAACTTGTGACGCGGTCAATGCCGGTTTGATGAAGTGACCATGCGGCGATGCGTGTGTTCCCGCTCCGTGTAATCCGTGGGGTGGCGATGTTGGTGATGATTTATCCTTGGTGATTACGAACTCTCGTTCGCTCGCCGAGATGATGATTCGAAGAAGTTGAGCTCGGCTCAAAAGGCGACGACGTGTCTAGCGCAGGTCGGCAGCCGTGGAGCAGTACTGCCGGACTGGTTTTGACACCAGCATGATAGTGAAGATTACCTCAGAGAAGGCTTAAAATTTTATGGGCACGTGTTTAAAAACAGTGCACAATACCCTCGGAGCAAATTCCTTTAAGAAGGTTGTCCCATATCACGTTCATAAAGAAACATGAATTCAGGTTCGATCCGTATTCGCGCAGAAAACAGATCCGAAAAGTGATGCACCAATCGGAAGGTTTCCGGAGGTTAGACGGTCGGATCGAGCTGAAATTTGGAGGGGTGGCAGATATAGGAATTCCGCAGCGATCAACGGTTGGATCTTCCAAAGGACGTCCGAGCTAGGTGCTGGAGACCACGCCCTAAAGTCGTCCAGATTCCGTCCAGATTTGACAAGGCTCCGGTATATCGTAGATTGCCGGAGATTCCTCCATCGGAACTCAACGAAAATTTGCATGGTTGTTGTAGACTCAATTCCGCACAATTCTACCAAAGGAATCGTCAAAGCGATGCTTGAGGAGGTGGTGGAAGCGGATACAAGTTCACTGTTTGGAAAAAACAGCACGGACGGCCGACGGCAATGTTGACGTTGAGCCCCCGAGCTCCATGGATGATTCCTCCATGATCTTGATAGAGGTCGGAGTTGATGTTGATGAAGGCCCCCGTCCGAACATGACGATCGGAGATGGAGCGCGGTTCTCGGTCGAGCCGAGGTGACCAGTCGAGCCGGCGAAGAAGATGCCGGCGTCGCAGTTGATCTGCGGGCGAGCCATTGATCCTTTGCCGATCACACAGTTGAACTCTCAATGAAAGCACCATTGTCGGTGTCAAAACCGACGGATCTCGGGTAGGGGGTCCCAAGCTATGTATCATGGATCGATGGGTAATAAGAGACAGGGGACATGATGCTTACCCAGGTTCGGGCCCTCTTGATGGAGGTAAAACCCTATGTCATGCTCTTGTTTATATTGATGAGTATAGGGTTACAAGAGTTGATCTACCACGAGATCGTAGAGGCTAAACCCTAGAAGCTAGCCTATGATTATGATTGTTGTATATGTTCTCTATCGACTAGCCTGGCCTCGGTTTATATAATGCACCAATGACGTAGGATAACAAGAGTCCTAGCCGAATACGCAGGTGGGGAGGAGTCCTTGTCTTGATCACCAAGTCTTGTGTAATCTTCCATGTATACAGCAGCTGTCTGAACTGGCCCATGAGTATACGGCCATGCGGGTCCTCGGCCCAATCTAATAGATCGGGAGATGATGTGTTGAGTACCCCCTAGTCCAGGACACCGTCAGCGAAGATGACGGGGGCCATGATCGCCAAAGAATTCATGGTGCAATACGTTGCTCCCCTCCAAGCGCGCCCGCGCCTGTTGTGGAACCTTGGAGACGAAGGGGACGACCTCCACCTGCACTAGAGCCCCTTTCCGATGAGGAATTGCGCTCGACTCTTCGTTCCTTTGTCAGGGACGACCAAGGGTACCCGCTTGATGGCCTTGTTCCCTTGTTCCGCCGCCAGGACAGGGCAGAGGTCGCCGCCGCTATGCCCGTCTTTGATGAGCGCGGGCTCGTGCCGCCTGCGCCCACAAACATCCAGGTGGCGAAAAAACCGGTGGTCGTGTCTTCGAGTGAGTCCCGCGAGGAGGGAGAGGAGGAAGAAGGGGGAGAGGAGGAGCACGACTCGGAGGCGACCTGCGAAGGGGCGGGGGAGACATCCCCCTTGCGCAACATCCTCCGCACCCTGCATGATGATGATGACGAGGCCGATGTCCCCCTAGAAAGGGAGGGGCTGTGTACTGTAGGAGGCTCCTCGAGGTCCAAGGTCAGTCCCTGGAGAAAGTCACCGGTTGGGATTCCGACGAGAGGAAGGTCAGCGCTGGTCTCCCGAGTCGACACCCCTGTTCTGTCACATCCTGAAGCTGCTTCCAACTTTCCTGCTGCCCCCTCTTTGGCGCCTAGGGCCCTTGCGCCCACGCCTCAGGCTGGGAGGCTCTCAGGCTTCAAGCTCAGGAAGCAGAGGGACTACGCCGTGGTGGACCAGTAAGTATCCTTGTCTTGCCTTGTTCCTGCTTCTACTGCTGATTCTTGAAGCCTTTCGTTGCTTGAGTAGGCCGACGCCCGCGGGGTAGAGGAGGAAGGAGGACACGGCGGTACTTCTCGGGACCAGATCACCTCCAGCGGCCACTCCCTCCTCTGCAGGGAAGGACGGTGGCAGTGCTCGCGCTTCCCCGGCCCGATCGTCCTCACGAAACTTGGGGGAGCATCCTCTAGAGGAGGCACCTCCCATGGCCCCGCTATCACCAAAGGCGCCGGCGTCCGGCTCGGCTGCTGAGGTCCCCAAAGCTCAGGAGCCCTCAGCCTCCCAGGCCATCGTGACGATGTTGCCTCTTCATTCCTCCGCCGCTCTGTTGTCCCTGGATTCTTCCACCTCCCCCGACATCCTGGAGCGCGCTCTTTCTACACTAACCTTGCTGCGGGAGGATCTTCAAGGCACCGACCGTCGCCTGGTGGCCGGGCACCTGGAGCTGGTCTCTGGTTGGCTCCACTCCGACGTGGTCGTCCGGGCGGCATTGAGCCAGGCTACGGTGGACTCCGAGAAGGACAAGTAGGCCCTCGCCCAAGCTATGGCTCCCCGTGAGGCGGCGCTGAAGGATGCCGGAGCGACCCAAGATCGTTGCTAGCTGCTGGAGGCCGAACTAAAGACCATGCGCAGTGAGCGTGCGGACGAAGCTCGGGGCCGCCGGGCGGAGGAGGAGAAGATGAAGGCCCGGGAGGATGCTGTCAGGGGTAGCAACGCCGAGCTAGAGCAGTTGGCGGAGGCGCAGGCTGCAAAGCGCAGTTGGCTGGAGAAGCTGGAGCAAAAGGTGGAGGCAAAGAAGGCCGAGCTAGAAGCCAAGGCACAGGTCCTGGCCGAAGACCGCATGGACTTCAAGTCCCTCGAGGAGAGGTCTTGCGCGGCGCTGTGGTCACTCTACGAGAAGGGCTTGGAGGCAGAAGCCCGCGTCCTTTCCTCAGCCGCATTGACGAGTGCCCCACCTAGCTGGCTACCGATGACGAGTGTCCCACCCAGCTACTTCCTTATCTGGTCAAGGCACTTGAGGAAGTCATGAGCGGTATCGGCCCCTTGGCAGAGGCAGAAGCCCGCATCCTTTCCTCAGCCACGTTGACACGCGTCTTCAGCCACCTCCATCTTCGCGATCCTGCCGCCCACCTCGGCGAGCTGCTAGAGACTGTGGACACCGAGCACTGCACAGCTGTTGCTGAAGCCATGAAGGGTCAGGTGGAGGACCTGCTGAAGAGGTTCCGCGCCTTCGATCCCGCGCCCTCAACTAGCGGTGCTGCTGATCCTGCAACTCCGGCGGGTGGTGCAGGTGAGGGCGACGCCGCTATGGGAGAAGCATCCCTTGCGGGCGACGGTGGTGTCCGGGGATGACGAGATGACTTGCTGGCGGCTTGTTTCCGGTGTAGCTCCTGCGATATGCACCATGCCTCGTGGAGGCGTTTAAACCTGCGTTTGGTATCGGAAGAACAATATGTCTTGTAATATTTGCTTGAAATTTTGTGATTTCCGTCCCATTTGCTTTACGTTCTACATCGGCAGGGCCCGACCCCGTGCATACCTCAGCCGCCGTTGGGTCGTCCAGATCACCAGGACGAGACCAAGGGGTGAGGGGCTACGTGGCCAGTTAGGCTCTTGACGTGCGATGCTCAAGAGTCCCCCTTGACGCGCAAACAACTTATAGAAAGGAGATGCGGAGTAGGCCTAGTGTTCTACGTCGGCAGGGCCCGACCCCGCACATACGTCAGCCGCCATTGGACCATCTGGATCACCAGGATGGAACAAGGAGTGAGGGGCTATGTGGCTAGTTAGGCTCCTGAGTCGTGATGCTCAGGAATCCCCCTTGATGCGCAAACAACTTATAGAAAGGAGATGCGGGAGTAGGCCTTGTGTTCTACGTCGGCAGGGCCCGACCCCGCGCATACCTCAGCCGCCATTGGACCATCCGGATCACCAGGACGGACCAAGGAGTGAGGGGCTACATAGCCAGTTAGGCTCCTGAGTTGCGATGCTCAGGAGTCCCCCTTGACGTTCAAACGACCTTCATACCTTGGCTCCGCTTGGGAGGGCGCGCAACGACCAGGTCCGAGGGACCTGGCAGGGAGGTGTACGCTTGGGCGTGACCCGATCGTAGCCCCCGTTCCTAGCCCCCTTGCGCTGCGATGAGGCCAGAAACTGAGCTCGGAGGCTCCCTGAGGTTGATTCGGCCATGAGGCCGCCCTTAGTTGTTTATCACCAGCGCGGAGCATAGCGCTTCCATACTTGCACGGGCATAGCCACTCCTCGGCAGTGTCGACTGCCAGCACAGAGCATGGTGCTTCCACTGGTGCGTGGGTGAGGGCTCCCTCTGAGTGGAGCCCCCGGGGCATGTACAGCCCCTCCCTGACAGGTGGCTTGCACGACAGGGCTAGACGAGGTGTGTCTGGGCACTCGTGAGCCAGCGCGGGACTCACGAGGCCCTACCTCAAGGCGGGTTGTGCCTAGTCTTGGTTCTTGTTGACTACGGTGGTCCTGCGAAATGGTTAGGCAACCTACGCCGAATGAATCTCCTAAGGTTATCGCACGAGAAGGCCAAGCACCAACAACCCCGGGAGGTGACGTGAACGGGACCGGACCGCCAGACAGAGCTCAGCCGTTGGATTTATCGATGCTGCAGGGACGGACCTGAGCACTTATGCGAAGGATCCTGAAGAAAGAAGATCGGCGCGCGGCTCCCGTGGTGGGCGATAATTAATCAGGTAATGACCATAGATAGCTTATGCATGGGAAGCAAACTAGCTTAGGTAAATGCAAGAAGGATACATGCCACTGAGTCGCACCCGAGCGGCCTGGGGATGATGTAGCCCGAGGGGCGCCCCCAAGCATGGTAAGCTAAAGATGCAAGAGGATACACGCCGCAGGGACATGCCCATGTGACCTGGGAATAATGCAGCCTGAGGGGCGCTCCCAGCTGAATGAACATGTCACCTGGTTTTGTTGTCGAAGGAGCGTTGGGGTAGCTGAAGGCACGCGGTGATGAAGTGGCTCCTCATGAGCCACCAAGACCCTGAGCCTCGGGAGGCTCTGGGGGCTCAAGTGGCTCCCTAAGGACCGTCTCCATCTCCGCCAGGACCGCGTGATGCCTGGCCTTCTGGGTCACCAAGATTCTCCATAGATTGCGCTGGAAGGCGGCTACCACACTCGGCAGGCCAAATGGCATGTGAATGTAGCTGTGAGGTGGACCCTCACACCGGCAAGCACGCGAAGGCCAGAAGCGCTCCTGAGATGCGGCCATGTTGAGCCCTGGGATGTCGATGTAGACGCGCAGCTCACCACCCTCGCCCGGGTGGGGAGCTACACCAGGTGGGCGGTGGTCGCCGCGTATCGCCCTTGCTTCCTGAAGCTCCTGAGTGGCCTTGATGATGAACTCCTGAGCGTTGGGCGCTCCTTGCCCGGTGCCCTCCTGAAGGAAACATGCCGCGAAGCACACCTCCATGTGGTACCTGAGTGCCTTCCTCGGGATGTTGTCTAGGTCTGAAGCCCTCCAAAAGAGAGCCCTCGAGCCCTGCCCGAGGAGGGCACTAGGCACGCCTTCCTATGCGAGGGAGGAAGGCGCCCCAGGTGTGGGTGCCGATCCTGATGCGGCACCGTTACAGGCGCCGCTCCCCTGAGGCCCTGTGCGGAGTAGTTGCTTCTTCTTCTTGGGGTTGGCCTCAGGAGGGTACTACGCGCCCTCGTTGTCAGGGTCTTTGATTGCTGCGGCTTGGAAGGCGCGCTCGAGGGAGCACACCGCATCTCTTTCTTCATAGGGGACTGTGATGATTCCGCTGGTTTCCAGCATCTTGAGGACGTTGTAGCCATGGTGGGTCGCTGCCATGAATTTGGCTAACGCTGGGTACCCAAGGAAGGCATTGTACAGCAGACGGATGGGGGAGACGTCGAAGTCGACGAGCTCGGTGTGGTAGTTGTTGCGCTGACAAAAGGTGACAGGGAGACGAGCTTGCCCTATCGGGGTGGTGGAGACGTCAGTCACTCCTGAGAAGGGCTTAGTAGGCTGCAGCTGATCTTAGGGCACTTGAAGGTTGTCGAACGTCTCGACGGACAGGACACTAAGACCCGCACGGCCGTCGATGAGGGTCTTGGTGACTTGGACATTGCTGTTGACAGGTGAGCAGAGCATCGGGAGGACGCTTGCGGTCGCCGCACATTTGAGCTCGTCTGCCGAGCTGAAGGTGATGGCGTACTTGGACCATCTGAGCGGGCGCGTGGCCTCGAGCTTCGGGAGGGCTGCATTCACCTCGTGTGAGAACTTCTTGAAGATGCGCTGGGAAGCCGGGGCCTGGGCACCACCCAAGATGCAAGCGATGGCCGAAGCGTCCATCTCGAATGGCCCTGAGCTCTTGACAATCGTTGGTGTTGTGGATGCGCACGTTGTGGAAGGCGCAGAATGGACGACCCCCCTTGGACGACTCGAGGAGGTCCCGGCCGTGCTTTGTGTTTGGATCTGCCATTAGTAAGGTCACTCCCTTGCGCTTCACGTTCTTGACCTTGGCCTTCTTGTCCTCTGGGTCTGCAGCAGGGAGCTCAAGGAGGGAGAGACGCCCCTCCTCAGCTCTTGCACACTTGGTTGTTATGTTGAACAGCTCCAGAGTCGTGCATACCTCCTCGTGGATGGCGAGCTCCTCCGCCATCAGAAAACGCTAACATGATGGCCTCGTCCGTCACCTTGGGGATCTTGAAACGCATGATGTTGAAGCGCTGGATGTACTTCTGCATGGTCTCTCCCGGCTGTTGCTTGATGCGACGCAGGTCACCCGCGGCTGGAGGGCGGTCGCGAGTGCCTTGGAAGTTGGCGATGAAGCGGTCACGCATCTCACCCTAGGAGGAGATCGAGCATGGAGTCAGGTTCAGGAGGCACAAACGAGCGCCATCCTTGAGACCCATGGGAAACCAGTTCGCCATGAATTCTTCGTAGCCGTTGGCCGCCTCGATGCTCAGCTCGTAGAGCTGTAGGAACTCTTCAGGGTCGGGGTGCCGTCCTAGCAAGGAGGCAGATCCAGCTTGAACTTGCCTGGCCAGACGACGCTATGCCACTCAGGAGTGAAGGCACGGCAGCCTGTCGTGGCCACCGGGGCCCTTTGCTGATGTGGGGCCTGGCCTGGATGTCCGCGCACCGCCGCCGCAGGTGGCACGCGATCTTGTCGTGGTGGCGCTGGGAGCGCTGGAGCATTTTCTTGCAGCCGGGGAACCTCTTGGCAGCTTCCTTCTTTGTGCGCGGGCACACGACGCGGTGGATCATGCCGCGGGACCGCGCGTCTTGGAGCGAGGACACCGTCTTGACGTGGAGGAGCCAGTGGCACTCCATGAGCTATGCGTCTCAGCGTGAGGGTGCCGTCTTGATGCGAAGGCGGCGGAGGCGCTCCGTGAGATACATCGCTCGCGGCTGGAGGTGGGCGAGGCAGTGAGAGGGATGGTGCAGGAGAGCTTCATGTGGCGCTGACGAGCTCGGCGATGCGGTCCAACCAGTCCTCGTAGAGGTCGTCAACCGGGCGGTAATGCAGGAGCTCGCGTGCATTGAGCAGCGCACCCTGCACGTCTGTGGGAGCGCGGCGAGCGTGAGACGATGAGCCGACTAGAGTCAGCGATGGTGTGGCGGTGCGGCCGTCCCGCCGCATGGAAGGGTGAAGTGAGGACGCTTGCAGCTCGTTTGCTGCCGCATGGAGGCGTTGGCAACAGGAGATGGAGAACGATGGGGAGGCCCGCTGACAGGGGCTGTCTAAGTGACACAGGCGTCGAGGGCGGCCCGACGCTTGGCACGGGCTCGGCGCGCGTCCGACATGGATATGGTGGAGCGGTGGAACGCGGATCAGCGGAAGGAAAGCTTCATCGCACCCCTACTTGGCACGCCAAATGTCAGATTTTGGGTTCCGGCAAAACCCTTGAGGTTCGAACACTAGGGTGCGCACGAAGATTTCTCCTCCCTCAAACTCACGCCCTCACTACAGTCTCAAGACTCAGCGGGTCGCACCCGTAGAACAAGGGACACAAGATTTATACTTGTTCGAGCCACCGATGTGGTGTAATACCCTACTCTAGTGTGGTGTGGTGGATTGCCTCTTGGGCTGAGGAGGAATAGTTACAAGGGAAGAACAACCTCCTGAGGAGAGGTGCTCTTCTGCTTAGCGAGTTTGTGTGGTTGCCTTGGTGGAATAGATCCGGTCCAAGATGAGATATCTCCCTACGATGGTGGCTAGTCCTATATATAGAGGCCCGGGTCCTCTTCCCAAATATTAGGCGGGAAGCGATCCCACAACAGCCAATTTGAAGGGGGACAGCTAGTACAAGCTATCCTGGCAAAAGATGGTCTTCGCCCGCCAAAAGCTCTGGTGATGACGCTGTCCTGGGCTCCAAGATGACCTCTATCCTGCCGTCCTGCTGGTCTTGGTCTCGTTGCACCGATAAGGAAACCTTTGCTTGACGCCTCAGGACACCGCGCCTGCGCTTGCCTCTTGAGCACAAAATAGGAAATGAGGACACTCCGCGCGCTGGCGCTCGCCTGGCCCTGGTCGTCATGGCTTGCGTCATAGGAACCTCGCGAGGCGCCCCTTGCCTTGATCTCTCTGCCCCTCGCGAGCCAGCCTAGTGAGGCCGCCCCCGAGGAGTTCTTGCGTCACCCGCCTCGCGAGGCTTGGCCCCTTGCGAGGGTCTTGAGTGTTTGCTGGTGAAGATGGGCCGTATAGGGCCACTGGTGGAGGCACGCCGTGGGCCGCAGGCAGGCAAGTCAGGGGACCCCTGTTCCCAGGATGCCGACAAACACCACGGCACCGTGGCTCTATGGCGAACATTGAGGTACCTGCTTTGCAATTCTAGTAAATCCAAAACTCGTCTGAAATTCATGAAACTTGGCATGCTATCATGGAGTGGCATCAACATGTCATGGTAAAAATTTTGTCCCATTTGGGGCGGGATTGGGTATAAGCTTCTCACAAAGCAGAGCTTCTCACAACAAGAATGATGGTTTCGGTATGGAACATGCCACCTTTGGGGACAAAACGATATCCGTTGCCTCTTGTTGCTTTCAAAAATTTTCTACTGTCAACATAGAACAACAAGAGTGTTGGGTTAAATTTTGGAATTTTGCGGGGTTCGTTTGGACATTTTTGTACATTAACTGGGTTTTCTAGGCATTTTATGTGCATAATTCAAATTTGAACTACATGAGCATGCTCAAGTGCATATAAATTGGTTGGAAAATCCAATCTATGTCCTTGGGTGCATGCTTAGGTCCCATGCAAGAAATGAGAATGAATGTCAAACACCCTGCCACCGCCACACGGCCGCAAACATTGAGGTACCTAGTTTTCAAATTCTAGTAAATCCAAAACTCGTCTAAAATTCATGAAACTTGGCATGCTATCATGGAGCGGCATCAACATGCCATGGTAAAACTTTTGTCCCATTTGGGGAAGGTTTGGGTATAAGGTTCTCACAAACCAGAGCTTCTCACAACAAGCATGATGGTTTTGGTAGGGAACGTGCCACCTTTGGGGACGAAATGATATTTGTTACCTCTTATTGCTTTCAAAAAAATTCTAGTGTCGACATAGAACAACAAGAGTGTTGTGTTAAATTTTCGAATTTTTCGGGGTTCATTTAGACATTTTTATGCAATAACTAGGTTTTCTAGGCATTTTATGTGCATAATTCAAATTTGAACTACATGCACATGCTCCAGTGCATATAAATTGGTTGAAAAAAATCAAATATGTGTCCTTGGGTGCATGCTTAGGTCCCATGCTAGAAATGGGAATGAATATCAAACACCCTACCACAGTCACTCGGACGCAAACATTGAGATACCTGGGTTTTTAATTCTAATAAATCCAAAACTCGTCTGAAATTCATGAAACTTGGCATGCTATCATGAAGCAAAATCAAAATGCTGTGATAAAATTTTTGTCCCATTTGGGGCAGGTTTGAGTGTAAGCTCCTCATAAACAAGAGCTTCTCACAACAAGCCTAATGGTTTCAGTACGGAATTTGCCACTTTTGGGGACGAAACGATATCCGTTGCCTCTCATTGCTTTCAAAAAATTTCTAGTGTCAACGTAGAACAATAGGAGTGTTGTGTTAAATTATGAAATTTTTCGGGGTTAGTTTGGGCATTTTTATACATTAACTAGGTTTTCTAGGCATTTTATGTGCATAATTCAAATTTGAACTATAGGCACATGCTCTAGTGCATATAAATTCGTTGAAAAATCAAATATGTGTCCTTGGTTGCATGCTTAGGTCCCATGCAAGAAATGGGAATGAATGTCAAACACCATGCCACCGTCACTCGGCCACAAACATTGAGATACTTTGTTTTCAAATTCTAGTAAATCCAAAACTCATCTGAAATTCATGAAACTCGGCATGCTATCATGGAGCGGCATCAACATGTCGTGGTAATATTTTTGTCCCATTTGGGGCAGGTTTGGGTATAAGCTTCTCACAAACTAGAGCTTCTCAGAACAAGCCTGATGGTTTCGGTAGGGAACGTGCCACCTTTGGGGACGGAACGATATCCGTTGCCTCTAATTGCTTTCAAAAAAATTCTAGTGTCAACATAGAACAACAGGAGTGTTGTGTTAAATTTTGGAATTTGTCGGGGTTCGTTTGGACATTTTTATACTTTAACTGGGTTTTCAAGGCATTTTATGTGCATAATTAAAATTTGAAGTACATGCACATGCTCCAGTGCATATAAATTGGTTGAAAAATCAAATCTATGTCCTTGGGTGCATCCTTAGGTCCCATGAAAGAAATGGTAATTAATTTCAAACAGACTACCACCGTCACTTGGGCGCAAACATTGAGATACCTAGTTTTTAAATTATAGTAAATCCAAAACTTGTCTGAAATTCATGAAACTTGGCATGCTATCATGGAGCGGCATCAACATGCCGTGGTAAATTTTGTGTCCCATTTGGGGCGGGTTTGGGTATAAGCTTCTCACAACAAGCCTGATGGTTTCGGTAGGGAACGTGGCACCTTTGGGGATGAAACGATATCTGTTGGCTCTTATTTCTTTCAAAAAAATTCTATTGTCGACATAGAACAACAAGAGTGTTGTGTTCAATTTGGGAATATTTCGGGGTTCATTTGGACATTTTTATGCGATAACTGGATTTTCTAGGCATTTTATGTGCATAATTCAAATTTGAACTACATGCACGTGCTCCAGTGCATATAAATTGGTTAAAAAATCAAATATGTGGCCTTGGGTGCATGCTTAGGTCCCATGCATGAAATGGGAATGAATATCAAACACCCTGCCACCGTCACTCGGACGCAAACATTGAGATACCTGCTTTTTTAATTCTAGTAAATCTAGAACTCGTCTGAATTTCATGAAACTTGGAATGCTATCATGGAGCAAAATTAACATGTTGTGATAAAAAATTTGTCCTATTCGGGGCAGGTCTCAGAATAAGGTCCTCACAAACCAGAGCTTCTCACAAGAAGCTAATGGTTTCGGTCGGAAACTTGCCAACTTTGGGGACGAAACGATATCCGTTGCCGCTTATTGCTTTCAAAAAAATTCTTGTGTCAACGTAGAACAACAGGAGTGTTGTGTTAAATTATGGAATTTTTTGGGTTTCATTTGGACATTTTTATACATTACCTGGGTTTTCTAGGCATTTTATGTGCATAATTCAAATTTAAAGTACATGGACATGCTCAAGTGCATATAAATAGGTTCAAATATAAAATATGTGTATTTGGTTGCATGCTTAGGTGCCATCCATGAAATGGGAATGAATGTCAAACATCCTGCCACCGTCACTCGGCCGCAAACATTGAGATACCTGGTTTTCAAATTGTAGTAAATCCAAAACTCGTCTGAAATTCATGAAACTTGGCATGCTATCATGGAGCGGCAACAACATGCCGTGGTAAATCTTTTTTCCCATTTGAGGCAGGTTTGGGTATAAGCTTCTCACAAAGCAGAGCTTCTCACAACAAGCCTGATGGTTTCGGTAGGGAACGTGCCACCTTTGTGGACGAAACGATATCTGTTGCCTCTAATTTCTTTCAAAAAATTTCTAGTGTCAACATAGAACAACAGGAGTGTTGTGTTAAATTTAGGAATTATTCGGGTCTCGTTTGGTCATTTTTATACATTAACTAGGTTTCCTAGGCAATTTATGTGCATAATTCAAATTTGAACTACATGCACATGCTACAGTGCATATAAATTGGTTGAAAAGTCAAATCTATGTCCTTAGGTGCGTCCTTAGGTCCCATGCAAGAAATGGGAATTAATTTCAAACGCACTGCCGCCGTCACTCGGCCGCAAACATTGAGATACCTGGTTTTTAAATCCTAGTAAATCTGAAACTCGTCTGAAATTCATGAAACTTGGCATACAATCATGGAGCGGCATCAACATGCCGTGGTAATTTTTTTGTCCCATTTGGGGCAGGTTTGGGTATAAGCTTCTCACAAACCAGAGCTTGTCACAACAAGCCTGATGGTTCGGTAGGGAACGTGCCACCTTTGGGGACAAAATGATATCCACTGCCCCTTATTGCTTTCAAAAAATTTCTAGTGTCAACATAGAACAATAGGAGTGTTGTGTTAAATTTTGGAATTTTTTGGGGTTTGTTTGAACATTTTTATACATTAACAGGGTTTTGTAGGCATTTTATGTGCATAATTCAGATTTGAACTACATGCACATGCTCCAGTGCATATAAATTGGTTGAAAAAACAAATATGTGTCCTTCGGTACATGCTTAGGTCCCATACAAGAAATGGGAATGAATTTCAAACACCCTGCCACTGTCACACGGCCGCAAACACTGAGATACCTGCTTTTTAAGTTGTATTAAATCCAAAACTCGTCTGAAATTCATGAATCTTGGCATGCTTTCAAGGAGCGGCATCAACATGATGTGGTAAAAAAAATTATCCCATTTGGGGCAGGTTTGGGCATAAGCTTCTCACAAACCAGAGCTTCTCACAACAAGCCTGACGGTTTAAATAGGGAACGTACCACCTTTGGGGACGAAACCATATCCGTTGCCTCTTATTGATTTCAAAAATTTTCTAGTGTCAACATAGAACAACTTGAGTGTTGTGTTAAATTTTGGAATTTTTCGGGGTTCATTTGGAGCTTTTTATACATTAACTGGGTTTTCTAGGCATTTGATGTGCATAATTATAATTTGAACTACATGCGCATTCTCGAGTGCATATAAATTGGTTGCAAAATCAAATTTATGTCCTTGGGTGCATCCTTAGGTCCCATGCAAGAAATAGGAATTAATTTTAAACACACTGCCACCGTCACTCGGCCGCAAACATTGAGATACATGGTTTTTAAATTCTAGTAAATCCAAAACTCGTGTGAAATTCATGAAACTTGGTATGCTATCATGGAGCGGCATCAACATGCCGTGGTAAATTTTTTGTCCCATTTGGGGCAGGTTTGGGTCTGAGCTTCTCACAAACCAGAGCTTCTGATAACAAGCCTGATGGTTTCGGTAGGGAACGTGCCACCTTTGGGGACGAAATGATATCTGTTGGCTCTTATTGCTTTCAAAATATTTCTATTGTCGACATAGAACAGCAAGAGTGTTGTGTTAAATTTTGGAATATTTCGGGGTTCGTTTGGACATTTCTATGCAATAACTGGATTTTCTGGGCATTTTATGTGCATAGTTCAAATTTGAACTACATGCACATGCTCCAGTGCATATAAATTGGTTAAAAATCAAATGTGTGTCCTTGTGTGCATGCTTAGGTCCCATGCAAGAAATGAGAATGAATATCACACACCCTGCAACCATCACTCGATCGCAAACATTGAGATACCTGGTTTTTTAATTCTTGTTAATCGAGAACTCGTCTGAAATTCATGAAACTTGGCATGCTATCATGGAGCAAAATCTACATGTTGTGATAAAATTTTTGTCCCATTCGGGGCTGGTCAGAGAATAAGGTCCTCACAAACCAGAGCTTCTCACAACAAGCCTAATGGTTTCTGTAGGGAACTTGCCACCTTTGGGGATGAAACGATATCCGTTGCCTCTTATTGCTTTCAAAAAAATTCTAGTGTCAACGTAGAACAACAAGAGTGTTGTGTTAAATTATGGAATTTCTCCGGTTTTGTTAGGACATTTTTATACATTAAGTGGGTTTTCTAGGCATTTTATGTGCATAATTCAAATTTGAACTACATGCACATGCTCCAGTGCATATAAATTGGTTGAAAAATCGAATAGTTGTCCTTAGTTGCATGCTTAGGTCCCATGCAAGAAATGGGAATGAATGTCAAACACCCTGCCACCGTCACTCGGCCGCAAACATTGAGATACCTGGTTTTCAAATTCTAGTAAATCCAAAACTCGTCTGAAATTCATGATACTTGGCATGTTATCATGTCGTGGTAATTTTTTTGTCCCATTAGGGGCAGGATTGGGTATCCACTTCGGGGCAGGTCTGAGAATAAGGCCCTCACAAACCAGAGCTTCTCACAATAAGCCTAATGGTTTCGGTAGGGAACTTGCCACCTTTGGGGACGAAACGATATCCGTTGACTCTAATTGCTTTCAAAAAAATTCTAGTGTCAATGTAGAACAATAGGACAGTTTTGTTAATTTTTGGAAATTTTGGGGTTTGTTTGGACATTTTTATACATTAACTGGATTTCCTAGGCATTTTATGTGCATAATTAAAATTTGAACTACATGCACATGCTCGAGTGCATATTAATTGGTTGAAAAATCAAAGCTATGTCCTTCGGTGCTACCCTAGGTCCCATGCAAGAAATGGGAATTAATTTCAAACACCCTGCCACCGTCACTCGACCGCAAACATTGAGATACCTGGTTTTCAAATTCTATTAAATCCAAAACTCGTCAGAAATTCATGAAACTTGGCATGCTATCATGGAGCAGCAACAACATGACATGGTACATTTTTTGTCTTATTTGGGGCAGGTTTGGGTATAAGCTTCTCAGAAACCAGAGCTTCTCACTACAAGCCTGATGGTTTCGGTAGGGAACGTGCCACATTTGGGGACGAAACGATATCCGTTGCCTCTTATTGCTTTAAAAAATTTTGTAGTGTCAACATAGAACAAAAGGAGTGTTGTGTTAAATGTAGGAATTTTTCGAGGTTCGTTCGGACATTTTTATACATTAACAAGGTTTTCTAGGCATTTTATGTACATAATTAAAATTTGGAATACATGCACATGCTCCAGTGCATATAAATTGGTGAAAAATCAAATTTGTGTCCTTGGGTACATGCTTAGGTCCCATACAAGAAATGGGAATGAATTTCAAACACCCTGCCACCGTCATTCAACCGCAAACATTGAGATACCTGGTTTTTAAGTTCTAGTAAATCCAAAACTCGTCTGAAATTCATGAAACTTGGCATGCTATCATGGAGCGGCATCAACATGCCGTGGTAAAAAATTTGTCCCATTTGGGGCAGGTTTGGGCATAAGCTTCTCACAAACCAGAGCTTCTCACAACAAGCCGGATGGTTTCAGACCTTTGGGGACGAAACCATATCTGTTGCCTCTTATTGCTTTCAAAAAAAATTTAGTGTCAACATAGAACAACAGGAGTGTTGTGTTAAATTTTGGAATATTTCGGGGTTCGTTTGGACATTTTTTTTACATTAACTGGGTTTTCTAGGCATTTTATGTGCATAATTAAAATCTGAACAACATGCACACGCTATAGTGCATATAAATTGGTTGAAAATGAAATCTATGTCCTTGGGTGCATGCTTAGGTCCCCTACAAGAAATGGGAATGAATTTCGGTAGGGAACTTGCCACCTTTGGGGACGAAACGATATTCGTGGCCTCTTATTGCTTTCAAAAAATTTCTAGTGTCAACATAGAACAACAGGATTGTTGTGTTAAATTTTGGAATTTTTCGGGGTTCGTTTGGACATTCTTATACATTAACTGGGTTTTCTAGGCATTTTATGTGCATAATTCAAATTTTAACTACATGCACATGCTCTAGTGCATATAAATTGGTTAAAAATCAAATCTATGTCCTTGGGTGCATGCTTAGGTCCCATGCAAGAAATGGGAATGAATTTCAAACACCTTGCCACTGTCACTCGGCCGCAAACATTGAGATACCTGGTTTTTAAATTCTATTAAATCCAAAACTCATATGAAATTCATGAAACTCAGCATGCTATCATGGAGCGGCATCAACATGTCATGGTAAAAGTTTTGTCCCATTTGGGGCAGGTTTGGGTATAAGCTTCTCACAAACCAGAGCTTCTCACAACAAGCCTGATGGTTTCGGTAGGGAACGTGCCACCTTTGGGGACAAAACGATATCTATAGCCTCTTATTGCTTTCAAAAAATTTCTAGTGTCGACATAGAACAACAGGAGTGTTGTGTTAAATTTTGGAATTCTTCGGGGTTCGTTTGGACATATTTATGCAATAACTGGGTTTTCTAGGCATTTGATGTGCATAATTCAAATTTGAACTACATGCACATGCTCCAGTGCATATAAATTGTTTGAAAAATCAAATATGTGTCCTTGATTGCATGCTTAGGTCCCTTGCAAGAAATGGGAATGAATGTCAACACCCATGCCACCGTCACTCGGCCGTAAACATTGAGATACATGGCTTTGAAATTCTAGTAAATCCAAAACTCTTCTGAAATTCATGAAACTTGGCATGCAATCATGGAGCGGGATCAACATGCTGTCGTAATATTTTTGTCCCATTAGGGGCAGGTTTGGGTATAAGTTTCTCACAACAAGCCTGATGGTTTCGGTAGGGAACGTGCCACCTTTGGGGACGAAGCGATATCCATTGCCTCTAATTGCTTTCAAAAAAATTTAGTGTCAATGTAGAACAACAGGAGTGTTGTGTTAAATTTTGGAATTTTTCGGGGTTCGTTTGGACATTTTATACATTAACTAGGTTTGCTAGGCAATTTATGTGTATAATTCAAATGTGAACTACATGCACATGCTACAGTGCATATAAATTGGTTGAAAAGTCAAATCTATGTCCTTGGGTGCATCCTTAGGTCCCATGCAAGAAATGGGAATTAATTTCAAACACACTGCCACTGTCACTCGGCCGCATACATTGAGATGCCTGGTTTTTAAATTCTAGTAAATCCAAATCTCATCTGAAATTCAAGAAACTTGGCATACTATCATGGAGCGTCATCAACATTATGTGGTAAATTTTTTGTCCTATTTGGGGCAGGTTTGTGTATAAGCTTCTCACGAACCAGAGGTTCTCACAACAAGCCTGATGCATTTGGTAGGGAACGTGCCACTTTTGGGGACGAAGCGATATCTATTGCCTCTTATTGCTTTCAAGAAAATTCTAGTGTCGACATAGAACGACAATAGTGCTGTGTTAAATTTTGAATTTTTTGGGGTTCGTTTGGACATATTTATGCAATAACTAGGTTTTCTAGGCATTTGATGTGCATAATTCAAATTTGAACGACATGCACATGCTCCAGTGCATATTAATTGGTTGAAAAATCAAATATGTGTCCTTGGTTGCATGCTAAGGTCCCATGCAAGAAATGGGAATTAACGTCAAAACCCATGCCACCGTCACTCGGCCGTAAACATTGAGATACCTGGTTTTCAAATTCAAGCAAAACCCAAACTCGTCTGAAATTCATGAAACTTGGCATGCTATCGTGGTGCGGGATCAACATGCCGTGGTAATATTTTTGTCCCATTTGGGACATGTTTGGGTATAAGCTTCTCACAACAAGCCTGATGGTTTCGGTAGGGAACGTGCCACCTTTAGGGACGAAACGATATCCGTTGCCTCTAATTGCTTTCAAAAAATTCTAGTGTCAATGTAGAAAAACAGGAGTGTTGTGTTAAATTTTGGAATTTTTCGGGGTTCGTTTGGACATTTTTATACATTAACTGAGTTTTCTAGGCAATTTATGTGCATAAATAAAATGTGAACTACATGCACATGCTCTAGTGCATATAAATTGGTTGAAAAATCAAATCTATGTCCTTGGGTGCATCCTTAGGTGCCATGCAAGAAATGGGAATTAATTTCAAGCACACTGCCACCGTCACTTGGCGGTAAACATTGAGATACCTGGTTTCTAAATTCTAGTAAATCCAAAACTCGTCTGAAATTCATGAAACTTGGCATGCTATCATGGAGCGGCAACAACATGCCGTGGTACATTTTTTGTCCCATTTGGGGCAGGTTTGCGTATAAGCTTCTCACAAACCAAAGCTTCTCACAACAAGCCTGATGGTGTCGGTAGGGAACATGCCACCTTTATGGACGAAATGATATCTGTTGCCTCTAATTTCTTTGAAAAAATTTCTAGTGTCAACATAGAACAACAGGAGCGTTGTGTTAAATTTTGGAATTTTTCGGAGTTCGTTTGGACATTTTTATACATTAGCAGGGTTTTCTAGGCATTTTATGTGCATAATTAAAATTTGAAATACATGCACATGCTCCAATGCATATAAATTGGTTGAAAAGTCAAATATGTGTCCTTGGGTACATGCTTAGGTCCCATACAAGAAATGGGAATGAATTTCAAAAACACTGCCACCGTCACTCGGCCGCAAACATTGAGATACATGGTTTTTAAGTTCTACTAAATCTAAAACTCGTTTGAAATTCATGAAACTTGGCGTGCTATCACGGAGCGGCATCGACATGCCGTAGTAAAAAAATTGTCCCATTTGGGGCAGGTTTGGGCATAAACTTCTCACAAACCAGAGCTTCTCACAACAAGCCTGACGGTTTAAGTAGGGAACATGCCACCTTTGGGGACGAAACCATAGCCGTTGCCTCTTATTGCTTTCAAAAAATTTCTAGTGTCAACATAGAACAACAGAAGCGTTGTGTTAAATTTTGGAATATTTCGGGGTTCATTTGGACATTTTTATACATTAACAGGGATTTCTAGGTATTTTATGTGCATAATTCAAATGTGAACTACATGCACATGCTACAGTGCATAAATTGGTTGAAAAATCAAATCTATATCCTTGGGTGCATGCTTAGGTCCCCTGCAAGAAATGGGAATAAATTTCGGTAGGGAACGTGCCACCTTTGGGGACGAAACGATATTCGTGGCTTCTTATTGCTTTCAAAAAAATTCTAGTGTCAACATAGAACAACAGGATTGTTGTGTTAAATTTTGGAATTATTTCGGGGTTCGTTTGGTCATTCCTATAATTAACTGGGTTTTCTAGGTATTTTATGTGCATAATTCAAATTTGAACTACATGCACATGCTCAAGTGCATATTAATTGGTTGAAAAATCAAATCTATGTCCTTGGGTGCATGCTTAGGTCCCATGCAAGAAATGGGAATGAATTTCAAACACCCTACCACCATCACTCGGCCGCAAACATTGAGATACCTGGTTTTTAAATTCTATTAAATCCAAAACTCATCTAAAATTCATGAAACTCATCGTGCTATCATGGAGCGGATTCAACATGTCGTGGTAAAATCTTTGCCCCATTTGGGGCAGGTTTGGGCATAAGCTTCTCACAAACCAGAGCTTCTCACAACAAGCTTGATGGTTTCGATAGGGAATGTGCCACCTTTGGGGACGAAACGATGTATATTGCCTCTTATTGCTTTCAAAAAATTTCTAATGTCGACATAGAACAACAGGAGTGTTGTGTTAAATTTTGGAATTTTTTGGGGTTCGTTTGCACATTTTTATGCAATAACTGGGTTTTCTAGGCATTTTATATGCATAATTCAAATTTGAACTACATGCACATGCTCCAGTGCATATAAATTGGTTGAAAAATCAAATCTATGTCCTTGGGTGCATTCTTAGGTCCCATGCAAGAATTGGGAATGAATTCAAACAACCTGCCACCTTCACTCGGTCGCAAACATTGAGATACCTGGTTTTTAAATTCTAGTAAATCCAAAACATGTCTAAAATTCATGAAACTTGGCATGCTATCATGGAGCAAAATCAACATGTTGTGATAAAAAATTTGTCCCATTTGGGGCACGTTTGAGTATAAGCTCCTCACAAACCAAAGCTTCTCACAACAAGCCTGATGGTTTCGGTAGGGAACATGCCACCTTTATGGACGAAACGATATATGTTGCCTCTAATTTATTTGAAAAATTTTCTAGTGTCAACATAGAACAATAGGACTGTTGTGATAAATTATGGAATTTTTCAAGGTTCGTTTGGACATTTTTATGCATTAACTGGGGTTTCTAGGCATTTTATGTGCATAATTCAAATTTGAACTACATGCACCTCCTCTAGTGCATATAAATTGGTTGAAAAGTCAAATAGGTGTCCTTGGTTGTATGCTTAGGTCCCATGCAAGAAATGGGAATGAATGTCAAATACCCCGCCACCATCACTCGGCCGCAAACATTGAGATACGCGGTGTCGACGTCCTGGGAACGGGGGTCCCCAGACTTGCCTGCCTGCGGCCCACGGCGTGGCTCCACCAGCGGCCCTGTACGACCCATCTTCACGAGCAAACACTCAAGACCCTCGTGAGGGGCCAAGCCTCGCGAGGCGGACGACATAAGACCTCCTCGAGGGCGGCCTCACCAGGCTGGCTCGCGAGGGGCGGAGAGATCAAGGCAAGGGGCACCTCGTGAGGTTCCTGTGATGCAAGCCATGACGACCAAGGCCAGGCAAGCACCAGGCGGCCGCCAGCGCGCGCAGTCTCCTCGTTTCCTCTTTGGTACTAAAGAGGCAAGCGAAGGTGTGGAGTCTCGAGGCATCAAGCAAAGGTTTCCATATCGGTGCAACAAGACCAACACTAGTAGGATGGCGGGATGGAGGTCACCATGGAGCCCAAGACGGTGTCATCACCAGAGCCTTTGGAAGGCGAAGACCATCTTTTGTCAGGATAGCTTGTACTAGATGCCCCCCTTCGAACTGGCCGTTGTGGGATCCCTTCCCGCCTAATATTTGGGAAGAGGACACGGGCCTCTATATATAGGGCTAACCACCATCATAGGAAAGGGTAGAGATCTGGAAAGGATCGGCACATCGAGAGAAGGAACGATCCTCTACCGCATCAAGTCACCAAGCACAAGAGCACCTCTCCTCAGGAAGCTGTTCTTCCCTTGTAACTGTTCATCCTCACCCCAAGAGGCAATCCACCACACCACACTAAAGTAGGGTATTACACCACTTCGGTGGCCCGAACTAGTATAAATCTTGTGTCCCCTTGTTCTGCGGGTTCGACACGCTAAGCCTTGAGATTGTGGTGAGGGCGTGAGCTAGAGGGGGGAGAGATCTTCATGCACACCCTAGTGTTCGAACCTCAAGGGTTTTGCCAGAACCTGAAATCTGACATTTGGTGCGCCAGGTAGGGGTGCGCTGAAGCTTTCCTTCCGCTGATCCATGTCCTATCGCTCCACCGTGCTACCTCTTGAGCACTGCATTGATTTTCCCTTGAAGAGGAAATGGTGATGCAGCAAAGTAGCATAAGTATTTCCCTCAGTTTTTGAGAACCAAGGTATCAATCCAGTAGGAGACTACACGCAAGTCTCTTGTACCTACGCAAACAAATAAGAACCTCACAACCAACGCGATAAAGGGGTTGTCAATCCCTTCACGGTCACTTACGAGAGTGAGATCTCATAGAGCTAATAATAATAAGATAAATATTTTTGGTATTTTTATGATATAGATTGAAAGTAAAGATTGCAAAATAAAATAGATGGGAAACTTATATGATAAAAGATAGACCCAGGGGTCATAGGTTTCACTAGTGGCTTCTCTCAAGATAGCATAAGTCTTACGGTGGGTGAACAAATTACTGTCGAGCAATTGATAGAAAAGTGCATAATTATGAGAATATCTAGGCATGATCAAGTATATAGGCAGCACGTCCGTGACAAGTAGACCAAAACGATTCTGCATCTACTACTATTACTCCATACATCGACCGCTATCCACCATGCATTTAGAGTATTAATTTCATAAGAACAGAGTAACGCATTAGGCAAGATGACATGATGTAGAGGGATAAACTCAAGCAATATGATATAAACCCCATCTTTTTATCCTCGATGGCAACAGTACAATACGTGCCTTGCTGCCCCTGCTGTCACTGGGAAAGGACACTCCAAGATTGAACCCAAAGCTAAGCACTTCTCCCATTGCAAGAAAGATCAATCTAGTAGGCCAAACCAAACTGATAATTCGAAGAGACTTGCAAAGATAACCAATCATACATAAAAGATTTCATAAAAGAATCAAATATTGTTCATAGATAAACTTGATCATAAACCCACAATTCATCGGGTCACGACAAACACGCTGCAAAAAGAGTTACATCAAATAGATCTCCAAGAAGATCGAGGAGAACATTGTATTGAGATCCAAAGAGAGAGAAGAAGCCATCTAGCTAATAACTATGGACCCGAAGGTCTGTGTTAAACTACTCACACATCATCGGAGAGGCTATCGTGTTGATGTAGAAGCCCTCCGTGATCGATTCCCCTTCCAGCGGAGCTCTGGAAAAGGCAGCAAGATGGGATCTCTTGGGTACAGAAGGTTATGGCGGTGGAAATAGGGTTTCGTGGTGCTCCTGGATATTTTCGGGGTATATGGATATATATAGGAGGAAGAAGTAGGTCTGTGGAGCTGCGAGGGGCCCACGAGGATGGGGGGCGCGCCTCCCTACCTCGTGGCCACCTCGTTTCTTTCTTCACGTGTACTCCAAGTCCCCTGGATCACGTTTGTTCCAAAAATAACTATCCCAAAGGTTTCATTCCATCTGATATTCCTTTTCTGAAAAACACTAAAATAGGCAAAAAACAACAATTTGCACTAGCCTTGGGTAAGTAGGTTAGTCCCAAAAATAATATAAAAGTGTATAAATAAGCCCATTAACATCCAAAATACATAATATAATAGCATGGAACAATCAAAAATTATAGATACATTGGAGACGTATCAAGAATCCCCAAGCTTAATTCATGCTCGTCCTCGAGTAGGTAAATGATAAAAAACAGAATTTTTGATGTGGAATGCTACCTAGCATAATTCTCAATGTAATTTTCTTTATTGTGGCATGAATGTTCAGATCCGAAAGATTCAAGATAAAAGTTTAATATTGACATAAAAATAATAATACTTCAAGCATACTAACAAAGCAATTATGTCTTCTCAAAATAACATGGCCAAAGAAAGTTATCTCTGTATAATCATATAGTCTGGCTATGCTCTATCGTCACAACACAAAATATTTAAATCATGCACAACACCGATGACAAGCCAAGCAATTGTTTCATACTTTTGATGTTCCCAAACTTTTTCAATCTTCACGCAATATATGAGCGTGAGCCATGGACATAGCACTATATGTGGAATAGAATGCTGGTTGTGGAGAAGACAAAAAGGGAGAAGATAGCTCACATCAACTAGGCGTATCAACGGGCTATGGAGATGCCCATCAATAGATACCAATGTGAGTGAGTAGGAATTGCCATGCAACGGATGCACTAAAGCTATAAGCGTATGGAAGCTCAACAAAAGAAACTAAGTGGGTGCGCATCCTACTTGCTTGCTCACGAAGACCTAGGGCATTTTGAGGAAGCCCATCATTGGAATATACAAGCCAAGTTCTATAATGTAAAATACCCACTAGTATATGAAAGTGACAACATAGGAGACTGTCTATCATGAAGATCATGGTGCTACTTTGAAGCACAAGTGTGGTAAAAGTATAGTAACATTGTCCCTTCTCTATTTTTCTCTCATTTTTTTATTTGGGCGTTTTCTTTTTTTATTTGGCCTTCTCCTTTTTTTTATTTGGGACAATGCTCTATTAATGATGATCATCACACTTCAATTTATTTAAAACTCAATGATTACAACTCGATACTAGAACAAAATATGACTCTATATGAATGCCTCTGGTGGTGTATCGGGAAGGGCAATGAATCAAGAGCGACATGTATGATAAATTATGCATGGTGGCTTTGCCACAAATACGATGTCAACTACATGATCATGCAAAGCAATATGACAATGATGAAGCGTGTCATGAATGAAACGGTGGAAAGTTGCATGGCAATATATCTCGGAATGTCTATGGAAATGTCATAATAGGTAGGTATGGTGGCTGTTTTGAGGAAGATATAAGGAGGTTTATGTGTCATAGAGTGTATCATATCACGGGGTTTGGATACACTGGCAAAGTTTGCACCAACTCTCAAGGTGAGAAAGGGCAATGCACGGTACCAAAGAGGCTGGCAATGATGGAAGGGTGAGAGTGTGTATAATCCATGGACTCAACATTAGTCATAAAGGACTCATATACTTACTGCAAAAATCTATCAGTTATCGAAACAAAGTACTACGCGCATTCTCCTAGGGGGATAAATTGGTAGGAAAAGACCATCGCTCGTCCCCGACCGCCACTCATAAGGAACACAATCAATAAATAAATCATGCTCCGACTTCATCACATAACGGTTCACCATACGTGCATGCTACGAGAATCACAAACTTTAGAACAAGTATTTCTGAAATTCACAACTACTCAACTAGCATGACTCTAATATCACCATCTTCATATCTCAAAACAATCATCAAGTATCAAACTTCTCATAGTATTCAATGCACTTTTTGTGAAAGTTTTTATTATACCCATCTTGGATGCCTATCATATTAGGACTAATTTTATAACCAAAGAAAATTACCATGCTGTTCTAAAGTACTCCAAAAATAATATAATTGAAGCATGAGAGATCAATAATTTCTATAAAATAAAACCACTACCGTGCTCTAAAAGATATAAGTGAAGCACTAGAGCAAAATTATCTAGCTCAAAAGGTATAAGTGAAGCACATAGAGTATTCTAATAAATTCCAATTCATGTGTGTCTCTCCAAAAAGGTGTGTACATTAAGGATTATTGTGCTAAACTAAAAATCAAAGACTCAAATCATACAAGATGCTCCAAGCAAAACACATATCATGTGGTGAATAAAAATATAGCCTCAAGTAAAGTTACCGATGGAAGAAGACGAAAGAGGGGATGCCTTCCGGGGCATCCCCAAGCTTAGGCTTTTGGTTGTCCTTTAATTTTACCTTGGGGTGCCTTGGGCATCCCCAATCCTAGGCTCTTGCCACTCCTTATTCCAAAATCCATCAGATCTTTACCCAAAACTTGAAAACTTCACAACACAAAACTCAACAGAAAATCTCATGAGCTCCTTTAGTATAAGAAAACAAACCACCACTTAAAGTACTGTAATTAACTCATTCTTTATTTATATTGGTATTAAAACTATTGTATTCCAACGTATCTATGGTTCATACCCTCCGATACTAGCCATAGATGCATCAAACTAAGCAAACAACACACGAAAAACAGAATCTATCAAAAACAGAATAGTCTGTAGTAATCTGTAAGTTTCGAATACTTTTGTAACCCCAAAAATTCTGAAATAAATTGGTGGACGTGAGGAAGTTGTCTTTTAATTATCATCAAAAAGAATCAACCTAATATCACTATCCAGTAAAAAATGGAAGCAAATCTCATGAGCGCTAAAGTTTCTGTTTTTTACAGCAAGATCGCTAAAACTTCCCCTAGTCATCCAAAAGGTTCTACTTGGCACAAACACTAATTGAAAGCACAAAACCACATCTAAAAAGAAGCTAGATGAATTATTTATTACTAAACAGAACCAAAAAAGAATAAAAAAAATAAAATTGGGTTGCCTCCCAACAAGCGCTATAGTTTAACGCCCTTAAGCTAGACATCTATAATTTTAATGATACTCACATGAAAGATAACAATTGAAACACGAAGGGAGCATCATGAAGCATATGAAAATCACATCTAAGTCTAACATACTTCCTATGCATAGGCATTATATAAGCAAACAATTTATCAAGACAAGCAAAAACTAGCATATGCAAGGAAGGAGAAAGAAGCAATAGAAATATCAACATAACGAGAGGTAATGTAGTAACATGAAAATTTCTACAACCATATTTTCCTCTCTCATAATAATTACATGTAGGATCATAAGCAAATTCAACAAAATAGCTATCACATAAAATATTTTCAACATGATCCACATGCATGCAAAGTTGACACTCTTCCAAAATAGTGGGATTAACATTAACTAAAGTCATGACCTCTCCAAACTCACTTTTATCAAAAACTTGATAAGATTGAATATTATCCAAACTAGGAAAATTGCCCGTGCATTGCAATAGGAGAAAATAGCATCCCTACATTATCCTTCCTTCAACTAAAGTAACATAGCTTGCAAGGCACGAGAATCAGGTTGTGCAGATGTGGTAGACATGAAACATTTTTTTTCTGAATTCTCGAGTGCGGAAGTTCGTCGGCTTGTTTTCGAGCGCCCTCATATTGAGTTGGTGCCTAGGTGATGTAATCTTTAATGGGGTCTAGTTAACATGGAAACCGTTGAAGAGGAGGTAAACATGTGCCACAAAGAGATAATTATTTTTCAACAGAGAAATTGATAGTATTTTCATGGCTTGATTTTCTAAGGCGCAACTGTGAAATATTCTTTTACCGAGCAGTCTCGTGTTGTTGATGGACCCTACCCAATTTAGGCAGATGAATCATCCACCTTGTCTTGACCTAGACCTATACATAGTTTGTTCCATGACCAGTAAAATAGTAAGTTACTAACCAGTCAAGCTATGAAATTGGACAAGACAAAACCATGTGTGGAGGCAAATTAGGCCTTTAGTTTCTGCTATCTCCATGATGCTCTCTCATTGTGCACACATCCATCCTATAAAATCAACAATCAGAACCAAGTAGTTGTTTGAGATCATCAACATTGACATGCAGAACCAACAAACCAAGGTACATGAAACTATGTTGTGTTCAGTTTTGCCCAAGTTTACACATGTACACAGTTCTAGGACAAATCAATCCGGTCTTGCTTTCCTATAAGATTTGCATGCAGATCAAGCTGGTATATGCAGAACCTAGCTCATGTACCTAGCTATAGGAAACTTAATGAGATTGAGCTTTGCACAGCAACACACATGCACACATCGAGGAGGAAACTGAAAAGAGTACAAAAGAGTCGTTCTTCATTGTATTTGGTTAGGATCCAAGCAGGGCCGGATAGCGGCCGCCCTCCACGCCAATTACAGGAAGGCCCTCCACACAAATACACTCGGGTGCCTTAGAAAAACTCTCCTTTATTTAGGGGGTTTCTTGGCTTTTTCTTGAACAACCACCAATTAGCAATTTCACCTAATCTCCTTTAATACTTGTTTTCTTAAACGCCCTCTTTTAAATTTATGCAACAAGCATGGCATTATGAATCTCATTAATTTCCCACAAGTTAATTAGCCCGAATTTCGTCTAATTAGTCCACATAGGATGCACTGCATCATTCTTTTCCTTCCTTCCAGTATAATTAGCGCCCACGTAGTATGGATATTCCTTACTTCCTATTTTAATTGGCCCACCATATTTCTTTCCTTCCCAGAACTCATTGCCCACTAATTTTCTTCCTTCCTTCTTTCTTCGTTTCCTTTTAATTAGCCCACATAGTATGGATGTATATATCTTTCCTTCCCTGGACTCATTTTCCTTCCTTCCTTAGCCGACTTATCGAGCTGGTTGATAAAGTGTAACTCTAAGACGTATATATGTTGGTGCTTTCAGTTGTAAGGGGGCGAGGTGGTACTATTGAATAAGAAAAGTAAACGTCTTGAGTACACATGAGCTGATATTGCTTAGTTGGTAGGTGTGTATGGTATGGTTTGAGAGATCGTGAGTTCAATTCCTGACGCAAGTAAATGTCCCTTTTTGCCAAAATATCTGACCAGGCCCACCTTGGCCCATGCGGGGATGCACAAAATAAGCTATGTGCGGCCCATGCGGGGAATTTTGGTTGAGACGGACGGACAGAATGAAGACCGACAAAAATTAGTTAGTAACCAATTAGTACCACCTAGCGTATATATTTTATATTTATAAACTGAAAGCATAAATTCACGAAAAGAAGCGTATTGTGACGGTGAACCCACGGAGTCAATCCGTGCTTTATTATTATGGAAAGATATGTGGGATCTAAAGTTGACACTCTTCCAAACCCACTTTCAGTATTATTGCAAACATTAATATCAATCTCATATTCATCATGGGGCTTAAATAAATTTTCAAGATTGTAAGAAGAATCACCCCAATCATGATCATTGCAACAAGTAATGGACATAGCAAAACTAGCATCCCCAAGCATAGGGTTTTGCAAATCATTAACACAATTGACATTAATAGAATTTGTAATAATATCATTGCAATCATGCTTTTCATTCAAGGAGCTATCGTGAATCACTTCATAAAGTACTTCATTACAATTTTCAGATTCACGAATTTCAAGCAAAACTTCATAAAGATAATCTAGTGCACAAAACTCACTAGCAATTGGTTCATCATAATTAGATCTCTTAAAAAGATTAGCAAGCGGATGAGGATCCATAAATTTTTAGCAAGCGAAGATAGAAGCAAAAAGAAGGTACATGGTAACACAAGCAAAGAAAAGATCAAACGAAAGAACGGCGAATAAAAAGGCAAAGGTGAAGCGGGGGAGAGGAAAACAAGAGGCAAATGGCAAATAATGTAATGCGAGGGATAAGAGTTTGTGATGGGTACTTGGTATGTCTTGACTTGTGCATAGATCTCCCTCGCAACGGCACCAGAAATCCTTCTTGCTACCTCCTGAGCATTGCGTTGGTTTTTCCTTGAAGAGGAAAGGGTGATGCAACAAAGTAGCATAAGTATTTCCCTCAGTTTTTGAGAACCAAGGTATCAATCAAGTAGGAGAGTACACACAAGTCCCTCGTACCTACACAAATAAATAAGAACCTCGCAACCAACGCAATAAAGGGGTTGTCAATCCCTTCACGGTCACTTACGAGAGTGAGATCTGATAGAGTTAATAATAATAAGATAAATATTTTTGGTATGTTTATGATATAGATTGAAAGTAAAGATTGCAAAGTAAAATAGATGGGAAACTTATATGATAAAAGATAGACCCGGGGGCATAGGTTTCACTAGTGGCTTCTCTCAAGATAGCATAAGTATTCTGGTGGGTGAACAAATTACTGTCGAGCAATTGATAAAAAAGTGCATAATTATGAGAATATCTAGGCATAATCATGTATATAGGCATCACG
This sequence comes from Triticum urartu, assembly GCF_056163025.1. Lineage (NCBI taxonomy): Eukaryota > Viridiplantae > Streptophyta > Magnoliopsida > Poales > Poaceae > Triticum > Triticum urartu. The sequence continues at coordinate 281,001,553 of NC_141876.1, forward strand.
TCCGCGATAAGTAGACCAAAACGATTCTACTTCTACTAATATTAATCCACACATCGACCGCTATCCAGCATGCATCTAGAGTATTAAGTCCATAAGAATAGAGTAACACATTTGGCAAGATGACATGATGTAGAGGGATAAAATCAAGGAATATGATATAAACCCCATTTTTTATCCTCGATGGCAACAATACAATATGTGCCTTGCTGCCCCTGCTGTAACTGGGAAAGGACACTGCAAGATTGAACCCAAAGCTAAGCACCTCTCCCATTGCAAGAAAGGTCAATCTAGTAGGCTAAACAAAACTGATAATTCGAAGAGACTTGCAAAGATAACTAATCATACATAAAAGATTTCAGAGAAGAATCAAATATTGTTCATAGATAAACCTGATCATAAACCCACAATTCATTAGATCTTGACAAATACACCGCAAAAAGAGTTACATCCAATAGATCTCCAAGAAGATTGAGGAGAACATTGTATTGAGATCCAGAGAGAGAGAGAAGAAGCCATCTAGCTAATAACTATGGACCCGAAGGTCTATGGTAAACTACTCACACATCATCAGAGAGGCTATGATGTTGATGTAGAAGCCCTCTGTGATCGATTCCCCCTCTGTCAGAGCTCCGGAAAAGGCCCTAAGATGGGATCTCTTGGGTATAGAAGGTTATGGCGGTGGAAATAGGGTTTTGTGGTGCTCCTGGATGTTTTCGAGGTATATGGATATATATAGGAGGAGGAAGTAGGTCGGTGGAGCTGCGAGGGGGGCGCGCCTCCGTGCCTCATGGCCACCTTGTTTCTTTCTTGACGTCTACTCCAAGTCCCATGGATCACGTTCGTTCCAAAAACAACTCTCCCGAAGGTTTCATTCCGTTTGATATTCCTTTTCCGCGAAACACTAAAATAGGCAAAAAAAACAGCAATTTGCACTGGGCCTTGGGTTAGTAGGTTAATCCCAAAAATAATATAAAAGTGTATAAACAAGCCCATTAACATCCAAAATAGACAATATAATAGCATGAAACAATCAAAAATTATAGATACGTTGGAGACGTATCACTCCGCATCCATGTCGGGCGCACGTCGAGCCCACGCCGAGCGCGGGGCCACCCTCACCGCCCGTGTCACTCAGACAGCCCTTGTCGGTGGGCCTCCCTGTCATTCTGCGTCTCCTATTGCCAACGCCGCTATCGGCCCCACAACAAACTAGCAGCAAGCGTCATCACTACACCCCTTCGTGCGGCGGGACGGCCGCACCGCCACACCGTCGCTGACTCCGGCCGGCTCATCGTCTCACGCTCACCGCGCACCCACAAACACGCAGGCTACGCTGCTCATGGCACGTGAGCTCCTGCGTTACTGCCCGGTCGACGACCTCTACAAGGACTGGTTGGACCGCATCTCTGAGCTCATCAGCGCCGCTGGAGGCTCTCCTGCACCATCCCTCTTGCTGCCTCGCCCACCTCCAGCCGCGGGTGGTGTAGCTCACGGAGCACCTTCGCCGCCTCCGCATCAAGACGGCGCCCTCGCACCGAGACACGCAGATCACGGAGCGCCTCCTCCTCCTCCACATCAAGACGGCGTCCTCACCCCAAGACGCGCGGTCCCGCGGTTTGATCCACCGTGCTGTCTGCCCGCGCATGAAGAAGGGAGCTGCCTAGAGGTTCCCCGGCCGCAAGAAAACGCTCCAGCGCTCCTGGCGCCACGACAAGAATGCGTGCCGCCTGTGGCGGCGGTGCGCGGACATCAAGGGCAGGTTCCGCCCCAACATAAGGCCCCGGTGGCCACCGCAGGCTGCCGCGCCTTAGCTGCCGAGCTGCGTAGCGTCATCTGGCCGGGCAAGTTCAAGCCAGACCTGCCTTCTCGCTACGACGGCACACCTAATCCCGAGGAGTTCCTGCAGCTCTATGAGCTGAGCATCGAGGCGGCTAATGGCGACGAAAAAGTCATGGTGAACTGGTTTCCCATGGCTCTCAATGATGGCGCTCGCTTGTGGCTCCTGAACCTGCCTCCAGGCTCGATCTCCTCCTTGGGTGAGATGCGCGACCGCTTCGTTGCCAACCTCCAGGGCACTCACGACCGCCCTCCGGCCGTGGGTGACCTGCGCTGCATCAAGCAACAGCTGGGAGAGACCCCATAGAATTACATCCAGCGCTTCAACAGCGTGCGTCTCAAGATCCCGAAGGTGACGGACGAGGCCATCATCTCAGTGTTTTCCGATGGCGTTCGTGACATCAAGATGAAGGAGGAGCTCGCCATCCACGAAGAGCTATGCACGACTCTGGAGTTGTTCAACATAGAGAACAAGTGTGCAAGTGCTGAGGAGGGGTGTATCTCCCTCCTCGAGCTCCCTGCCGCGGACCCAGAGGAGAAGAAGGCCAGGGTCAAGGACGTGAAGCCCAAGGGAGTGGACGTACTAGCAGCAGAGCCAGACACCAAGCGTGGCCGGGACCTCCCTGAGTCATCGAAGGGCGGCCGTCTGTTCTGCGCCTTCCACAACGTGCATAGACAAAACACCAATGATTGTCAAGAGCTCAGGGCCATTCGAGATGGACGCTTGGATCGACGCCCCGAGCACAACGACCGAGGCTACGGCCGAGGAGGACGAGGTGGAGGGCGTTGGGACGAACGCGTCCCCCGCCAGGAGTGGCGCAACCAGCCTCGCGAGGACCGCTGGCAGGACCAGCCTCATGAGGGTGCCTGGATGGATCAGCCTCGCGAGGACCGTCCTCAGGGCAATCCTGGTCTCCCTTCGCTGCACCGACCACCAAGGAGGAACGACGACCACCATCAAGACGAAGGGGCTGGGGGCTTCCAGGAGCCGCGCGCCATCGCTTGCATCTTGGGTGGTGCTCAGGCCCCGGCTTCCTAGCGCATCTTCAAGTAGTTCTCTCGCAAGATGAATGCATCCCTCCCCAAACTCGAGGCCACGCGCCCGCTCAAATGGTCCAAGTACGCCATCACCTTCAGCTCGGCGGACCGGCTCAAATGCGTGGCGACCGCTGGCGTCCTCCCGATGCTCTGTTCACCCGTCATCAGCAATGTCCAAGTCACCAAGACCCTCAACGACGGCAGCACAGGGCTCAGTGTCCTGTCTGTCGAGACGTTCGACAGCCTTCAAGTGCCATACGATCAGCTTCAGCCCACCAAGCCTTTCTCAGGAGTAACCAACGGATCCACCACCCTGATAGGGCAAGTTCGTCTCCCTGTCACCTTCGGTCAGCGCGATAACTACCACACCAATCTCGTCGAGTTCGACGTCGCCCACATCCGTCTGCCGTACAATGCCATCCTCGGGTACCCAATGTTAGCCAAATTCATGGAAGTGAACCACCATGGCTACAACGTCCTCAAGATGTCGGGAAGCGGCGGAATCATCACCGTCCCCTGCGAAGAAAGAGATGCATTGTGCTCCCTCGAGCGCGCCTTCCAAGCTGTAGCAATCGAAGAACCTTATAGCGCGGGTGTGCAGTACCCTCTCGAGGCCAACCCCAAGAAGAAGAAGCAGCTACTCCGCACTAGGCCTCAGGGGAGCGGCGCCTCTAGTGGTGCCACCTCAGGATTGGTGCCCGCACCTGGGGCGCCTCCCTCCCTCGCATAGGAAGGCACACCCGGTGCCCTCCTCGGGAAGGGCTCGGGGGCGCTCTTCTGGAGGGCCTCAGACCTGGCCAGCATCACGAGGGAGGCACTCGGGCACCACGTGGAGGCGTGCTTAGGAGTTCATCATCAAGGCCGCTCAGGAGCTTCAGGAAGCAAGGGAGATACGCGGCGACCGCCACCCACCTGGTGTAGCTCCCCACCCGGGCAAGGGTGGCGAGCTGCGCGTTTGCATTGACATCCCAGGACTCAACAGGGTGGCATCTCAGGAGCGTTTCTGGCCTTCGCGTGCTGGCCGATGTGAGGGTCCACCTCGCAGCTATGTGCACATGCCGTTCGGCCTGCCGAGCGTGGCAGCCTTCAAGTGCAATCTATGGAGCATCCCGGCGACCCAGGAAGCCAGTCATCACGTAGTCCTGGCGGAGATGGAGACGGTCCCTCAGGAGGCCACCTGAGCCCCCAGAGCCTCCTGAGGCTCAAGGTCTCGACGGCTCGTGAGGAGCGGCTTCTTCAGCATGCACCTTCAGCTACCCCAACGCTCCTTCAACAACAAAACTAGGTGACACTTTCCAAGTTCATTTAGCTGGGAGCACCCCTCGGGCTGCATTATTCCCAGGTCGCATGTGCCTGTCCCTGCGGCGTGTATCCTCTTGCATCTTTAGCTTACCCTACTGGGGGCGCCCCTCGGGCTGCATTATCCCCAGGCCGCTCGGGTCTGACATAGTGGAATGTGTCGTTCTTGCATTTACGTAAGACAGTTTGCTTTCCATGCATGAGTTATTTATGGTCATTACCTGCTTGATTGTCACCCACTACGGGAGCCACTCAGGCCGGAACGGCGCTTGTGCTCGGGTCCGTCCCTGCAACACTGACAAATCTGAGCGGTTGACCTCTGTCTCGCGGCCTGCCCGCGCACGTCACCTCACCAGGCCCTCTGTGCCTTCACCTTCTTGTAGAGCGACCAGTGGCAGACCGGCAATCATAGCGGCAATTTGTTCCCTTCTCACGCTAACCCGCAGGAACCTCCTGAGGGCAACAGCGGGCGGTACCGAGGGCTCCCTCTTCTCCCATGCAATTCGCTTGCGGATTAAAAGGGGGCTCCTGAGCATCACGACTCAGGATCTCTTACTGGCTCTCCAGCCCTCACCCCCTGGCTTTGACCACGGCACCGCGACCTGGCATACCAGCGGCGGCTGAGCTCGCTCGAGGGCTAGGGACTGAGGACATAGAGCACATAGAAGAGCATGGAGAAGAGGGGGAGGCTTGCACGGGCCTAACCTGGCTACACTATGGCCGTCGGCGCGCGAGTCAGGCGCAACCCAAGGAAACAACTCCAGATTACCAAGGTAAGTTTCGCACCCGGGTCGGCCAAGCGTTATGGCATAAGATTCCCACCTCTGGCAGCCCTGCTGCGGCGGCGTCGCCTCCCTTTCCCACCTTTAGGTAGCTGCTTGCGCGCTAAAGGGGATCTCTTGAGCATCGCGCCTCAGGAGCTCTTACTGGACCTCGGGCCGCTCACCTCCTGGCCTTGACGACGGCATCGCGACCTGGCATACCAGCGAGGCTGCAGCCTGCCTGGGGAATGGGACCTGTTGGTGTAGAGCACCAAGCTGCCACAGGGCTGGAAAGGGGAGATCAAGCCGAAGTAGGACATGCGTTCGCAAATTTTCATAATAAGGATAATATCAACAAAAGACGTTACGGAACCTTTACACGCCCCCATGGGGTCCGTCTTGATTCCTCGCATGGAACAAAAGAAGGGAGTTTTTAGGGGCCCAATCTACATGCGCCAAACGCCGCCGATGCCATCATCAACAGTGGGCCACGGGAGGCCGACGCCAACCCCATCCAGATCAGCGACGACGGCGGTCAGACGCCGCGGCCTTGCTCCGGGCGCGGCGAGAGAGGGAGGCGCCCCAGGCGCTAGTGCGGATCCTAAAGTGGCGCCACTGGAGGTGCCGCTCCCTTGAGGCCTAGTGCGGAGTAGCCGCTTCTTCTTCTTGGGGTTGGCCTCAAGAGGGTACTGCACACCCACGCTGTCAGAGTCTTTGATTAATGCAGCTTGGAAGGCGCTCTCGAGTGAGCACACCGCGTCTCTTTCTTTGCAGGGACGGTGATGATTCCGCCGCTTCCCGGCATCTTGAGGACGTTGTAGCCATGGTGGGTGACTGCCATGAATTTGGCCAGTGCTGGGTACCCGAGGATGGCATTGTACGGCAGGTGGATGTGGGCGACATCAAAGTCGTTGAGCTCGGTGTGGTAGTTGTCGCGCTAGCCGAAGGTGACAGGGAGGCGAACTTGCCCTATCGGGATGGTGGAGCCGTCTGTCACTCCTTAGAAAGGCTTGGTGGGCTGGAGCTGATCATATGGCACTTGAAGGCTATCGAATGTTTCGACGAACATGACACTGAGTCCTACACCACCGTCGATGAGGGTCTTGGTGACTTGGACATTGCTGATGATGGGTGAACAGAGCATCGGGAGGACGCCAACGGTCACCGCGCATTTGAGCTAGTCTGCCGAGCTATAGGTGATTGCCTACTTGGACCACCTGAGCGTGTGTGTAGCCTCGAGCTTGGGGAGGGTTGCATTCACTTCATGGGAGAACTGCTTGAAGATGCGCTGGGAGGCTCGGGCCTAAGCGCCACCCAAGATGCAGGCGATGGAGCGCGGCTCCTGGAAGCCCCCAGCCCATTCGTCCTGTTGATGGTCGCCGTTCCTTCTTGGCAATGGCAGCGGAGGGAGACCAGGGTTGCCCTAAGGACGATCCTCACGAGGCTGGTCCCTCCAGGCGCCCTCATGAGGCTGGTCCCTCCAGGCGTCCTCACGAGGCTGGTCTTGCCAACGATCCTCGCGAGGCTGGTCGCGCCACTCTTGGCGGGGCCCATGGTCGTCCCAATGTCCTCCACCTCGTCCACCTCCTCGGTCATAGCCTCGGTCGTTGCGCTCGGGGCGTCGACCGAAGCGTCCATCTCGAATGGCCCTGAGCTCTTGACAATCGTTGGTGTTGTGTGTGCGCACGTTGTGGAAGGCGCAGAATGTACGGCCACCCTTGGACGACTCGGGAAGATCTCGGCCGCGCTTGGTGTCCGGTTTTGCCGCGAGTACGGCCACTCCTTTGCACTTCACGTCCTTGGCCTTGGCCTTCTTCTCCTCTGGATCTGCAGTAGGGACCTCGAGGAGGGGGAGATGCCCCTCCTCAGCCCTTGCACACTTGGTTGCTATGTTGAACAGCTCCAAGGTCGTGCACAGCTCCTCATGGATGGCGAGCTCTTCCTTCATCTTGACGTCGCGGACGCCTTCAGAAAACGCTGAGATGATGGCCTCGTCCGTCACCTTGGCGATCTTGATACGTGCACTGTTGAAGCGTTGGATGTACTTATGCAGGGTTTCTCCCAGTTGTTGCTTGATGTGGCGCAGGTCACCCGCGACCGGGGGGCGGTCGCGAGTGCCCTGGAAGTTGGCGATGAAGTGGTTGCGCATCTCATCCCAGGAGGAAATCGAGCCTGGGGGTAGGTTCAGGAGTCATGAGCGGGCGCCGTCCTTGGGAGCCATGGGAAACCAGTTCGCCATGACCTTTTCGTCGCCGTTACCCGCTTCGATGCTCAACTCGTAGAGCTACAGAAACTCTGTAGGGTCGGGGGTGCTGTCGTAGCGAGGGGCAGATCCGGCTTGAACTTGCCCGGCCAGATGATGCTACGCAGCTCTGGACTGAAGGCGCGGGAGCCCGCCATGGCCACCGGGGCCCGTCGTGGCCACCGGGGCCCGTCGTGGAGGCGGAGCTTGACCTTGGCGTCCCTGTGCTGCCATGGCAAGTGGCACGTGGCCCTGCCGCAGCAAGCGATCCTGACGTGGTGGTGCTGGAAGCGATGGAACATCTTCCTGTAGACAGGGAACCTCCTGGCAACTTCTTTCTTCGTTCGCGGGCACACGGCGCGGCGGATCACGCCGTTGGGCCACCATTTTGGAGCGAGGACGCCGTCTTGACGCGGGGGAGGCTGAGGCGCTCCATGAGCCGCGAGCCTCGGCGCGAGGGCACCATCTTGTTGCTAAGGGGGCGGAGGCGCTCCGTGAGCCACATCGCCCGCAGCCGGGGGCGGGTTAGGCAGCGAGAGGGATGGTGCAGGAGAGCCCCCCGCAGCGCTGACGAGTTCGGGCGGTAGTGCAGGAGCTCGCGTGCCATGATCAACGCGGCCTGCGCATCCATGGGGGTACGGCGAGCATGAGACGATGAGACGGCTGGAGTCAGCGACGGGGTGGCGGTGCAACCGTCTTGCCGCACAGAGGGGTGCAGTGAAGAGGCTTGCTGCTCATTTGCCGCTGGGTCGGTAGCGGCATTGGTGACGGGTGATGTAGAACGACGGGGAGGTCCGCCGACAGGGGAGGTCTGGGCGACACGGGTGGCGAGAGCGGCCCGGCGCTCAGCGCAGGCCCGACGAGCTTCGGCCCTGAACTTGGCGGAGTGGTGAAGCATGGATTGATGAAGAGGAAAGCTTCGACGCACCCCTACCTGGCACGCCAAATGTCAAATTTCGGGTTCCAGCAAAACCCTTGAGGTTCGAACGCTGGGGTGCGCACAAAGATCTCTCCCCCTCTCTAGCTCGCACACTCTACGATCTCACGGCCTAGCTCGACGAACCCAAAGAACATGAGACACAAGATTTATACTACTTCGGGCCACCATTGTGGTGTAATACCCTACTCCAGTATGGTGTGGTGGATTGCCTCTTGGGCTGAGGATGAACAGTTACAAGGGAAGAACAGCCTCGCGAGGAGAGGTGTTCTTGTGCTTGGTGAACTTGTTTGGTGGCCTAGGTGGAATGGATCTAGTCCAAGATGAGCTGGATCCCTATGGTGGTGGCTAGTCCTATTTATAGAGGCCCTGGTCCTCTTCCCAAATATTGAGCAGGAAGGGATCCCACAACGGCCAAATTCGAAGGGAGATAGCTAGTACAAGCTATCCTGACAAAAGTAGTCTTCTCCTGCCAAAGGCTCTGGTGGTGACGTTGTCTTGGGATCCACGGTGACCTCCATCCCACTGTCTTGCTGGCCTTGGCCTTGTTGCACCGATATGGAAACCTTTGCCTGATGCATCGGCACTCCTCGTCTGCGCTTGGCCCTTTAGCACCAAAGAGGAAACGAGGACACTGCGCGCGCTGGCGCCTGCCTGGCTCCAGTCGTCATGGCTTCCGTCACAGAAACCTCGCGAGGTGCCCCTCGCCTTGATCTCTCCGGCCCTCGAGAGCCAGCCTGGTGAGGCCGCCCCTGAGGAGGTCTTGCATCGTCCGCCTCGTGAGGCTTGGCCCCTCGCGAGAGTCTTGACTGTTTGCTGGTGAAGATGGGCCATACAGGGCCGCTGGTGAAACCACGTCGAGGGCCGCAGGCAGGCAAGTCTGGGGACCCCCATTCCTAGAACGCCGACACCTTCTATTTGCTTGCATCTTCGCTTGCTAAAAATCTATTGATATGGATCCTCATCCTCTTGCTAATCTTTTTAAAAGATCCAATTATGATGAACCAATTGCTAATGAGTTGAGTGCACTAGATTATCTTTATGAGGTTTTGCTTGAAATTCATGAATAAGAAAAATTGTGATGAAGTGATTCACGATAAATCTTTGAATAAAAATCATGATTGCAATGATGTTATTATAAATTCTATTAACGTCAATTGTGCTAATAATATGCAAAACCTAAACTTGATGATGCTAGTTTTTCTATGTCCACTACTTGTTGCAATGATCATGATTGGGGTGATTCTTCTTATGATCTTGAAAATTTATTTAAGCCCCATGATGAATATGAGATTGATAATAATGTTTGCAATAATATTGAAAGTGGGTTTGGAAGAGTGTCAACTTTAGATCCCACTATTTTGGAAGAGTGTCAACTTTGCATACATGTGGATCGTGTTAAGAATATATTTTGTGATAGCTATATTGTTGAATTTCTTTATGATCCTACATGTAATTATTATGAGAGAGGAAAATATGGTTGTAGAAATTTTCATGTTACTAAATTACCTCTCGTTATGTTGAGATTGCTATTGTTTCTTTCCGCTTCCTTGCATATGCTAGTTTTTGCTTGCCATGATAATTTGTTTGCCTATAAGATGCCTATGCATAGGAAGTATGTTAGACTTAGATGTGTTTGTCACATGTTTTATGATGCTCTCATCGTGCTTCAATTCTTGTCTTTCATGTGAGCATCATTGAAATTATCAATGCCTAGCTAGGGGTGTTAAACAATAGCGCTTGTTGGGAGGCAACCCAATTTTATTTTTGTTCTTTACTTTTTGTTCCGGTTTAGTAATAAATAATTTAACTAGCCTCTGTTATGATTGTGTTTTTATGTTTTAATTAGTGTTTGTGCCAAGTGAAGCCTTTTGGATCTTCTTGGGTGATTGTTGTTTGATCTTGCTGAAAAAAACAGAAAGTATGCACTCACGAAAATAATTTTCATTTTTTACCAGAGAGCGATAAAATACCAATTCCTACTGCAGTAGATCAATATACAAATTATTTAGGTCGTCCTAATTTTTCAGTATTTTTGGAGTTACAGAAGTATTCTAAACCTCTAGATTTCTACACACTGTTCTGTTTCGAAAGATTCCGTTTTCATTGTGTTGTTTACTTATTTTGATGAATCTATGAGTAGTATCGCAGGGTATGAACCATAGAGAAGTTGGAATACAGTAGATATTACAGCAATATGAATTTAGAATGAGTTCACAATAGTACCTAAGTGGTGATTTATTTTCTTATACTAACGGAGCTTACGAGTTTTCTGTTAAGTTTTGTGTTGTGAAGTTTTCAAGTTTTGGGTAAAGATTCAATGGACTATGCAATAAGGAGTGGCAAGAGCCTAAGATTGGGGATACCCAAGGCACCCCAAGGTAATATTCAAGGACAACCAAGAGCCTAAGCTTGGGGATGCCCCGAAAGACATCCCCTCTTTCGTCTTCGTCTATCGGTAACTTTACTTGAGGCTATATTTTTATTCAGCAGATGATATGTGTTTTTCTTGGAGTGTCATTTTATTTTATTTTGTTTTTCTTGCTGTTTTAATAAAATACCAAGATATGAAATTCTTAAATGTTAGAGAGTCTTCACATAGTTACATAATTATTCAACTACTCATTATGCTTCGCTTACATCTTTTGGAGTAGTTTGTCATTGCTCTAGTGCTTCACTTATATCTTTTTAGAGCACGACGGTGGTTTTATTTTGAAGAAATTTTTGATATCTCATGCTTCACTTATATTAGTTTGAGAGTCTTTTAAAACAGCATGGTAATTTGCTTTGGTTATAAAACTAGTCCAAAATGATGGGCATTCAAGATGGGTATAATAAAAACTTTCATATAGAGTGCATTATGATAAGTATGATACTTGATAATTGTTTTGAGATATAAATATGGTGACATTAGAGTCATGCTAGTTGAGTAATTGTGAAATTGAGAAATACTTGTGTTGAGGTTTGCAAGTCCCGTAGCATGCATGTATGGTAACCGTTGTGTGACAAATTTGAAGCATGAGGTGTTTCTTTGATTGCCTTCCTTATGAGTGGCGGTCGGGGACGAGCGATGGTCTTTTCCTACCAATCCACCGCCCTAGGAGCATGCGCATAGTGCTTGGTTCTGATGACTTGTAGATTTTTGCAAAAAGTATGTGAGTTCTTTATGACTAATGTTGAGTCCATGGATTATACGCACTCTCACCCTTCCACCATTGCTAGCCTCTCTTGTGCCGCACAACTTTCGCCGGTACCATAAACCCATCATTTACCTTCCTCGAAACAGCCACCGTACCTACCTATTATGGCATTTCCATAGCCATTCCGAGATATATTGCCATGCAACTTTCCACTGTTTCATTTATTATGACACGCTTCATCATAGTCATATTGCTTTGCATGATCATGTAGTTGACATTGTATTCGTGGCATGGCCACCATTCATAATTTTTCATACATGTCACTCTTGATGCATTGCACATCCCGGTACACCGCCGGAGGCATTCACATAGTCATATTTTGTTCTAAGTATCAAGTTGTAATTCTTGAGTTGTAAGTAAATAAAAGTGTGATGATCTTCATTATTAGAGCATTGTTCCATGTGAGGAAAGGATGATGGAGACTATGATTTCCTCACAAGTCGGGGTGAGACTCCGGACGAAAAAAAGAGGCCATAAAAAAGGCCCAAATAAAAAAATGAGAGAAAAAGAGAGAAGGGGAAATGTTACTATCCTTTTTCCACACTTGTGCTTCAAAGTACACCATGATCTTCATGATAGAGAGTCTCTTATGTTGTCACTTTCACATACTAGTGGGAATTTTTCATTATAGAACTTGGCTTGTATATTTAATGATGGGCTTCCTCAAATTGCCCTAGGTCTTCGTGAGCAAGCAAGTTGGATGCACACCCACTTAGTTTCTTTTGTTGAGCTTTCATACACTTATAGCTCTAGTGCATCCGTTGCATGGCAATCCCTACTCACTCACATTCATATATATCGATGGGCATCTCCATAGCCCATTGAAACGCCTAGTTGATGTGAGACTATCTTCCTCGTTTTTGTCTTCTCCACAACCACCGTTCTATGCCACTTATAGTTCTATAGTCCATATATTGCATGAAAGTTGAAAAAGTTTGAAAAGCTAAGTATGAAACAATTGCTTGGATTGTCATCGGGGTTGTGCATGATGGGAGCATTTTGTGTGACGAAAATGAAGCATGGCCAAACTATATGATTTTGTAGGGATGAGCTTTCTTTGGCTATGTTAATTTGAGAATACATAATTGCTAGGTTAGTATGCTTGAAGTATTATTATTTTTAGGTCAATATTAAACTTTTGTCTTGAATATTTTGGATTTGAATATTCTTGCCACAATAAACAAGGTTACATTGATGAATATGTTAGGTAGCATTCCACATCATAAATTCTGTTTTTATCATTTACCTACTTGAGGACGAGAAGGAATTAAGCTTGGGGATGCTTGATACATCTCCAACGTATCTATAATTTTTGATTATTCTATGCTATTATATTATGCAGCTAGGATGTTTTATATGCATTTATATGCTATTTTATATGATTTTTGGGACTAACCTATTAACCTAGAGCCCAGTGCCAGTTTCTGTTTTTCCTTGTTTTTGAGTTTTACAGAAAAGGAATACCAAACGGAGTCCAATTGACATGCAATTTTTGATGATTTTTATGGACCAAAAGAAGCCCCCAGAGTAAAAGAGTTGGTCCAGAAGAGTCCCGAGCCATCCACAAGGATGGAGGGCACGCCCTACCCCCTGGGCGCGTCCCCCTATCTCTTGGACGACTCGAAGACCCCCCCTGACATGAGACCTAAAATTCCTATAAATACAGAAACCTCCATAAAATAACCTAGATCGGGAGTTCCACTGCCGCAAGCCTCCGCAGACACCGAAAACCAATTTAGACCCGTTCCGGCACCCTGCCGGAGGGGGAAATCCATCACCGATGGCCATCTTCATCATCCCGGCGCTCTCCATGATGAGGAGGGAGTAGTTCACCCTCGGGGCTGAGGGTACGTACCAGTAGCTATGTGTTTGATCTCTCTCTCTCTCGTGTTCTTGATTCAGCATGATCTTAATGTATCGCGAGCTTTGGTATTATAGTTGGATCTTATGATGTTTCTCCCCCTCTACTCTCTTGTAATGGATTGAGTTTTCCCTTTGAAGTTATCTTATCGGATTGAGTCTTTAAGGATTTGAGAACACTTGATGTATGTCTTGCATGCGCTCATCTGCTTTGACAATGGGATATTCACGTGATCCACTTGATGTATGTTTTGGTGATGAACTTGCGAGTTCTGTGACCTCGAGAACTTATGCATTGGGGTTGGCACACGTTTTCGTTTTAACTCTCCGGTAGAAACTTTGGGGCACTCTTTGAAGTTCTTTGTGTTGGTTGAATAGATGAATATGAGATTGTGTGATGCATATCGTATAATCATACCCACAGATACTTGAGGTGACATTGGAGTATCTAGATGACATTAGGGTTTTGGTTGATTTGTATCTTAAGGTGTTATTCTAGTACGAACTCTAGGATAGATCGAACGGAAAGAATAGCTTCGTGTTATTTTACTATGACTCTTGAATAGATCGATGAGAAAGAATAACTTTGAGGTGGTTTCTTACCCTACAATAATCTCTTTGTTTGTTCTTCGCTATTAGTGACTTTGGAGTGACTCATTGTTACATGTCGAAGGATAGTTATATGATCCAATTATGTTATTATTGTTGAGAGAACTTGCACTAGTGAGAGTATGAACCCTAGGCCTTGTTTCAACGCATTGCAATACCATTTTACCTCTCTTTTATCATTAGTTAGCTTGCTGTTTTTACATTTTCAGATTACAAAAACCTATATCGACCATCCATATTGCACTTGTATCACCATCTCTTCACCGAACTAGTGCACCTATACAACTTACCATTATATTGGGTGTTGTCAGTGTCAAAACCGGCAGATCTCGGGTAGGGGGTCCCGAACTATGCGTCTAGGCCGGATGGTAACAGGAGGCAGGGGACACGAAGTTTTACCCAGGTTCGGGCCCTCTTGATGGAGGTAAAACCCTACGTCCTGCTTGATTAATATTGATGATGTGGGTAGTACAAGAGTAGATCTAGCACGAGATCAGAGAGGCCAAACCCTAGAAGCTAGCCTATGGTATGATTGTTGTTGTCCTATGGACTGAAACCCTTCGGTTTATATAAACACCGGAGAGGGTTAGGGTTACACAAGGTCGGTTACAAAGGAGGAGATATCCATATATGTATTGCCTAGCTTGCCTTCCACGCCAAGTAGAGTCCCATCCGGACACGAGACGAAGTCTTCAATCTTGTATCTTCATAGTCTAAGAGTCCAGCCAATGGAGATAGTCCGGCTGTCCGGAGACCCCCTAATCCAGGACTTCCTCAGTAGCCCCTGAACCAGGCTTCAATGACGATGAGTCCGGCGCGCAGTATTGTCTTCGGCATTGCAAGGTGGGTTCCTTCTCCGAATACATCACAGAAGAATTTGAATACGAGGATAGTGTCCGACCCTACAAAATAAGTTCCACATTCCACCGTAGAGAGAATAATATTTTCGCAGATCTAATTTGCTGGCTTGTTTTGGCAGTGTGACGTTATGTCATGGCTTGGTGATTATTCGAACTGTTTCTTTTAACCAGCCCCGCACATAAGGCGAGGCAGTTTTTTGACACGTCTTGTCAAAGCAGAGATCGTGCCCCCTTATTACGGGATTCTCATTAATACGGGCGTGGGTAACCCAACTGTGTCTAGGACTCCTAGATTATAGGCAAGTCCAAAATGGCTACGGAGAGGATGCTTGATATTCACCCTCTTTATAAAGGGACAAGGTTTTCGCTTTTTTCCCTCTCATGCTCAATCGAACCCTTCCCCCGCCTCAAGTTCTAACACCCAAAGCCCAGGTTTAGGTGCTCCGGATCTTCAATCATGTCCGGATCCAGACTTCAAGGCCGATGGATGCCCTTCTCCGTTACGGAAGAGGACATTAAGAAGTTGAGGGAGGCCAGATACCTGACCGCCGAGGTTTCGCATCGGCTGCCTGCTCGAGGGCAGATCGTCCCTACTCCCGAACCCAATGAGAACGTCGTGTTCGTCTCCCACTTCCTCCGAGGTCTAGGCCTCACTCTGGATCCCTTCGTCAGGGGTTTGCTATTCTACTACGGGCTAGATTTCCATGATCTAGCTCCGGACTCCTTTCTTCACATCTCGACATTTATTGTCGTGTGCGAGGCCTTCCTCCGCATCAACCCTCACTTCGGCTTCTGGCTCAAGACCTTTGAAGTGAAGCCGAAGATGATTGAGGGGCAACATGCAGCGTGCGGAGGTGCATCAATAGGCAAGATGGCAGGAGCTCCATGGCCGAAAGGTTGCTTCCCAGAGGTGTCCGAATTATGGCAGCGGGAGTGGTTTTATGTCACAGCTCCCAGAAGTGCCAAGTGGGCGGCTGCCCCTGCTTTCCGCTCGGGCCCCCACCACAACTGATGTCATGGATTAGCAGAGGTCTGAGTTGGGGTCCAGCCAAGGACGTGCCTATACTGCAAAGCCGCATCCGAGATCTCTTTGAGGGAGATTTTAATTTGGTTGCGATGATACAAGTTATGCTGGTTCATCAAGTCCAGCCTTGCAAACGCCGACCCCTTCGCTTATGGGAGTTCAACCCAGAGGGACCACGTGCCATTCAAAGTTTCCTCGGCCTGACGCACGAGGAGATGTACAAGTCATTCTTCGGACCTCAAGTAGAGTGTCCGGATAATACCGAGGACGTGGGCCTGAGCAGTAACCGCGCCGCCGAACAAGTAAGAAATCCTCTGGCCGAACACACTGTCTTTTATTCGTTATGAAATTATTTCTGAGAGTTCTCCTTTTGACCAGGACTGGCTAACAAAGGCGAAGATGATTCGGTGTTTGGCCCCCCTCCCTGAGGGTTTGGAAAATCCGGTATTGGAAAAGATGCTCGAGGTCGCACCTTGCCCGGAGCCCTTGAAGGAAGATACCGGGGGGGATAATACGGGCGGACGCGGGCCCCCATTGCTGCCCGTTCCAACCGAGGGAATGTGCGTCTCCATGAAGGAGAACAACTGGGGGAGGAAAAGGACTGCTTCCGAGGATCCGGAAGCCGAAGCCTCCAAACGGGAGAAGAAGTCTCCCACAGAGGGTCCTGCCTCGGGGGGTGCTTTTGCCGCACAAAGTCCGCGGGGGGATCAGCCCTCCAATGAGTCGTAAGTGATCCAAAATACTTCAATAGTAAAGGTATACTATCTTTTTCTGAGAAAATAACCACCGCATATATCTTGTAGTTCGGGCCTTAGCCCCTCTCAAATGAGCTCGTCTTCGGGGGATCTTCTTCCAGAGATGATGGAGAGCGAAACGCCTCCCCCAGACTCCTCCGCTCAAGAAGCGGGCTACCCCGAAGTGTCGTCACGGAGGGCCTGTCCGGATCCGGTGAGGCCATAAGATAATCCCATAGACCCCCGAAGTCCCCAGCGTCCGGCTCCCGAAGAGAGCAGACAAAAGAATCCGACACCGTCTGGTGTGCGGTCGGACGTTCTGAGGGAGTTGGTGGGGCGAGCGGCCATCTTAGAAGAACACCGTATGCTGATGCGTACGGTGATGGAGAGAATCTCGTCCATCGAAAGCGGATTACATGAAGCTTTTATAAGTCTACTGACAGGCTTTGAGGTACGTGAGAAAATATGTGATAGTACTGCACATGTTAGGTGTGCCCTGTGTAGATAGTAGCCCCTGTGAAAGTGCAACTATCCCTAGGTGGTTTTGTAATTCATAACAACATATAGCTCATTGAGCTAATGCTATTCCAAGATGATTATTTCAGGAAAGCTCAATGATTGGCATGGCATGGATGTGAAAGTGGAACCCTCAAAATGCTAAGGACAAAGGATTGGCTCAATCTCAAAAGCTCAAGACTCTTCATTTTATATTTTAGTGATCCAAGATCACATTGAGTCTTTAGGAAAAGCCAATACTATCAAGGAGGGATGAGGTGTTGCTTAATGAGCCTCTTGCTTCATGTGCTTAGTGATATGCTCCAAAACCCTCAACTACTTTCCCATATCCACATATGACCTAAACCCTAAGCCAAACTCGGTCCTACCGATTCTTTCTATCCGGCGCCACCGAGTTTCATTTGTCATAAGCCACTGCCAAACCCTAGCAATTCGGTTCTACCGATAGGGATCTCGGTCTCACCGAGATGGGATTGCAAACTCTCTGTTTCCCTTTCGTAACTCTTCGGTCTCACCGAAAGAGCGAATCAGTCCCACCGAGATTGCAATGTAAATTCAGTGTTTCCTTTTTGTAACTTTTCAGTCTCACCGAAAGAGCAAATCGGTCCCACCGAGTTTGCCTGACCAACTCTCTGGTTAGCTAATTACCAAATTTGGTCCCACCGAGTTTGTGTAATCGGTCTCACCGAGATTACGTTATGCCCAAACCCTAACCATATCGGTCCCACTGAGTTGCATGTCAGTCCCACCGAAAATCTCTAACGGTCACTAGGTTTACATTTTCGGTCCGACCGAGTTTATTGATTCGGTCCCATCGAGATTGGAAAACTGTGTGTAACGGTTGGATTTTGTGTGGAGGCTATATATACCCCTCCACCTCCTCTTCATTCGTGGAGAGAGCCATCAGAACACATACACAATTCCAATTCATATGTTCTGAGAGAGAACCACCTACTCATGTGTTGAGACCAAGATATTCCATTCCTAACATATGAATCTTGATCTCTAGCCTTCCCCAAGTTGCTTTCCAGTCAAATCTTCTTTCCACGAAATCCAAATCCAATGAGAGAGTTGAGTGTTGGGGAGACTATCATTTGAAGCACAAGAGCAAGCAGTTCATTACCTACACACCATTTGTTACTTCTTGGAGAGTGGTGTCTCCTAGATTGGCTAGGTGTCACTTGGGAGCCTCCGACAAGATTGTGGAGTTGAACCAAGGAGTTTGTAAGGGCAAGGAGATCGCCTACTTCGTGAAGATCTATCGCTAGTGAGGCAAGTCCTCTGTGGGCGATGGCCATGGTGGGATAGACAAGGTTGCTTCTTCGTGGACCCTTTGTGGGTGGTTGCTTCTTCGTGGACCCTTTGTGGGTGGAGCCCTTTGTGGACTCGCGCAACCGTTACCCTTTGTGGGTGGAGCCCTTTGTGGACTCGCGCAACCGTTACCCCTTGTGGGTTGAAGTCTCCATCAACGTGGATGTAGGATAGCACCACCTATCCGAACCACGGGAAAAACATCCGTGTCTCCACTTGCGTTTGATTTCTCCAAACCCTTCCCTTTACATTCTTGCAAGTTGCATGCTTTACTTTCCGCTGCCAATATACTCTTTGCATGCTTGCTTGAATTATGTGATCATTGCTTGACTTGTCCTACAATAGCTAAAATCTGCCAAGAACTAAAATTGGGAAAAAGGTTAAGTTTTTATTTGGTCAAGTAGTCTAATCACCCCCTCTCTAGACATACTTTCGATCCTACAAGTGGTATCAAAGCTTTGGTCTCCATTTGCTTTGATCTCCATAGCTTTTGGTGGTCACAGCCTTGGTTTCACAACCTAGGAGAGTATGGCCTCTAGCGAGGGAAATTATCACCGTAGAGGTCCTTACTTTGATGGTACTAATTTTGCTAGTTGGAAGCATAAAATGAAAATGCATATTCTTGGACATAACCCCGCCGTTTGGCTATTGTGTGTGTTGGTTTGCAAGGTGACTTCTTTGATGGGAAAGAACCAAACCGTGAAGCTACCGCGGATGAGTTGAAGATGTTGCAATACAATGCTCAAGCTTGTGATATTCTCTTCAACGGATTGTGCCCCGAGGAATTCAACAAAATCAGCCGTCTTGAGAATGCAACGGAAATTTGGGACACTTTGATTGATATGCAGGAAGGTACCGACTCCGTCAAGGAATCCAAGTTGGATGTGCTTCAAAGTCAACTTGACAAGTTCAAAATGAAGGATGGTGAAGGTGTCGCTGAAATGTACTCTAGACTTGCTCTCATCACAAATGAGATTGCCGGCTTAGGAAGTGAAGAGATGACCGATAGATTCATCATCAAGAAGATTCTAAGAGCCTTGGATGGAAAATATGATACCGTGTGCATATTGATCCAAATGATGCCCAATTACAAAGATCTCAAGCCAACGGAGGTGATTGGAAGAATTGTTGCTCATGAGATGTCACTTAAGGATAAAGAGGAACTTCACAACAAATCAAGTGGTGCCTACAAAGCCTCGTGTGAAGCCCCTACATCATCAAGTGAGAAACAAAACTTCAATGAAGAATTGAGCTTAATGGTGAAGAACTTCAACAAGTTCTACAAGAGTAGAAGCAAAGATAGAAGCTTCAAGTCAAGGTCCTACTATGACAAAAGATCTTCTAGTCGAGAGCGAAACTGCTACAGTTGTGGAAGACCCGGACACTATTCCAATGAGTGTACGGCTCCCTACAAGAGAAGAGAAGATTCTCCAAAAAGAAGAAGCAAAGAATCACCACCAAGAGAGAGAAGGAGTGGAGATGATCGTTATGAACGAAGATACTCACGGAGAAGCAAGGATTCGAAAAGGAAGGAAAAAATCATCAAGGAGCTACACAAGACGAAGACATTAAGCTCATGTTGGTGAATGGGTATCCGGCTCCGACTCCGACAGCCACTCCGAGAGAAGTTATCACTCCGACTCCGAAGATACTCAAGATGAAGGTGTTGCCGGTCTAGCACTTGTGTCAACCAACTCCTACGACATATTTGACTCACCAAATGAAGGAATTGGAAGATGCTTCATGGCCAAAGGTCCTAAGGTAACACACCCCGAGTATGTTGATTTCAATAGTGATGAAGATGACTTGTTAGGTGATGATTTGCTTGTTGACAACTCTAGTGATGAATACTGTGATGAAACGTCAATTAATCATGCTAATCAAGATAAAACGAATGACAATGATAAGGAGAAGATTGAGGCTCTAACTAAAGAACTAAACACTCTTAAGTTAGCTCATGAAACTATCTTCGAAGATCATCGAGAACTTTTAAGAGCTCATGAGAAATTACGCTTTGAAAAGCTCAATCTTGAGCAAGAGCATGAGTTCTTAAAAGCAATCAATGATGATCTCCGCCAGAAAAGTTCTTCTTACATTGCCAAGCGTTTACTCTTATCCACTTACATGCCTCAAGTCAAGTCTAGTAACAAGAACAAGAAAGATTCTTCCTCTAGCAGTAACAATGATCATGCTAAATCCAATATTGTTGCTTCTAGTAGTTCTCTTGATTCCACTAATGATTCTCTTAGCCAAGTTACACTTGAGCAAGAAAATAGCTTATTGAAGGGAATTATAGAGAAAGGAGTGTACAAAATCCTTGCCGGGAGTAAGCAATTCGAGGAAATTGTGCACAAGCAAGGAATGCACCGGAAGAATCAAGGTGTTGGTTTTGAACGAAAGTTCAATGCCAATGGAGTTGAGTGGGAAGAAGATCAATACCCCAAGACAAAGTTTGTTCCTCAACAAGAGAAGTATGATACTTCTTTCAAGGGGACACAAGCTCAAGATGATCTTCCACCACAAGACTACAAGCAAAAAGGCAAGGACAAGCTTCAAGAGGAAATTGATGCATTTGAAGAAGCTCCTAAGACCTTAGTCAAGTGGATTCCCAAGACTACTTCAAGTTCCACTTCATCAAGTACGACTACAACTCCAAGGATTCCCATCAAGATGGTGTGGATCCAAAAGAAGAAGAACTAGAGAGTTCTTGAGGGTGACTCCGCCTACATACTTCACTCTTATCATTTTAGCAAGAACAAGTGCAATCAACTTCCACATCTTGCACTAGTTCAAGGAGTCACAAACCCTCTTGTTGGTAAGGCAAGGGACAAGGTAACCTAAAAGTTTTCATGGACATCATCTTGTGTGTGCATCACTCTATGTCTATGGATATCCTTGTTTGTTCCTTGTGGGACTAACCCATGTAGGTATTGAAAGTGCAATTCACTCAAATGGATAGTGCCAAAGTGATCTACATCAACATTGAGCATCCACATCTTCAACATCTACATGAAGTCATCATCGACAAAACCCGAGGTTAGTTCATCCCTCTAAGGGAGGATATCACATCTAGGGGGAGCTTTACTCTAAGACTTGAGCTAAAGCAACTCTAAATATGTGAACACAACAATGCTTTATGTAAAAGTGGTAACCCCACTTGAGCTTAAACGATGAGTACGACCTATGATCAAGTGTTCTCACTTGACTCCTAAGTCAATATACTCACATATAGATGACCTAGTCATCGCAAATTGCTTGATAGATGCTAGAATTGGTTGTGCATGCCTTGTCACAGATTTCATTTGCCATCTTATTGTGTGAGCATGCTGGTTGCATATTTTACTCATTCGAGGACATCCACTTGTTGTTTTGATTGTTCGGTTTTATTTCCTTTTGCCAAGTGGATGGACAAGAATGCCTAAGAACTTCCTCTAGCTATCTATGTTTTTCTCGTCTCAAACTCTATTCATGCTGCATCACAAAATTTGATCAAGTCAGATTCAAACCACTCTGTGTGAGGAGCGCTCGGAGTCCCCGATTCGTCATAGACTTAAACTTCCAAAACCTCTTTATGATTCTCGGTCTGACCGATACCCCACTTTCGGTCCTACCGAGATCATTAAGTTGATCTAGGTTTTCGATCTCAGTGCAACCGATTTGAACATTTCGGTCACACCGAGTTTCAGTAACTGCTTGCAGTTATGAATCTCGGTGCCACCGAGTTGTTCCACTCGGTCACACCGACAGGGTCGGGCAATATATAGTCACGGGAAATTTTTTGGAAATTTCTCCGAACCCCTTCGCCCGCGCGATAGCCTGCTCTGCCAACGTGGTCTCCGGATCGTCTCCTCGCTGCCAGCCGCCTCCAGTCGCTGGTCTCCGTCGCCGTCAATGGGAATTCTACCCCGCCGTTGCCGCCGTAGCGAGTCTCCGCCGAACTAGGGTATGGACTCGATCTTTGTGCTATTCTCCAATCCGATTCTTAGCACATTGTGATCATCATGATTCTTGCCACGATTGAAACACTCCTATCCAGTCAATGCGTTCGTAGATTAGGTTTGATTCAAAAATTTTAGGGTTAGGTTTCCGCCGAAACCATCTCGGACCCACCGAGTTGAAAAACTCGGTCCCACCGATTTGGCTTATGCCATTGCACAAGTGAGACTCGGTCTGACCGAGAATTACTTATCGGTGTGACCAATTTTGGAACTCTGTGAAACACTAGCAGTCTTGGTGCCACCGAACTGTGACTCGGTCCAACCGAGTTCACTAGTTTAGGTTCCAAAACTGCTTCAGTATCACCGAGTTTGAAAATCGGTAGATCCGAGATGATTTCAGTGGGAAACTAGAACTAAGTTTTTGGATCATTCTTTTTGCAAAAATCTCTGCATTTTGTGATGCTCATCTATTCTACCTCATCTATAAACTATTCACAGGGTCAGCAGTCAGAGTTTGCAACATGTTTGATCAGAGTGACAGCCAGAACTTGTCAGAGCAGCAAGTGCAGATGAGTGAGGGCACTAGTCCCTCCAGCTCTTCAGATGATGGCAGCAGAAGTACCCCAAGCAATCTGCCAAAAGCTGCCACTCAACAGAGGAAGAAGAGAACTTCAGATTCTGAAGATGAAGGTTATGTGGCAGAGGAAGAGGCCACATCAAAGAGAGTTGAGCCAGCTCAAGGCACAAAGCCAGGCCTAAAGATCAAAAGGCCAGCAGGCAGGCATCCTATGTCAAAGGCTAGAGCTTCAACTGAAAAGCATGCACCCAAAGAGCCAGTTGCTACTGAAGGCAAGAAGAGGAAGGAAAGGGTCAAGAAGACCGTAGCCAGAGTGCTTGGAAAGGCTTCCATCATGGAAGAGGAAGAGGAAGAAGAGGTTGCTGCACCAGCACCTAAGGCACCCAAGCTAATGGGTGATGCTATCAAATCAGGGGCTACTGCATCTAAGCCCAAGGCTGCATCGAAGGTCAAGACAGCACCAAAGAGGAATACAAGGAGCATACCTGCTGCTGAGAAGAACAAGGCCCCAGTGCCTGAAACTGCTGAAGAAGAGGATGAAGAGCACGTTCTGAGAAAGCTCAAGCCCAAGATCCCAGACCACACCGATGCTCATCCTGTGGCTGAGGACATGAAGCTCAGGAGAGACTCAGGGCTGAGGAAGTGGAGAGAAGCATATCCGTATGCTTCAAGGAGGAGGACTGCTGTGGATTACAGATTTCACACCAAGGAACAACAGGACTTCTATGAGACAGTTTTGCTTGACAAGAAGCCAATAGTCTGTGACATGAGATGGGTCGATTGGCAATACATCAAGGACAACGAAGAGTACTACCCTGGAGTGCAGGACAGCTTCAAGACATGTGGAGTATAGGACTTTGTTGGGCAGAAGCTCACAAAGTGGAACGAGGAACTCACCATGCAGTTCTACTCCACAGCCCACTTTTATCCAGATGGTAGGATAATTTGGATGTCTGAAGGTACGAGGTACCAATCCACAGTTGCAGAATGGGCACAACTCATTAATGCCCCAGAGGAGCAAGCAGATGACTTGGACATTTATGCCAAGAAGAAGATGGACCACAACTCTATGTCCAACATGTACAAGGAAATTCCAAACGAGGCGCTTGATACTTTCAAGTTTGGGTCTGTGCATTATCTTCTGTCAGGGCTGCCAACTATAAATTGGATATTGAGGCACACTCTCTTGCCCAAGTCTAGAGAACACAAGATGATCAGAGGCCATGCAATCAATTTGCTTCATGTATTTGATGTGCCACAGAAGTTCAAGGTGATGAGCCTCATAGTAGAAACAATCAAGAGGACTGCAGCAGACCAGAAGAGGAGCTGTGGGTATGCCCCACAAATTCAGGAGCTCATTAACTCGAAGATGGGCACGGGCATATACTTATTGGACAAGGAACACCTGCCCATCCATCCAGATTTTGAGGACAATCAAGTTGTGATGACTGAAAATGAACCATCATCTGCCCAAGCACAAGCCAAGAAGGAGAAGGCAAGGAAGGAGAAAGCTGCCAAGATGCCAACTCAAGAGGAGGCATCTGAGTATTTCTTGAAAACCAAACAAGAGCAGCTTGGTTACCTAATTGCATCCACCCTGCGGATTGAGAAAGGACTAGCCACCCTAACTCAGAACCAGGCAAGCCTAGAGAGAATCATGGAACAAAAGTTCTATGACTTGGATGTCAAGGTGACAGAGATTCAGACTGCAGTGGAGCAGCTCCAGGATGACATGCAGGAGAGGAGAGGCAGGACTACAACTGATGCCTTTGCCAGAGTGCCACGAGGTCCGAGGTCGTCCGCCGTGCCAGTTGCTGACACCAGAGCCACCACTTCAGCGCCAGCTACAGCCTCAGTTCCACCAGCTCCAGCATCTACTTCAGCTCCTACTCCAGCGTCTACTTCAGCGTCTACAAAAGCCTTCGTCCTTGGAGTGATCCGGACTCCACCACCACCAGAAGATCAAGCCTGAGCGTCGACTTAGCACTATGCATTTTCTAGGAACTTTTTGGTAACTTGTTGCCAAAGGGGGAGAAAAATGTATAGATCATAGGCTTCGAGAGAGAGAGAGTGTTGCTTTTTTCTCTCTTGCTTTATTTGGTGGTTTTTCGAACTTTGTTTGCTTTTGAGTGCTTGAGATACTATGTCATTGCTTGTGAGACATTGATGATCATGTGTTTGATCATAAGCTACACTTAATGCTTGCTTAATGCTATTATCTTATCTATCTTATGTGATCATTCACTATTCTTGGTGATGAGTGCATGTATTTCATTCTTATCATTTCAAGCGCTCCACCAAGATGTATGTGACATGGAAGAGTAACCCATGGCTCTAACTCCTTGTGCATTTGCAGTCCAAAGCAAAATTTAAATATGCACAATTTTAGGGGGAGCTCTTACTTATCACATACTTCTCAAAGCGACGATATATTTCATGCTTATTATGATTTGTCGAAGCTTTGATTACATGTTGTCATCAATTACCAAAAAGGGGGAGATTGAAAGTGCAACTATCCCTAGGTGGTTTTGGTAATTCATAACAACATATAGATCATCGAGCTAATGCTATTCCAAGATGATTATTTCAGGAAAGCTCAATGATTGGCATGGCATGGATGTGAAAGTGGAACCCTCAAAATGCTAAGGACAAAGGATTGGCTCAAGCTCAAAAGCTCAAGACTCATCATTTTATATTTTAGTGATCCAAGATCACATTGAGTCTTTAGGAAAAGCCAGTACTATCAAGGAGGGATGGGGTGTTGCTTAATGAGCCTCTTGCTTCATGTGCTTAGTGATATGCTCCAAAACCCTCAACTACTTTCCCATATCCACATATGACCTAAACCCTAAGCCAAACTCGGTCCTACCGATTCTTTCTATCCGGCGCCACCGAGTTTCATTTGTCATAAGCCACTGCCAAACCATAGCAATTCGGTTCTACCGATAGGGATCTCGGTCTCACCGAGATGGGATTGCAAACTCTCTGTTTCCCTTTCATAACTTTTCGGTCTCACCGAAAGGGCGAATCGGTCCCACCGAGATTGCAATGTAAATTCAGTGTTTCCTTTTTGTAACTTTTCGGTCTCACCGAAAGAGCAAATCGGTCCCACCGAGTTTGCCTGACCAACTCTCTGGTTAGCTAATTACCAAATTCGGTCCCACCGAGTTTGTGTAATCGGTCTCACCGAGATTACGTTATGCCCAAACCCTAACCATATCGGTCCCACCGAGTTGCATGTCAGTCCCACCGAAAATCTCTAACGGTCACTAGGTTTACATTTTCGGTCTGACCGAGTTTATTGATTCGGTCCCACCGAGATTGGAAAACTATGTGTAACGGTTGGATTTTGTGTGGAGGCTATATATACCCCTCCACCTCCTCTTCATTAGTGGAGAGAGCCATCAGAACACATACACAATTCCAATTCATATGTTCTGAGAGAGTACCACCTACTCATGTGTTGAGACCAAGATATTCCATTCCTACCATATGAATCTTGATCTCTAGCCTTCCACAAGTTGCTTTCCACTCAAATCTTCTTTCCACGAAATCCAAATCCAATGAGAGAGAGTTGAGTGTTGGGGAGACTATCGTTTGAAGCACAAGAGCAAGGAGTTCATTACCTACACACCATTTGTTACTTCTTGGAGAGTGGTGTCTCCTAGATTGGCTAGGTGTCACTTGGGAGCCTCCGACAAGATTGTGGAGTTGAACCAAGGAGTTTGTAAGGGCAAGGAGATCGCCTACTTCATGAAGATCTACCGCTAGTGAGGCAAGTCCTGTGTGCGCGATGGCCATGGTGGGATAGACAAGGTTGCTTCTTCGTGGACCCTTTGTGGATGGTTGCTTCTTCGTGGACCCTTTGTGGGTGGAGCCCTTTGTGGACTTGCGCAACCGTTACCCTTTGTGGGTGGAGCCCTTTGTGGACTCGCGCAACCGTTACCCCTTGTGGGTTGAAGTCTCCATCAACGAGGATGTAGGATAGCACCACCTATCCGAACCACGGGAAAAACATCCGTGTCTCCACTTGCGTTTGATTTCTCCAAACCCTTCCCTTTACATTCTTGCAAGTTGCATGCTTTACTTTCCGCTGCCAATATACTCTTTGCATGCTTGCTTGAATTATGTGATGATTGCTTGACTTGTCCTACAATAGCTAAAATCTGCCAAGAACTAAAATTGGGAAAAAGGTTAAGTTTTTATTTGGTCAAGTAGTCTAATCACCCCCCCTCTAGACATACTTTCGATCCTACACCCTGAGACTCTGGTTGTCGACGAGAATGGCGGCGAACAGAGGATCACAGTCCCAGGCAATAACCAGACTGCCCCTATGTGCAGGTGGTGGAAGCTCCGGTGGCTAGCCAGACTAGTGAGTTTGCCAAATTAAAATGGCAACTGGATGCGCCAGACGCCGACATCGAGCTTGTTAACAAGAGGCTTGACGAGGCACATGGTCAGTGTTATTATCTGGTGAACGCCACATAGTAAGAGCAGCATGATGCCAGTATCTTTAATATGTTGTAACTGCAGATGGAGCTGCCACCGTGGAAACCTTGCGAGAAGAACTTGCCCGAGCCAAGGAACACGTGAGGATTGGTAATGCGGCTGCTTCGAAGGCGGCCAAAGAGTTGAAAGCCGAGAAGGCCGCACATGGTGAGAGAAAAGAGAAGATGGCCAAGATGGCCGTAGAATTAAAAGACACTGCCGACCGTTGCCGGCTTCTTGAAAAAGAAAACCGAGCGAAGGCAACGGACCTTGAGAAGACCACGATGGCGGACAAAGACACCCGCTCTGCTATGAGAGCGGGGAAGGAGGAGCTGCGGGAAGCCGGGGATATTGCGGCTGGGAAGCCCTTCATGCTATGGAGGAAGTTCGGAGATCCACGGTATGCCCCTCTGGATCGGCTGTGGAGTTCGGCAGATGCATATATGGACTTGGCGGCGAGTGCTGCCGATGCGGCCAAATACTTCCAAGGTCAAGCAGATCGTGGGGTGGACAAGCTGTTCTGGTCGCAATTCAACGTTCCAAAGCATTCACTTCCTTTGACTGATCAGCTAGCCGAATGGGCCGAACTAAATAGGTTGTCCGGACTCTCCATGAGGTCTGTCGTGGATTAGCTATGGCCGGAAAGGCCAAAGCCGAATTGCTATTTTAGCTTAGTGCAGCAAGTCCTTGGTGCGGTGCCGCGCATTGATGCGATGAAGAGGTCGGTGTGCATAGAAGGCTCGCGGATGGACCTTGCCCGTGTTAAAGCATACTGGGCGGAGATGGACGCTACCACTGTTGCGGCGCAGGGTTCGGCCATAGGCCGAGTGGCTGCCGAGCACTATTTCAAGGAGGTTCTCGAGGGTGCTTGTTTGATAGAGGCCCAGTGCTCGAAGAATATTATGTTTGAGTGACATGTATTCCCATTGTAAACACAATGTTTTTATGAAATTTTATAAGGCTGTGTTTATACCTTTGCCCGAAAGTAATATGATGCCTCCTGTGCGGCCGTTTATGTATACATGTGTATAATCTGAAAGATTTTAGTCGTCGGCTTCAGCCCCCACGCATATAATGCGGAGGTGCTCGCAAAAAACGCGTGTTCACACTTAACCCAATGTCTTGGTCCTATTAAGTAGGTGATAGCGCAACGAACGAGGCAACCGAACTATAATGCTTTAACACTTTCACTTGGCCATAGGAGTTTGACAATGGGGCTACTAGATAGCCCCTGGTGGCTCCGCACTCTCTCGATCTCGGGGTGCGTACATGCCTGGCCGAGAAACGGCCCTTCGTTAAGGCGGTGGAATTCTAACATCCCTATAGGTCATCGAGTGGTTGACCAGTCTCACGCTATATCATGACAGTTAGTTTTCGGCTTTCTCCACTGAGGTGCTCGTCCGAATGAACTAGTGCACAATCGCAGTAGTTCTCCTGGTGCTGCCTTACCCGGTAAAGCGGAACGTAAGGCACCAAAACACAGGAGCCGGGCAAACCCAACATTTGACCAAAGACAATGATTCGGAGCTGATGCATATAAGGCCAAACTCGCGACGCCGAACACTCCCTAAGGTATTCGGTATTTATGGTATAAACTGGGCCTAAATAGTGCCCTTTGTAGGAAGCCCCTTGTGTCCAGGTACGTGCATTATTCTGGCATGGCCACATGCCAAGACGTCAGCATCCTTCTCAACTGTGCTGAGAATTCGGTGGATATGTATCAACAAGAGACAGTAAAAAAGGTTTACGCAGGGTCTTAATCTAAAAAGAATCCTTGAAGCGGGTCCCTGCTGCACGTCTACGCCTGTGTCTCTGTTGTGCCGTATCCTGGATGGGTGTAGCACGATGATCATCTGTAAAAGAGAGGAACTTAGGTGAAAAAGTTGTCGTGCAAAAAGATAGTTTTTTTAAAAAAAACCATGTATAATTCAAGATGAGTAAAAATTGCCAGTTGTTTGCGCGCGTTGAGCCCCTTGTATTTGTAATAGGGGTGTAACCATCGATCCGGTATGAATTACATATGGCTGCGCCGGACTCGTCTAACCGTGTCCGAGGTCTTGATGACTTGTTCAATGATTTAGTTGCTGAGGCCATTTTTAGTGTGCGGCTGCCAAGGCCGCCGCACTCTCTTCGGTGCGCAAAGATCGCTCAATATTTCCATTCACTGTAATGATGCCACGTGGACCAGGCATCTTGAGCATGAGGGAAGCGTAATGCGGTATTGCATTAAAGCGAGTGAAAGCTTCGCGTCCAAGCAGTGCTTGATAGCCACTTTGGAACGGAGCGATGTGGAAGGTTAAATGTTCGCTACAGAAGTTATCGGGGAAGCCGAATATAACCTTTAGTAGCAGGGAGCCCGTACAATGAGCCCCTGGGCCTGGCGTTACTCCTTTAAAGGTAGTATTGCTATGGCGAATTTTTGTTGGGTCTATCCCCATTTCGCGGATTGTGTCCGGGTATATCAGGTTTAGACTGCTGCCACCGTCCATCAGGACTCGTGTGAAGTGGTATCCGTCAATTATTGGGTCTAATACCAGGGCAGCCCATCCTGCATGCCGGATACTTGCTAAGTGATCACGATGATCGAAAATGATCGGTTGAGACGACTAGTGGCAGGACTTCGCGGTGATAGGCCCTTGGGCATATTTTTCTGGGAGTGCCGTTTTGTTTCTTCCTTTGATCATGTGTAACACGTTGACTTTTTTGACTTCTGGTGGGAATTTCTTTTGTTCCCCAGTGTCTTGCTTGAGAGGCTCATCCACGTCTTCGCTTGGTGTATCCTCCCCCATGTGTACAGCGTTGAGATTGCCGGACTCCTTGAAGACCCAACATTCTCTGTGGGTATGATTAGCGGGTTTACCAGGGGTGCTATGGATCTGACATATTTGGTCTAGAATTTTGTTTAGGCTGGACAGTTCGTCTTTGGCGCCGTTAGAGGGCGGCTTTTGCTGACCTGGACGAGAGCTTTTGAATCTGGCGTTTACTACCGTGCTCTTTGTGATGTCTTCTTTATTCCGGCATTTGTTATTGTTGTTGCGCCATGATTTCCCGTTTCCATCTCTAACTTCAGATGTACTGGGGTCGCTGGTGCGGCATCTGGCTAGCCAGCTGTCCTCACCTGCGCAAAAGCGGGTCATGAAGCTTGTTAATGCTGCCATTGTTCTCGGCTTTTCTTGGCCGAGGTGTCTGGCAAGCCATTCGTCACGGACACTATGCTTAAAAGCTGCCAAGGCTTCGGCGTCCGGACAATCGACAATTTGGTTCTTTTTAGTAAGAAACCTGTTCCAAAGTTTTTGGGCTGACTCTCCGGGCTGTTGAGTTATATGACTCAAATCGTCCGCGTCCGGATGTCGGACATAAGTCCCTTGAAAATTTGCCCGAAAAGCGTCTTCGAGCTCTTCCCAGCTTCCAATGGAGTTTTCGGGGAGGCTTATAAGCGAGTGCCGAGCTGGCCCTTTGAGTTTGAGGGGTAAATACTTGATGGCGTGGAGATCATCTCCTCGAGCCATGTGCATATGGAGGATATAGTCCTCAATCCAGACCCCAGGGTCTGTTGTTCCGTCGTATGCCTCTATGTTTACGGGTTTGAATCCCTCTGGAAATTCATGGTCCAGCACCTCATCGGTGAAACATAGGGGGTGTGCGGCACCCCTATATCTGGGTGTACCGCGTTGTTCGGGTGTTTGTTGTGTTGCATCGTATGCTGGAGCACGCTTGCGTGGTCCATAGATGGATCTGGTTTCACCATCCTTTTGATGTGATCCCTCGCGTAGACCGCGTATTGGCTTATGTGCGGCGTTGCTTGCCGCTTTATGTTGGTCGTGAGGTCGTCTATCCGGCCAGATGGCTGTTTTAATTTTTGGTTGTGGGGGGGTCTAAGGCCTCGTCATCGAATTCAGGTAGCAGCTTCCGCTTTGGGTAGCTCTTAGTGGGGCAATTGCCGCCGTACTTCGCTGCTGTGTTGAATACTTTGCTCCATCTGATTTGGAGTGTGTTCTGCGCAGCCTTGAGCCTTTGCTTCTGCTTTTTCAGGCTCCTCGCGGTGGCAACAAGCCTTTGACGGGCGTTCTGCTGCTCCGAGTGCCTGTCCGGCGTTATATCGTCCGGACTATTATCTTTGATAGAATTGGTTTGTTCGGTTTGATTCTCTGTATTGTCGTGGTCCGGCAGTGTTTCGCCCTGCTCCAACGCTGGGTCTGTATGATCGTTGTTTCTGCCGAGGCAGGGTTTGGGGCGGCGCTTGTGCCGCCGCTTTGACTCCTTCTCGAGGGAACAAGCCTTCAGTGCGTCCTTCCGTTCCTCATCATTGTCTTCTTTTGGTGTGTCCACCATGTATACACCATATGATGAGGTGGACGTCCAGCGCCCTGTGGGCGGTGGTTCCTCTTCACCTCCCGCATCGTCGTCCATACCGTCGATGTCTTCGGAGTCGAAGTCAAGCATGTCGGTTGAGTCATCGACAGTGGCTATTAAGTGGGTGGTGGGTGGGCGTCGAATCTCTTCATCGTCCGTATCCCAATCCTGTTGGCCATAATCCGGCCAGGGCTCTCCTGACAAAGAGAGAGACTTTAGTGAATTCAGAATGTCGCCGAAGGGCGAGTGCTGAAAGATATCCGCGGTGGTGAATTCCAAGATCGGCGCCCAATCGGACTCGATTGGCAGGGGCGCGGATGGTTCGGAGTCCGAAAAAGAGTCCGGCACCTTGGAGTCACGGGCTGCGCAGAGGGTTAGGCAGGTGTTCGGCTCGATCGCCGTTGAGACTGCGGCCCCTGAGGCGGTGTCTAACCACCCGTCCTTGATTGGCGCAGTTGGCTCCGAACTAAGGGTCGGAGCTGATGCGGGCGCGGCCTCTGGGGTACTGTTCGGCGGCGGAGCTAGGTCATACCCATCGCGACAGTGCGGCGCGCCCGGCTGTGGCTCGAATCCATCGAAGATCAAGTCTCCGTGGATGTCGGCCGTGTAGTTCAAACTTCCAAATCTGACCTGATGGCCAGGGGCATAGCTTTCAATCTGCTCCAGACGGCCAAGCGAATTAGCAGTGCAAAGCCGCCGAATACGAAGATCTGTCTGGGGAGAAAAGTCTCACCCTGGACTGCATCGCCATCGATGATAGTAGGAGCCATCAAACCTAATGGCGACGACACAGAGGAACTCTCAATGAAAGCACCAATGTCGGTGTCAAAACCGGCAGATCTCGGGTAGGGGGTCCCGAACTGTGCGTCTAGGCCGGATGGTAACAGGAGGCAGGGGACACGAAGTTTTACCCAGGTTCGGGCCCTCTTGATGGAGGTAAAACCCTACGTCCTGCTTGATTAATATTGATTATATGGGTAGTACAAGAGTAGATCTACCACGAGATCAGAGAGGCCAAACCCTAGAAGCTAGCCTATGGTATGATTGCTGTTGTCCTACGGACTGAAACCCTTCGGTTTATATAGACACCGGAGAGGGTTAGGGTTACACAAGGTCGGTTACAAAGGAGGAGATATCCATATACGTATTGCCTACCTTTCCTTCCACGCCAAGTAGAGTCCCATCCGGGCATGAGACGAAGTCTTCAATCTTGTATCTTCATAGTCTAACAGTCCGGCCAATGGAGATAGTCCGACTGTCCGGAGATCCCCTAATCTAGGACTCCCTCAGGTGTGTTGGGGACACAAGAGACTCTTTCCTATTTGGTTGCAGGGTTGTTTGAGAGAGACCATCTTCATCCTACGCCTCCCACAGATTCATAAACCTTAGGTCATCCACTTGAGGGAAATTTGCTACTGTCCTACAAACCTCTGCACTTGGAGGCCCAACAATGTCTACAAGAAGAAGGTTGTGTAGTGGACATCTTGGCAGAGCAGGTGATGACCCCGGCGGTCGATGTTGGGCTGGCGGCCATGGTGGCCGACGATGGGGTGGCGGCCATGACCACCACCTCCTGCCTTCGGGACGCGGAGGCGGAGCGGGCGATGGTCCTGGCTTTCGATGGTGGTGTGGCGGCAATGGAGGCCGGCAACCACTGCCGATGGGCAGCGGCGGCGGAGCGTGTGGTGGGTGTTCCGCGCACACCCAAAGGGACGCCACACGCACTAAACTACACCAGGGACTGCGCCGCCACCGCGGTGTAGCCTTCCAGCTAGAGCTGTCCTCTAATGATGGTGGAGTGGCTGAGCAACGACAATGGACCGGTGCCATTGGCAATTGTGGGAGAAGCGGATGAGATTAGCCACAGGGAGGGAGGGAAAATGCGACGCAGGACTCGCCGGCCGTGAGGGTTTATATAGCAGGCCGGTAAGCATTGGGATTTTGGTGGATTTCACAGAGCCAGGCGGGAAGCTTGCGCGGGAACCTGCGAGGTTGCGCGGGAACGATCTCACCGACAATTCATTGGCGCCACTTCGGGCCACCGTTTGGCCAAAGGAACGCCCCCGCGCACTGCGCATGCTTGTGATATAAGCCGTCTGCGGCAGCGGGGTGACAAGACGTGTGAGAGGAGGACGAAAGGACACATACACATACGATTAATACAAAAAAATGTTTGAGGTTTAATTACCTACTATAGCCCTGTCCTGGTTTATAAGTAGGATTTGACTAATAAAATACGAATGCATGTCGCCAAAGATTATATAGTTGGATTCGTATTTGAACATAGTTTCCAATTATATAATTTTTATAACATGCATTAACATTTTGTTGGTTAAATTTAAGGGCAAAGTATGGCACATAATATAAACGGGACTATAGACCAAGACGGAGGTAGTAGCACACGGCTTGTAGGCGACCATTTCCTGCGTGTTCAACGGCTCTATGCATGTGGTTGCTTGCGGTTGACGCGGCCGCGGCGCACTCTGCTTGCGCCCCGCCGCGCGCGCTCTGCTCTCACGTCACTCCGGGTGCTCTACCCTCGTCCCTCCATGTGCGCTTCCAGTGTTTGGGGCCGGCACACGATCACACATGTTCGTGTGCATGCGGTTGCGCGGGGCGTGGGGCGACAATGCAGTTACCCGCTAC
Organism: Triticum urartu; assembly: GCF_056163025.1. Classification (NCBI taxonomy): domain Eukaryota; kingdom Viridiplantae; phylum Streptophyta; class Magnoliopsida; order Poales; family Poaceae; genus Triticum; species Triticum urartu. Next base: position 281,035,782 of record NC_141876.1, read on the forward strand.
AAAAAATGCAGTTACCCGGCCCCTTTTATTCCTGTGGTCATTTACCTTCATCTCTCGCGTCACACGACACAATAAGCACACCCACGACGACACATACAGAGAGGATATCCATCGGTTCGGATGGCGCTCCCCGTGGCTCCAATGGCGCTCCCAGCGGCCGACGGCGACAACGGTGGGTAGTTCACCACGCATCACGTCATGGACACCCACATGAGGGGGAAGGATCTCTCGATGGTTTACATGAATGATCTGGTCTCGGTGGAGAGCTCCACCCAAACTATGGAGCAGTTCCTTGCCGAGGACAAGTACCAAGTGGTCGGCTTCGACCTCGAGTACACCATGGGTCGTGCCGGGCATGCTCAGAAGGCTGTCATCGCCCAGTTGTGCATGCAACATGACATCCTCGTCTACCACTGCCACCTGGCCACAAGGCCTTGCGAGTATTTCTCCAGGTTTATCAATAGCTCCGACTACAGTTTCGCTACAGTGGACACCACCAACGATCTAAAAGCGCTCAAGGTTTCGGGCTTGAAATGTCCGAATCTTGTCAACATCCAACCACTACAAGGTCTGGGGCAGCGACAACAACAAACTGAACTCCCTGGTTGACCTCGCCTCGGCGAACATCAACCCCTACTATGCGAAGATGAAGGATGAGAGCAAGAAGGACAAGAACGCCTGGCACAGTGTTTGGCATGAGAGAATGGATGAACAACACATCAAGTACGCGGCCAAGGATGCATACACAAGCTACGAGATGTACATGCGGATCGTTGACATGAGGAACTGTCTTCTTCCTACCCAAGACGAGGGATCGAGCCACATAGCAGTGGTGGGAGCGTCACAAGAAGTAGATGACTAGATGATTGTTTCTCCTACTTTAGAATGCATGCAATTGTTTACTGAGGTTTGTGCGAATGGTCTGTATTGTCACTTATGTAATTGGATGTTTATTTCAGTTATATATATATACATGTTATTCTTCTGTAGACAGAGCAAATCACACGGCTTATTAGCAGCAACCGTCTGTGTGATTATTGGTCTTCGCACACATTTCTGATTACGGACCTGTTTGCCGCGTATCACACACATCTTGTTCAGTTGAACCATTTGCATTGTGTTGCCTAATCACACATAGTTCATCCTAGTGAACTGTATGCCATATATTGCACACACCCTCATCTGGCTGCTCGTTTCTGTTGTTCTGCATCATCGCAAATAGTTCTTCTGGATTAACCTTTTTCCACTTATCGCACACGCAAATCTAATATGAACCGTGTTTGATGTCATCGCCATCGCAAATGTTTTGCACCTTTTTTGATGGTTTTTTACACCACCGTTTGCGATTATTGCATCGCACGTAGTTTCGTAGAAGGATCTCTCATTCGACTGTCGCGTTTGGACCATCCTGCAGTAGTGGTTGTTCCGACGTTGAGATCAATGTCATTGATGAAGACTCAATCCTATCTTCAGAAGTGCCAGGCAAGCAACCCCCCTTGAGCATTCTGATATAATCCAACTCTCTCACTCTTTCTCTTTTTTACTGCATTAGGACAACAAAGATTCAACGGTTACATGTTGCGGTAGCTGAACCCCTTTCCTCTGCATGACCTGTCTTTCGCACAGTAAATAGTTGAAACCCACTAGCATGAGTAGGAGTTGTTTGATCCATGATGTGCCTACTCATTCATGCTTGCTTGTTATGCCTGCTATGCTTAGAGTTGTGTTAGGTCTGATTCATCTGTGATGGATTGGAATGGTGTGAACATGTCCTACTTCGTGGGAGCTAAGCTTGTGAACACGATTTGGTAAAGGTAGTGATGAGAGGCCATGTAGGAGTACATGGTGGGTTGTCTCATTGGGATCTTCCTTAGGAACTGAGTACTGTGTTTGTGATCCAAGACAGTTGCTACCACACATTGGGCTCTAGGCACTCCAAGCTCTCTCGACCTATTAATCGCCTTGATCTCGATCCAGTAGTTGCAACTAGTTTCTGGTGTTTGTAGGTTGTGTTATTAGTCTACCAAGTGGCACCCGGTACAGGTGGGCTTGGGACAGACTAGGCATAGTGGCACGGTGTACCAAGTGGCACCCGGATGGTGGGCTTGGGAACCCTTCTCACATCATTTGGGGCCGTGATGGAAACTTCGTCGGACTTCCTTTGCGGGTTCAGTATCAGATAGGTGACAAACCTGGACTAGAGTCTTGCGAGGTTAGTCAGGTCGTGGCCGACATCCTCGCCAGGCTTTTGCTTGAAGGTTGCCTAGATACATGGCGTGTACATGGCGGTAACTGGCGCGAGCGTGTGTGAAGAAGTACACCCCTGTAGGGTAATATGATCTATTCGAATAGTCGCGTCTGTGGATATGGACCACTTGGAATGCTTACATTGTTCATAGACAAGTTGAAGTGGATACTCTAAAATGTGCAAGATAAGTGTTAGTGCTATGGATGGCCTTCTTGTAGGGAGACGAGAGCGGATCCATAGTGGTGTATTGATATGGTGAATATGTGGATTCATTTGCACCACCTCAAAAGAGTTACCAGCAGTCGTAGTACAAGATAGCCAGTGAGTCAAAGCTGGCTTGTTGCAGTTAAACTCCACCACCCCTTTGTTAATACTGATGCATATGTAGCTAGTTCTGATCTAAGTCCTACTGGGTACATTTGTACTCGCGTTTTCTTAATTTATGTTTTTGCAGAGAGACTTCAGTCTCACTAGTTGTTCTGCGTGGACTTCGACGTTTAGCTTGTTACCTCAGCTATGATCTTGTACCCTTGGGAGGGTCTTGTAGATAGTCAAGCTTCTCAGCCTTATTCATTTATAGTTGTCTGTACTCAGACATGTTATGCTTCCGATGCTTGTATGCTCTGTATGTTGGGTCATGTGACCACTGTTTGTAATAAATGCTATGTGGCTCTTCTGGGCCTTTATCTATATGATTTATTGAGTTATGTTGTGACGCCCTGTTGTACAACACATACTTGCATGTTATGCGTACGTGTAATGTGTATTTCTATGTGTGGGATCCGACACCTAGTTGTTTATTCTTGGTAGCCTCTCTTATGTGGAAATGTCTCCTGGTGCTTCCACTGAGCCATGGTAGCTTGCTACTGCTCCGGAACACATGGGATGATCGGCATGTGTCGTTCTTTGCTCCTGTATCTGTCCCTATGGGGAAATGTCACGTTGTGCTTACGGGAGTCCTACTAGCTTGCTAAAGCCCGGTTTCACTCGTTGCTAACCAACACATGCATTGCTGGGTCATGTATGCCTGTCCTTGTAAGTTTGTGCCACCTTGGGTTTCCGACTACTCACGTCGGCCCGGGTTCTCTATCATATGGATGCGAGCGACACTATCATATACGTGAGCCAAGAGGCGCAAACGGTCCCGGGCCAGGTAAGGTGGCACCCATGGGGATACCGTGCGTGAGGTCGCAAAGTGATATGATGTGTTACATGCTAGATCGGTGTGACTTAGGATCGGGGTCCCGTCAGTTGTAGCGCACATCTCCAAAAATACAAGATTCATAATGTCTTACCTAAGTATTAGGACCCATTGCTAAAGCATAAAGGGCATCATTAACTACCTGCCCATCCTCCCGCATATTCTTATCCTATGGTTAGAAAATAGACAAGCTGATCATCCTATGTACTCAGTATATTAAAAAACCTGACAGTGCAATTCGAAAGCCTACACGGCTCTTCAACCATTTCGCAAATCCTGCCCTAACCAGTTTTCAATGTGCTTGGATTTTGCGCTAGTAACTCCTTTTTGTAGATGCTGCACAACATAGTGATCGCGTAAAAAATCTAAATATATAAGAATGTGCTGCAAGTTTAGTAGATTACGATGTATAGGTTGCAGTATTTAACACTTACTCGATATAATGTAGAATCTCAGGATAGTTATTGAACACATACCAAACCATTTTGTCCAAATCTTTAGGTTTGTCATCTTGTCGGCTCTTCCTTGTAACTCGAACGGGACAATCGAAAACATTGAGCTCACGATTGTTTTCAACCACCTTTTTTGCTAAGATGATAAGCTATTTCAATATACTTTGAGCAGGATGTCAATACTTCTGTAGTAATATAGGCCTCTGCAATGGAACCCTTAGGTCTATCTCTATTCCTAACATAGCCCTTGAAAGTACCCAGCCGTCTTTCAATATGGTACATCCAACCATACTGTACTGGAACTCTAAGTAGTGCCTCATCAGGTAGATGAACAACCAAATGCACCATCACATCAAAGAAGGCTGGAGGATGTATCTTCTAAATGTCGCATAGGATAGTAGGTATCTTGTCTTTAAGACGCTCCACAACATCTATCCTAATATTACTATTGCAGAGTTCCTTGAAGAATTGTCCCAACTCTGCAACTGCTCTGCATAAGTCAGGGTGGCCCAATCCTCTAAGGATAACAGGACAAACCCTTTTAAGTAGGACATGGCAGTCATGAGTTTTCAACCCTTGTACCTTGCTTCCATCTACACTGACTATCCTTCCAGGGTTGGAAGCAAATCCATGTAGGAATATCACATGTGACCGGACCTTGCAAAATTCTTTTCTTTATACCTTGTCAAAGATGTACACAACTGGTGCCATATCCCATGATGCACCATCAACTTTCACCTGCAAATCGGGTCTGATACCCAGGTGTGTGAAATCAATCCTAGATTTTCAGGTATCTTTCGTCTTTCCTTCAATATTAAGAAGTGTGCCGATAATGCTATCACATATATTTTTCTCGATGTGCATCAGATCAACATTATTGCACAGATACAAATCTTTCCAATACTCCAAGTCCTACAAAGTGGACCTGCGGGTAAACAATAATCTCTCTTCTGCCATGCCATGCTTCCTTTTCCTGCTACCATTATCAGGATGGTATCCTGGTTTAATATGCCTGACCTTCCATAATTCCTCCTACAACTCATCGCTGGTGAGCCTCTTTGGTGCATCACAGTTTTCATGAGCTGCATCCAACACACGTCTTTGGTATTTTCTAGGATACAGCTTGTCCTTTGCAAGGAAACAACGGTGTCCAATGTAATATATCTTGCTAAGTACTACATATGACAGCGGATTCTTGTCACAGCGAACACATGCATTTTAACCATGTGTTGTTCGCCCTGGCATAGTGCTCAAAGCCGGAGAATCATGGATGCACCAAATTATAACTACACGCAGAAAGAAATCAGCTGGTGGGCTGCTACATAGGTCTCGAGTGAGAACACCCCTCCATAGCTTTTGAAGTTTCTCCACAAGAGGCTCCATGAATAAATCAAAATCCATCCCAGGACATTTGGACCTGGGATGAGCAAGGCCATCATGTAGTTTGATTCTTTGGTGCAAACATTTCATGGCATGTTGTAAGGGATAATAAGAAATGATCACATGCTATATATTGTGCTTTGGTGGCCAAATGGGTTGAATCCATCTAAAGCTAAGCCAAGTCTAATGTTTCTCGGCTCAGCAGCAAACTTTTTGTGTTTCAGATTGAGGCCTGGCCAGTCACTACCATGAGATGGATGGCTCATTATATAATGATCTATGTACTCCTAGTTCTTGAATGCCACAGTACATCCTCTCTTGTTTGAGCATCATGAAACAACCTCTGCAATCTTGGTATAATTGGAAAATGTCCCAGAACCTTACGACGAATCCTCTTCACAGCATCACCATCTTTCCATCTTGATGATTTGCATTTTGGGCATTCACTTAAGTTGGCATAATCCTTACGGAAAATTACACAATTATTCTCACAAGCATGGATCATATCATATCCAATTTCAACTGCATGAAAGAAATTCTTCATTTTACCGTAGGTGTGTTGCAGCTCAGACTCAACTGGGTATGATTTGCGGAAAGCAGCCAACATCGCATCGAATGATTTGTTGGTCATCCACTCAGATGGCTTCACCTGAAGAAAGGTGACCATAGCTGAGAATACCAACAGCTTATTTCTTGCGGTGAGTACCACGTTGCATTGTTCCAACATGCGGGCCCACGTTGATCAAAATGTGCATGCATTTCGTAGGTGGTGATCTGAGAATACCAACATGCAGGTGTAAGTTCTCAAAATGTGCGAGCATTTCGTAGCATGGATTCAATGTTGATCAAAATCACTGGCTTCGCCGCCACCTCCTCTTCCTCCTCTTCCTCCTGAGCATCAGGTAGATCAAGATGGTGATCTGATGCTTCCAATTTGTCAGTAACATTGACGTTCATAGCTTCACCATGATGAACCCACCTAGTATATGTGATCGGCATCCCATACAAGTGTAGATGATTTTGTACAGCTAACTCGGATCTTGAAACTGAATTCATACAACTGCTACACGGGTAGCGCACATCTGATTTCGGACCACTTTACTCAGCTCTAATAAAGTTCATGAAGTTTTCAACCCCCTCAACATATGCAAGGGAGAATGTTCAAGCAGAAGTTATCCATGTCTTGTCCATCTATTAGATATACAAATTAGTTCTTCTACTAGATATTACAGGAAAAACATATATGTTTTTTTGTGAAGTCTAAAAAAAATTACCTAGGTCAATGTCTAAAGCTATGGAAAGATATTTGCACAAGTAGATCTAATTAACGAAATATATGTGAAGGTAATTCAGCAAATAGATCGAGTACTAAATTATGGCAGGCTATTTCAGCAATCAATGAGGCATAGCGCACAACCAAAGAAGGCCATCACGGCAACAAGGATTGAGTGCAAAATGGTGTCGAGCTATTTCAACTAACAGATTGGCTACTAGACCATGGCAATCTAATTCAAAATACATACTTGGTCCTAACATATGGCAAGATATTTCAACAACTAATCCGGCGTGGCATGCCATCTTAGCAAAGCAGATTGAGTGCAAAAACAGGGCAAGGAAGCTTATTAAGGAGAGCATGTTGACTGTAAACTATTTTGGAAAGCAGTGAGATTAACATAGTCTATTAGCTAACATTCAACACTACTCCGACATGCACGGGGCCTTAGTCTAGAATGCATGTACCATGGCAGAAGCTGATGCCGTGCATCTCCACAAGAACGTCGGTAGCAGTGGTGGCTCGGCTGGAGGACCACTACTGCAGGATGCTACTAACGTGACACTACGATCAGAGACCCTTCGTCGAAACTATGTGCAATGCAATAATCGCAAACAGTGGTGTGAAAGAACCGTCAAAAAAGGTGCAAAAAGTTTGCGATGGCGGAGCCATCAAACACGGTTTAGATTTTAGTTCTGTGTGCAATGCAAGGCATACGGTTCAGTTCAATGAACTGTTTGCAATGAGGCGGAACAAAAGAAACGGGCTGCCAGATGAAGGTGTGTGCGATATACAGTATAAAGTTCACTCGGATGAACTGTTTGTAATGATGAGGAACAATAGAAACGAGCAGCTAGATAAAGGTGTGTGCGATTGAGGGCATACACTTCAGAAGGACTAACTGTTTGCGATTAGGCAACAAAATAGAAACGGGTCAGCCAGATCAAAGTGTCTGCAATTGATGGCATACACTTCACAGGATGAACCATTTGTGATTAGCCACAACAAACTGAAACAGTTAGATAGATCAACGTGTGTGCTCTAGATGGGCACACACATTCTAATTAAAAGAAGCATTGGCGATGGTAATAATGAGCGCGCACGGTTGTTGGCACAAGACGTGTGCTGACATTGCCTATTGCGGTGCACCCTATGGTGCAAACGCCACGTACGCGGTCGAGAAGGTGTACGTGCCCACACCTTTCGGGAATAGTGTCGCACTTATAACCGTCAGTAAATTTTGAGACCGCATTCGGTCACATTCCAAATTGCAAACTTGTTCACACTAATCAAAACCTAAACGGTTTCCCACACAGGAGGGTATTAGTACTCGGTTATAAATACTACTACGCCAAGATGACTGCACATTCCTCCTCAACTCCTCATCCACAAAAACAAACAAGTCATTCATAAACATTCCCTTGCATCAGCCATGACCAGCGTGAGTTCTGGGTCAAGAGATTGCCACCAGGGAGATGCGAGCATGGAAGCGGAAGCACGAGAGATGTCTCGCCTCGCCGTGAACGCAGCCTGTATGTCCTGCCGCGCAGCCGTAGTAGCATAGAGGCCCCGCCGCGCTGTCGATGCGGCAAACTGGTCCGGCCACGCTGCGGAAGTGGAAGGGATGTCCCGCCGCGCCGCGAATGTAGCAGAGATGTCCTTCCCCGCCGCGGCGACTGGGAAAATGTCTTGCGGGCAGGCCAGGACTCTTATAGGCGAATGCATGCGATCCTCCATAGCTAGGTGGATCAGATCTCCGGCTGGCCGAGGTTGAAGGACGACATGAAAGCCCCTTTTGAACAGGCTACTGGCGTCATTCGGCAAATAATGAGAGCAATGCGAAGCTCCGGACAGCAGGAGGAGACCATTGCCTTTTTGAAGAGGACCGACATCATCGTGGAGAAACTTATGGATGAGAATACCATGCTGCGCATCGCACACAGAAGGCTGGTGGAGGAATCCGTGGATGCTCTCAAGCAGCATCCTTGAGGACAAGAAAGAGTTCATCGCCGCTCACCGTGGAGACTAGTTCCCGTGGCCTGCAACAACGCATCAAGAAAGTAGAGATCAGCAAGCCAGATCGTTGTCTTCCTTCTTCTTTTGCCCTTGTGTATTTCGGGCATTGTCGCATGTGGCTTTTTTTAATTATGTTCCTTTTTGAGGGGATTTTAATTGTGTTCCTAAATATGTAAGACAATTATTATCCACTGTCATCATTCTTATATTCATCATGCTTCCTATAAGTCGCAGTCGATGCTATATAGGTCCGTCAGATCTTACATCAAGATCCGTGCAAAACTTTCTTTCCAGATTTTCATTTCTCTCTCTTAAATCTCAGTCCAATGAGACATATAGCCACGCCGTAGAACAGGGCCTCAGGCCCCATTAATGGAGACGTTGGGAGGGAGTCGCGTGGCCGGTAGAGGTCAAAGGGCTCTCCTCCTGATGAGCACGCGCAGGGGTCTGATCGCACGCCTCCCGTACTTAAATAGCTACCCCTCACGGCACCTCCTAGCCAATAAAAAAGGCCAAACGAACCCGGAAACTCAATTAATGTATAAAAAAGGCCAAACGAACCCTGAATAATTCCAAAATTTAGCACGATGCTTCTATTTGGTCTAATCTGCCTGTGTAAAAAAATTAAGGCGGGAGAAGGCAGTGTACGTATGTCGTTTCACACACGCAGGTGACACGTTCCCTCTCGAAGCACGAGCCTTCTTGAGGGAAGCTCCCGTTTGCATGAAGCTTAAACCAAAGCTTGTCCCAATTGGGCCACAAAATTTACCGCAGCATGCTGGTGCCATGTCATGACACCATACCAAGTTTCATGATTCTCAGGCGTGTTTTGGATTTAATGGAATTAAAAAACCAACTTTCTGAATCTTTTCGGGCAAGCCATGACGCACAGATATTTGAATTCCATTCCAATTTCTTGCATGGGACCTAAAAATTCGTCAAAAGACACGCATGTGATTTTTCAACCAAATATGGTGCACTTGAGCATGTGCTTGTAGTTCAGATTTTAATTATGCATATTAAATGCGGAGAACCTCAATTAATGTATAAAAATGACAAATGAACCCGAAATCATTCGAAATTTTAGCACAATACTTTTATTTGGTCTAATTTGCTTGTGTAAAAAAATTAAGGCAGGAGAGGGTAGTGTATGTATGTCGTTTCACACACGGAAGTGACACGTTCCCTCTCGGAACTACAAGCCTTCTTGTGGGAAGCTCCGGTTTGCAACAAGCTTACACCAAAGCTTGTCCCAATTGGGCCAAAAAAATTTACCGCAACATGTTGGTACCATGTCATGAGACCATGCCAAGTTTCATGATTTTCAGACGTGTTTTGGATTTACAGGAATTAAACAACCAAGTTTTTCAATCTTTCCGGCAGAGCCACGACGCCCACATGTTTGAATTCCATTCCCATTTCTTTCATGGGACCTATAAATTCACCAAAAGACACACATGTGATTTCTCAACCAACTTTGGTGCACTAGAGCATGTGCTTTTAGTTCAATTTTGAATTATGCAATTAAATGCACAAAAACTCAATTAATGTATAAAAAAGGCCAAACGAACCTGGAATAATTCCAAAATTTAGCATGGTACTTCTGTTTGGTCTAATCTGCGTGTGTAAAAAAATAAGGCGGGAGAAGGCAGTGTACGTATGTTGTTTCGCACACGGAGGTGAAACGTTCCCTCTCGGAACCACGAGCCTTCTTGAGGGAAGCTCCGGTATGCAAGAAGCTTACACCAAAGCTTCTTCCAATTCGGCCAAAAAAATTACCGCAGCATGTTGGTGCCATGTCATGACACCATGCCAAGTTTCATGATTTTCATGCATGTTTTGGATTTATAGGAATTAAAAAACAAAGTTTCTCAATCTTTCCAGCAGAGCCACGATGCCCACATGTTTGAATTTCATTCCCATTTCTTGCATGGGACCTATGAATTCACCAAAAGACACACATGTGATTTTTCAATAAACTTTGGTGCACTGGAGCATGTGCTTGTAGTCAAATTTGAATTGTGCACATTAAATGTGCAGAAACTTAATTGATGTATAAAAAAGGCCAAACGAACCCTGAATAATTCCAAAATTTAGCACGATGCTTCTATTTGGTCTAATCTGCGTGTGTAAAAAATTAAGGCAGGAGAAGGCAGTGTACGTATGTCGTTTCACACACGCAGGTGACACGTTCCCTGTCGGAGCACGAGCTTTCTTGAGGGAAGCTCCCGTTTGCATGAAGCTTAAACCAAAGCTTGTCCCAATTGGGCCACAAAATTTACCGCAGCATGTTGGTGCCATGTCATGACACCATGCCAAGTTTCATGATTCTCAGTTTTGTTTTGGATTTAATGGAATTAAAAAACCAACTTTCTCAATCTTTTCGGGCAAGCCACGATGCACAGATGTTTGAATTCCATTCCCATTTCTTGCATGGGACCTAAAAATTCATCAAAAGACACACATGTGATTTTTCAACCAAATATGGTGCACTGGAGCATGTGCTTGTAGTTCAGATTTTAATTATGCACATTAAATGCGGAGAACCTCAATTAATGTATAAAAACGACAAATGAACCCGAAATCATTCGAAATTTTAGCACAATACTTTTATTTGGTCTAATTTGCTTGTGTAAAAAAATTAAGGCGGGAGAGGGTAGTGTACGTATGTCGTTTCGCACACGGAAGTGACACGTTCCCTCTCAGAACTACGAGCCTTCTTGTGGGAAGCTCCGGTATGCAAGAAGCTTACACCAAAGCTTGTCCCAATTGGACCAAAAAAATATACCGCAACATGTTGGTACCATGTTATGAGACCATGCCAAGTTTCATGATTTTCAGACGTGTTTTGGATTTACAGGAATTAAACAACCAAGTTTTCAATATTTCCGGCAGAGCCACGACGCCCACATGTTTGAATTTCATTCCCATTTCTTTCATGGGACCTATAAATTCACCAAAAGACACACATGTGATTTCTCAACCAACTTTGGTGCACTAGAGCATGTGCTTTTAGTTCAATTTTGAATTATGCAATTAAATGCACAAAAACTCAATTAAGTATAAAAAAGGCCAAACGAACCTGGAATAATTCCAAAATTTAGCATGGTACTTCTGTTTGGTCTAATCTGCCGGTGTAAAAAAATAAGGCGAGAGAAGGCAGTGTACGTATGTTGTTTCGCACACGGAGGTGAAACGTTCCCTCTCGGAACCACGAGCCTTCTTGAGGGAAGCTCCGGTATGCAAGAAGCTTACACCAAAGCTTCTTCTAATTCGGCCAAAAAAATTACCGCAGCATGTTGGTGCCATGTCGTGACACCATGCCAAGTTTCATGATTTTCAGGCATGTTTTGGATTTACAGGAATTAAAAAACAAAGTTTCTCAATCTTTCCTACAGAGCCACGACGCCCACATGTTTGAATTTCATTCCCATTTCTTGCATGGGACCTATGAATTCACCAAAAGACACACATGTGATTTTTCATTAAACTTTTGTGCACTGGAGCATGTGCTTGTAGTCAAATTTGAATTATGCACATTAAATGTGCAGAAACTTAATTGATGTATAAAAAAGGCCAAACGAACCCTGAATAATTCCAAAATTTAGCACGATGCTTCTATTTGGTCTAATCTGCCTGTGTAAAAAAATTAAGGCGGGAGGCAGTGTACGTATGTCGTTTCACACACGCAGGTGACACGTTCCCTCTCGGAGCACGAGCCTTCTTGAGGGAAGCTCCCGTTTGCATGAAGCTTAAACCAAAGCTTGTCCCAATTGGGCCACAAAATTTACCGCAGCATGTTGGTGCCATGTCATGACACCATGCCAAGTTTCATGATTCTCAGGCGTGTTTTGGATTTAATGGAATTAAAAAACCAACTTTCTGAATCTTTTCGGGCAAGCCATGACGCACAGATGTTTGAATTCCATTCCAATTTCTTGCATGGGACCTAAAAATTCATCAAAAGACACGCATGTGATTTTTCAACCAAATATGGTGCACTTGAGCATGTGCTTGTAGTTCAGATTTTAATTATGCACATTAAATGTGGAGAACCTCAATTAATGTATAAAAACAACAAATGAACCCAAAATCATTCGAAATTTTAGCACAATACTTTTATTTGGTCTAATTTGCTTGTGTAAAAAAATTAAGGCAGGAGAGGGTAGTGTATGTATGTCGTTTCACACATGGAAGTGACACGTTCCCTCTTGGAACTACGAGCCTTCTTGTGGGAAGCTCCGGTTTGCAACAAGCTTACACCAAAGCTTGTCCCAATTGGACCAAAAAATTTACCGCAGCATGTTGGTACCATGTCATGAGACCATGCCAAGTTTCATGATTTTCAGACGTGTTTTGGATTTACAGGAATTAAACAACCAAGTTTTTCAATCTTTCCGGCAGAGCCACGATGCCCACATGTTTGAATTCCACTCCCATTTCTTTCATGGGACCTATAAATTCACCAAAAGACACACATGTGATTTCTCAACCAACTTTGGTGCACTAGAGCATGTGCTTTTAGTTCAATTTTGAATTATGCAATTAAATGCACAAAAACTCAATTAATGTATAAAAAAGGCCAAACGAACCTGGAATAATTCCAAAATTTAGCACGGTACTTCTGTTTGGTCTAATCTGCCTGTGTAAAAAAATAAGGCGGGAGAAGGCAGTGTACGTATGTTGTTTCGCACACGGAGGTGAAACGTTCCCTCTCGGAACCACGAGCCTTCTTGAGGGAAGCTCCGGTATGCAAGAAGCTTACACCAAAGCTTCTTCCAATTCGGCCAAAAAAATTACCGCAGCATGTTGGTGCCATGTCATGACACCATGCCAAGTTTCATGATTTTCATGCATGTTTTGGATTTACAGGAATTAAAAAACAAAGTTTCTCAATCTTTCCGGCAGAGCCACGACGCCCACATGTTTGAATTTCATTCCCATTTCTTGCATGGGACCTATGAATTCACCAAAAGACACACATGTGATTTTTCAATAAACTTTGGTGCACTAGAGCATGTGCTTGTAGTCAAATTTGAATTATGCACATTAAATGTGAAGAAACTTAATTGATGTATAAAAAAGGCCAAACGAACCCTGAATAATTCCAAAATTTAGCACGATGCTTCTATTTGGTCTAATCTGCCTTTGTAAAAAATTAAGGCGGGAGAAGGCAGTGTACGTATGTCGTTTCACACACGCAGGTGACACGTTCCCTCTCCGAGCACGAGCCTTCTTGAGGGAAGCTCCCGTTTGCATGAAGCTTAAACCAAAGCTTGTCCCAATTGGGCCACAAAATTTACCGTAGCATGTTGGTGCCATGTCATGACACCATGCCAAGTTTCATGATTCTCAGGCATGTTTTGGATTTAATGGAATTAAAAAACCAACTTTCTTAATCTTTTCGGGCAAGCCACGACGCACAGATGTTTGAATTCCATTCCCATTTCTTGCTTGGGAACTAAAAATTCACCAAAAGACACACATGTGATTTTTCAACCAACTATGGTGCACTGGAGCATGTGCTTGTAGTTCAGATTTTAATTATGCACATTAAATGCCGAGAAACTAAATTAATGTATAAAAAGGACAAACGAACCCGAAATCATTCCAAATTTTAGCACAATACTTTTATTTGGTCTAATCTGCTTGTGTAAAAAAATTAAGGCGGGAGAGGGTAGTGTACGTATGTCGTTTCGCACATGGAAGTGACACGTTCCCTCTCGGAACTACGAGCCTTCTTGTGGGAAGCTCTGGTTTGCAAGAAGCTTACACCAAAGCTTGTCCCAATTGGACCAAAAAATTTACCGCAGCATGTTGGTACCATGTCATGAGACCATGCCAAGTTTCATGATTTTCAGACATGTTTTGGATTTACAGGAATCAAACAACCAAGTTTCTCAATCTTTTCGGCAGAGCCACGACGCCCACATGTTTGAATTTCATTCCCATTTCTTTCATGGGACCAATAAATTCACCAAAAGACAAGATATGATTTCTCATCCAACTTTGGTGCACTAGAGCATGTGCTTTTAGTTCAATTTTGAATTATGCAATTAAATGCACAAAAACTCATCTAATGTATAAAAAAGGCCAAACGAACCCGGAATAATTCAAAAATTTAGCACGGTACTTCTGTTTGGTCTAATCTGCCTGTGTAAAAAAATAAGGCGGGAGAAGGCAGTGTACGTAAGTTGTTTCGCACACGGAGGTGAAACTTTCCCTCTCGGAACCACGAGCCTTCTTGAGGGAAGCTCCGGTTTGCAAGATGCTTACACCAAAGCTTGTTCCAATTCGGCCAAACAATTTACAGCAGCATGTTGGTGCCATGTCGTGACACCATGCCAAGTTTCATGATTTTCAGGCATGTTTTGGATTACAGGAATTAAAAAACAAAGTTTCTCAATCTTTTCGGCAGAGCCACGACGCCCACATGTTTGAATTTCATTCCCATTTCTTGCATGGGACCTATAAATTCACCAAAAGACACACATGTGATTTTTCAATAAACTTTGGTGCACTGGAGCATGTGCTTGTAGTCAAATTTGAATTATGCACATTAAATGCGCAGAAACTTAATTGATGTATAAAAAAGGCCAAACGAACCCTGAATAATTCCAAAATTTGGCACGATACTTCTATTTGGTTTAATCTGCCTATGTAAAAAAATTAAGGCGGGAGAAGGCGGTGTGTGTATGTCATTTCGCACACGGAGGTGACACATTCCCTCTCAGAACCAAGAGCCTTGTTGAGGGAAGCTCCGGTTTGCAAGAAGCTTACACCAAAGCTTGTCCCAATTCGGCCAAAAAAATTACCACAACATGTTGGTGCCATGTCGTGACACCATGCCAAGTTTCATGATTTTCAGGCATGTTTTGTATTATAGGAATTAAAAAAAAGTTTCTCAATCTTTCCGGCAGAGCCACGACGCCCACATGTTTGAATTTCATTCCCATTTCTTGCCTGGGTCCTATGAATTCACCAAAAGACACACATGTGATTTTTCAATAAACTTTGGTGCACTGGAGCATGTGCTTGTAGTCAAATTTGAATTATGTACATTAAGTAAGTAGAAACTTAATTGATGTATACAAAAGGCCAAACGAACCCTGAATAATTCCAAAATTCAGCACGATACTTCTATTTGGTCTAATCTGCCTATGTAAAAAAATTAAGGCGGGAGAAGGCAGTGTGTGTATGTCGTTTCACACACGGAGGTGACACGTTCCCTCTCAGAACCACGAGCCTTCTTGAGGGAAGCTCGGGTTTGCAAGAAGCTTACACCAATGCTTGTCCCAATTCATTCAAAAAAATTACCGCAGCATGTTGGTGCCATGTCATGACACCATGCCAAGTTTCATGATTTTCAGGCATGTTTTGGATTTATAGGAATTAAAAAACCAAATTTGTCAATCATTCTGGCTGAGCCACGATGCCCACATGTTTGAATTTCATTCCCATTTCTTGCATGGGACCTATAAATTCACCCAAAGACACACATGTGATTTCTCAACCAACTTTGGTGTACTGGAGCATGTGCTTGTAGTTCAAATTTGAATTATGCACATTAAATGCCCACAAACTCAATTAATGCATAAAGATGCCAAACGAACCGGAATAATTCCAAATTTAAACATGACACTCATATACTAGTTGCATGTTTATTGTACGTAAATGTTCTAGCAATTCAAACACCATTCTTTCCCTCCGTAACACCATTTTATCATTCAAAACATAATGAAAAAATTAGGTATAGCACAAATAGTTTACTAGAAAGAATCGTGTGGGATGCGATATAATATATCTTGGCGCACTATCTTGTCTGGTTTACGCAGGAAGCTTCGTCATCTATAGTCCATCGCCCCCGCTTGAACAACACTTTCATGCTAGTTTCTCGCGGCACTGAGCGATTTTTTTTGCCACCACGGAAATATCTATCTCCCCGCCCCTCCCTCCCACCAAAAGCCACATTTCCACTGTTTCTCCTTGCTATCCAAGTTCAAACCTTCACTGCTGCTTACTGGCAGCTCAGCCTCCTCGCCAAAGACCCTTCTTCTTGCAGCACCGCCTCCTCACCGGTGACCCTTCTTCTTGTTGCACGGCCTCCTCGCTGCCGACCCTTCTTCTTGCTGCGCGGCCTCGTCGATATGGTCAGGTAATCTACACCCTACCCACACCATCCTCCTCCTTTCCCTTCCCACATGCCCCGACCAACGGCGCGACACCTTCCACCGAAATCACTATCCCCCTCCTCCAATTAAGCACTGCCCACAGCCATTTTGCATGCATTATAACATGGAGCTCAGTAGCATGCGGCCGCACGCGCGCACGAGGTCGCTATGGCTGCCATGTGGGCCGACCGCTAGATCTTGGAGGAGAACCTCAACTACGAGGCCATTGTCGACACTGCCACGCGGTTGTCTACTTTAAAATACAGTTCATGATGTTTTCTCGAGGCCACCACCAGTGCCTTCTAGCGATTTGTCATCTGTAATGTTAATATGCAATCTGATGTTCAGTTAACAGTTTGGCCCTCTGAAATGTAATGTTCAGTTAACACTTTGGTCCAACAATTGCTACATTTCATAGTACTATTCTTAAGCATTCTTTGTTTTGTTAACTGTCTTATCTTCTAGTACATGTTTCTATTCTGCAATGTTGTGTCCAGTTAACTATTTTGGTTCATTTGGTCTGCTATCCATTTAACTGTTTGGTTCAGTTCTGCAATTTGATTTTCATTTCTTGTGGGTACAATTTTGTATTGTTATGCATGTGACACCAATCGAATTGGGCTGTACTCAATACATATTCTACTGATAGTATGGCAACTCTCAGTTAACCTGATCAAGATCTTCCTTACGTGTGTTGCAGGGAAACAATGGGAGGCACTTCGGTTTACCATCGAGGTTTGTTCAAGCATGGTCCTTTGGCTAATAGCACATTATTGTGCAGTTGCAGGAATCATTCTAATATTTAGGTTTCTTACAATTTGGTCGCACATGTAGGTCCTACTGTCAGAGGCTTAGACCCACTGTTCGACCCATTTTGCATATGGGGAAATGAGATTTCCATGAATATCAGTCAAGTCAAGGAACTCAGAAAGATTGTTAGGATGAAGAAACTTGTGGTGAATAACAGCCAGATCATTGTTTGCACAATGAAGAAGACATCAGTCAACTATAGGATGGTACTATCTCTTTTACCTTGTTTTTACCCCTTGCGCCATTTCAAAATTTATAACATTGATTTATGCATATCTTTGTTTCCAGTACTTTTCAAAGCAATTCACCAATGATTACCTCTCAAACTACCTGCATGGTCAAGAGGTGAGGAAGGTATTCATTTGACACCCATGATACAATATTTAAGTCTTGATGAAGAGGACGAAGGTTGGGCGGGCAATTATCCATAGCCACTAGCCTAAAGTTGCAAGGACATTCAACATCACTTAAGGCTCAATATTTTCCATCCGCTTTTGCAGTTTCCCAGATGAGATTCATCTGCCTATTTACCGTATATCATGCTACTTTCCAAAGGTTTTTGATGCTACATGTGAAACTTGGCGCTGTTGTGTAATGGCGTAACTGAGTGCCGAAGCTATCTGATGTAATTCGATTATGAAATCCTGGTTGCCGTTATACGGATATGAAATAGCTGGTGTGTTTTATAAGAAATATCAATTTGATTAGTACATGGATTATCAATAGTAGGCTAATTACCCTGCTTATTGGGGTTTTCTATTGTAGATGGTTACTCAGACAGCACAGTGGGCAATGAACTCAAACAACCCGCACAGTTTCTAGAAAGTAGGCGTGTTCGATCAACTAACAATCACACATGGCTTCTGGCAGCGAACTGTTTGTGTTAGGCCACCTTGCACAAACGTTTCCACACAAAGAACTGTGTGTGATATACGAACGAATGGAAATGATTTTCTGGGTTTCACCGTGTGGGATGTACATACCTACGGAAATGATTGGGTTTCTATGCCTCGCCCGATCGCACACGAGCTCATTTGGTGTCCCAGGAGGGCCTATCCCCGACGGTTTCGGGGTCGTGTGGGAAGGACCCCCTATCACCCACACTCGCTTCGCGACGGTTCCAAATGCCATCGCGGAAAGGGGTTAAAAATAGTTTGTATGGCACGTCGCTGTACAAGTGGACGGCAGTCTACGAGAGCGTACTGTGGGAACGAGAGAATTGCCATGCGTCCCCTCGACAAACCACGGTGTTGACATATCGGTGCAGCGGGGAGGGCGGCTTCGGCGGAGCAAATGGAGTGGAGGGGGCGGGGGAGGAGATTTTGGGAATATTATTGGCTAGCTGGCCGAAGGGCAGTTGAATTTTGGATTGGGGGGGTCACATGGTGGGTGGGGGAGTTTGGCGCATGGTCGGTTTCTCCAAATGCTGTCCCATGTGTCAGTGAAGAGGCAAGCCAAACTGTATTCCGTTTGGGTGGGCGGTGTGCAAGACCGACCTTGCGAGGGGTGCAATGCGCCTGCGATAGGTGTGTTGTGAGTGTATCACCTTTTTCTTTTCAAACTTGGTGCTTCGCGTGATCAATCGATAATAAATACCGACTAAAATGGCACGGTTGGGCCTTTTGCCGTGCGATATGCTGGGGGTTGGCTTAGTTGGTTTTTTAGGATATGTTGTTTAAGGACATTGCTTAGTTGGTTTGACCGATAGAGCAAGAGAAAGATGTGAAATGCGTGAATGTGTAGTGGATGTACTATTGGCGTGCGTAAGATAATTGTGTATGTAAACCCTATGTTTTTATTTACTTCGCATATTAGCTTTGTCTCGGGTCAGACCTTCTAAACTTAAACCAAGTTTATACACAGAAAAACAATGACAACCACAATACCAAGTAAATACGATTAGAATCATCATTCAATATATTTTCACGCAATATATCTTGCTATTATTGTGAAAGTTCATATACACCGAACGAGATTCATGCAAAAACGGCAAATTTTCATTACATTTCAAACTTTTAGGAAATAATCAGAAAATAAACCCGACCCTAAACCTATCATCCGGCGGCGACCAAAGTTCACTTTCCTTTGTACTTCCACATCGGCGATGATGTCTTCCATCCACCGTATCCATGAAATGTGGTGGGGTTCAAGACCCTGAAGTGAAGGAGGCGCTTTGGTGTAGAGTTTAGCTAGGTGTTGCCGCTTTAAGTAGCACATTCCAGTGAGGCCAAGCATCCGGGTTCATCAATGAGTCATCGGAGTTCTTTCCTCGGGTGGTGAGCCTGCTTAATGATGGCATACGAATGGACGACATGAATGCAGGCAGCTGGCCCTGGCTGGGAATGCATGCGCGGAAGGGACGGGATTTTTTTTATCGGGTAGGGTAGTCAGCTGCGGGCATGGCAATGTTGGAGATGAAAAAAGCAAGACGACCTGTGTTCTCTTGGGTCAGCAGCATGCCGGACAGACCATCTCAAGGTGCAACTTGAACATGACATGGGTGCTATTAATGTACCACATTTTCATTTCGAACTTTGAAACTGAACACTTGTACTAGTGCATAACATCGAAAGCATATATGAAGTTGACACCTCCCCTCTAGACAGCCTAGTAGCCCACATGTACACTTGTTATTCGTAGTAGCATAAGTACCATTATAATAAGTGTACCCCCCTTTACTTTTCAACTCATGAAGCATAACACTTGATTAAGTAGTCAGAAGATGTGTGTTGCCTATCATTGAGGGCGTGCTACAACACTCTGAGGACGCGGCACGGCGCGCACACATGCCCGTGCCCCGTTGAAATGATCGAGAAGAGGTGTCTAGAGGGGGTGATTAGACACTAAGTGCTAAAAGTTGTAGTTTTTAATTTATTTAGGTTGAAGTGGAGTTTTGGCACAAGTTTAACAAACACAATACATATCAAGCAAGCATGCAAAGAGTATATGAGCAGCGGAAAGTAAAGCATGCAACTTGCAAGAATGTAAAAGGATGGGATTGGAGTGTGCAAACGCAATTTGGAGACACGGAGATTTTTGAGACGTAGTTCCGATAGGTGGTGCTATCGTACATCCACGTTGATGGAGACTTCAACCCACGAAGGGTAACGGCTGCGCGAGTCCACGGAGGGCTCCACCCACGAAGGGTCCACGAAGAAGCAACCTTGTCTATCCCACCATGGCCGTCGCCCACGAAGGACTTGCCTCACTAGCGTTAGATCTTCACGAAGTAGGCGATCTCATTGCCCTTACAAACTCCTTGGTTCAACTCCACAATCTGGTCGGAGGCTCCCAAGTGACACCTAGCCAATCTAGGAGACACCACTCTCCAAGAAGTAACAAATGGCGTGTTGATGATGAACTCCTTGCTCTTGTGCTTCAAATGATAGTCTCACCAACACTCACCTCTCTCTCTCACAGGATATGGATTTAGTGGAAAGAAGATTTGAGTGGAAAGCAACTTGGGGAAGGCTAGAGATCAAGATTCATATGGTAAGAATGGAATATCTTGGCCTCAACACAAGTGTAGGTGGTTCTCTGTCAAAAAAAGTAGGTTGGAAGTGTAGGTTCGTTCTGATGGCTCTCTCTAGGAATGAAGAGGTGGTGGAGGGGTATATATAGCCTCCACACAAAATCTAACTGTTACACACAACTTGCCAATCTCGGTGGGACCGAATTGATAAACTCGGTCGGACCCATTCAGCAAATCTAGTGACCGTTAGGGTTTTCGGTGGGACCGACTGGATCAACTCGGTGGGACCGATGTGCTAGGGTTAGGGTAAATCCAAAACTCGGTTTGACCGATTACTCAAACTTGGTGGGACCGATTTGGGTAATAAGCGAAACAAAGAGTTGGCCAAGCAAACTCGGTGGGTCCGATTGCGTATCTCAGTGGGACCGAAAATATTGTAACGGGTAATAGAGAGTTTGCAAGCCCATCTGGGCGAGACCGAGATCTCATCGGTGAGACCAAACTAATTAGGGTTTCTGGCAGTGGCTATGTCAACTGAACTCGGTGGCTCCGGATAGAAAGAATCAGTGGGGCCGAGTTGGATATTTGGTGTGGGACATATATGGAAGTGAGAAAGTGGTTGAGGGCTTTGGAGCATATCACTAAGCACTTTGAGCAAGCAATCCATTAAGCAACACCTCATCCCTTCTTAATATTATTGGCTTTCCTATGGACTCAATGTGATCTTGGATCACTAAAATAGAAAATGTAGAGTCTTGAGCTTGGAGCTTGAGCAATCCTTTGTCCTTAGCATTTTGAAGGGGCTCCACATCCTCTAGTCCATGCCACTTCATTGTTGAACTTATCTGAAACATACTAGGTAATAGTGTTAGTCCAACAAGAGATATGTTGACATTAATTACCAAAACCACCTAGGGAGCACTTGTGCTTTCAATCTCCTCATTTTTGGTAATTGATGACAACATACATCAAAGCTTTAGATGAAGATATAGAGAATAGTAAGTAAAGCTTTCGAAAGACATGTAACATGCATAGGCTCGCCCTACATGTATGCAATCATGTGAATATGGAATATAGAAGCATGTGAATGCATAAACATGACAGAGTAAGCAATGTGTTACATGTATCTTGGCTATATGCATCAGAGCAAATGATGTGAATATGAGAAATGTACCTTCATGCTCATGAGTCCTTCTTGCAAACAATATGTACATCAGCAAGAATTTCTCATACGCATGACTGTGATGCATATACTTATCTTGTGGTCTTGAGTTGTCTTAGGATGGAATGAACCTACGTAAACAAGGTTAGATAACAGAGATACACCTACTGGCCGGAGCAAACAAAAGAAACCATAAGAGTACCAAGATTGGGATGACATGTAGAGTGAGTACTATGTACCACATTGGATATAGACATGTCCCCCAAGGTAAAGATGTGAAATAAATTCATGGATTTCCTCCCCTTAGATGTCTTGCTCCCCCTGAATCTAGCATGGGATACAAGGAGAAGATAGGGAACAGAAAATCAGAGCGAAATCAGAGCTCAAATGAAATAAAGAGAGCTAATGCAAATGAGCAAATATGAACATGTCTTTCCCCTCTTGAAGGCATGTGACTTCTCTCCTCTTGAACAACAAGCATCTGGGGTCCTTGATGATTACTCTTTCTTCCCTTGAGTATCTCTCCCCTATAGATATGATTAATCTTTGATGTGATCTCTCTCTCCCCCTTTGACATCAATTTCCAAGAAGGGTTCTTCTGGATTTTGTCATGATGGGTTTGGTCCTTGAGTCACAGAACAAAGCAGCAAGTTGAATGGGATGCTGGTCGAGGACAAGATTCATTGAGTGCAGCTGGATCAAAAGGAAAGCAAAAACAAGTGGCAAGATGTCTTTCCTGTAGTGAAATCGGTGACACTGAGTTGTATGCTTCGGTTGTACCGAGAGGATTCAGTTGGACCGAAAGCATCAGACCGGTGAGACCGAGTTCATCGCAGAGAAAAGACTTGTCACCTCAGCTCACTAGACAAGTAAGATCTCACAAGGATTTGCAAGGAATTAACTGAAAGATTTGCAATGAATTGGATGCAAGGAATGCAAAACAGAAAATAAAAGAGAAGAAACTAAAAAGAAGTTTAGATGAAGTTGGAAACAAATATGCATGAGACAAATGCAAGAGCACGAAAAAAGGAACACAAGAGAACTTCATCTAGAATTGGTCGGCGACGAAGTCACCTATGTTAGAGTATATTGACTTAGGAGTCAAGTGAGATCACTTGATCATTGGTCGTACTCATCGTTTAAGCTCAAAATGGGGTTACCATTTTTCTTTTAAGCTTTTTGATGTATTCACATCTTGTCGAGTTGCTTTGACTCATGACTTGGAGTAAACCTTCTCTAAGATGGAATAACATACCTTGGGTGGTGGCGTTGATCATGATCATGTAGTTGAACTTGTGTTGGTTGCTCAAGGTTGATGTAGCTCATTAAGAGTTGGGAGCACCACTTGGAGTTTTAGTTCATCTACCTACATGGGTTATTTCTTGCAAGGAAGAGCACTTGTATATCCAAAATGACAATCATGAAGCTCAACATAAAATTTGTCAAAGGATATGTTTGAATGGTTGCGTGCTTCCTTGTCTTCATCCACCATTGTGTAGAGACTTGGTGATATAGAAATTGCTCACGATGTGAGTGAGTTGCAGTCTCATAGATTTAGATTCATCCAAGTACCTATACGGGTTAGATAACATGCAAGGTGCAAATATATCCAAGACTTAAGATAGTCAACATAAGAGAAATATCAAGGATCAGTCATAGGCTCATGCCTTGAATGTATCAAATGTAGTTCCTACTCCAAGTTTGAAGCATCAATGATGTTCAATTCACCTCTTAACCTGCAAAACACTTTCTCATCAAGTGGTTTCGTGAATATATCAGCTAACTGCTTTTCGGTGCGAACATGCTTAAGATTAATGTCCCCTTTGGCAACATGATCTCGAATGAAATGATGACGAACTTCAATATGCTTAGTTCGAGAATGTTGCATGGGATTGTGAGCAATCTTAATAGCACTTTCATTGTCACAAAGTAATGGAACATGTTTCACAGATATCCCATAATCTTTCAGAGTTTGGGTCATCCAAAGTAATTGAGCACAACATGATCCAACGGCAATGTATTCCGCTTCGGCGGTGGATAAGGATACCGAGTTTTGTTTCTTGGATGACCAAGACACAAGAGATCTACCAAGAAATTGACAAGTACCCGAAGTGGACTTTCTATCAACCTTGTCACCGGCATAGTCCGAGTCAGAGTAGCCAACAAGATCAAAGGAGTCCCTCTTTTGGTACCAATTGCCAAAATTTGGTGTATGGATTAAGTATCTCACTATACTTTTCACGGCATTAAGATGACATTCTTTAGGAGCGGCTTGATATCGTGCACACATGCACACACTTAGCATAATATCGGGACGTGAAGCACATAGATATAACAATGAACCAATCATAGAGCGATAAACCTTTTGATCAACCGGTTCACCATCTTTGGTTAAAGCAAGATGTCCACTAGTAGGCATGGGTGTAGTCATACCTTTGCATTCTTGCATATTTAACTTCTTGAATAAGTCATTGGTGTACTTCGTTTGAGAGACAAAGGTACCTTCCTTAGTTTGCTTGATTTTCAAACCAAGAAAGAATTTGAGTTCACTCATCATTGACATCTCAAACTTCTGCGACATTAGCTTTCCAAACTTTTCATTAAAATGAGGGTTAGATGATCCAAATATAATATCATCAACATAAATTTGGAACACAAATAGTTCTGCATTAACTCTTTTAGTAAAAAGAGTAGAATCTATTTTTCCAATTTCAAAGCCTTTTTCAATAAGAAACTTGGTCAAGCATTTATACCATGCTCTAGGAGCTTGTTTAAGCCCATAAAGAGCTTTGTGAAGTTTGTAAACATGATTAGGTTTCTTAGGATTGACAAATCCGGGAGGTTGCTTAACATAAACTTCCTCCTCTATTTCACCATTCAGAAAAGAACTTTTAATGTCCATTTGGTACAAGGTGATATCATGATGATTAGCATAGGCAAGTAAGATGCGAATGGACTCAAGTCTAGCAATGGGGCATATGTCTCACCATAGTCCATACCTTCGACTTGTGTGTAGCCTTGGGCGAGGAGACGTGCTTTGTTGCGAACTACTTGTCCATCTTCATCTTGCTTGTTGCGAAACACCCATTTGGTACCGATGATGTTGTGGTTGTTGTCGGGCTTCTCAACTAATGTCAAAACTTGATTTCTCTCAAAGTTGTGTAGCTCTTCATGCATGGCATTTATCCAATCCGGATCTTCCAAAGCTTCTTCAAGCTTCATAGGTTCAATGCTAGAGATGAAAGAATAGTGTTCACAAAAGTTAGCTAAACGAGTTTTTGAGCGAGTGATTCTCCCGGTTTGGATATCATTGTAGATTTGCTCGACAGATGGTCTTTAGCAATTCTTGCTCGAACTCGTGAAAGCTTTTGTTTGGATCTTGGTTGAACATCTCCTTCATCTTGTTCTTCTTCGTTGTTGACATTGTCATTCTCTTGTCGTGGTGGAGAAGGAGGTTGTCGGCGTTCATCTTGGTGCACTTCCTCGTTTTCTTCATCTTGGTGTGTCCCACTTGTGGATGCTTCCGTATCAACTCTTGGTTCACCTTGTCGTGAGGTAGAAGCTTCCACTTGGACGGACGAGGTACTCTCCTTCACCTCCGTTGGACGAATCTTGCCAATAGACAAGTCTTGGATTGCTTCCGAAGGGTCTTTGTCTCCTACATCAATTGGAAATTGCTCTACTTGTGAGCCGTTAGATTCATCAAACTTCACATCTACCGTCTCTTCAACCCTTCGGATGAAATTATTGTAGACACGGTATGTGTGAGAGTTTGAGCCATAACCAAGTAGGAAACCTTCATGAGACTTAGGAGCAAATTTAGAACGACGATGCTTATCAAGAATGTAGCACTTTGAGCTGAATACTCGAAAGTATCCAACTTGTGGTTTGTTACCGGTGAGAAGCTCGTATGCCGTCTTGCCGAGTAGCTTGTGAAGATACAAGCGATTTGTTGCATGACAAGCTGTCTCAACCGCTTCTGCCCAAAAGTGCTTTGGCGTCTTGTACTCATCAAGCATTGTTCTCGCCATTTTGATGAGTGTTCGGTTCTTCCTCTCAACAACTCCATTTTGTTGAGGTGTGTACATAGTCGAGAACTCATGTGAAATCCCTTCTTCGTCAAGAAAGGTGTCCACATTTGCGTTCTTGAACTCCGTTCCGTTGTCGCTGCGGACCTTCTTGATTTTCACTTCAAATTGATTTTGGGCCTTCCTAGCGAAGTTTTTAAAGATCTTTTGGACCTGCAATTTATCATCGAGAAAGAACACCCATGTAAATCTTGAAAAATCATCAACTATAACTAGACCAAAAGAATTTCCACTAAGACTTTTGTAAGCGTTAGGACCAAAAAGATCCATGTGAAGTAGCTCGAGTGGTCTCCTTGTGGTCATGATGTTCTTCACGGGATGCCTTCCTCCAACCTATTTACCTGCTTGACAAGCACTGCAAAGTCTATCCTTATCAAATATGACATCGTTGACGCCAAGGATATGATTTCCTTTAATAAGCTTGTCAAGGTTTCGCATACCAACATGACCTAATCGTCTATGCCATAACCAACCTTTAGAAGATTTAGCAATTAAGCAAGTTCTAGGTTGAGCCTTTTTAGTGAAATCAACAATGTAAAGATCACCTCTGCGTATACCGGTAAAGATTATTTCATGATTATCTATACAAAACACTTGGCAATCTACCCCAGTAAATACGACATTGAAATCGAAATCAGCAAGTCCAGATACTGAAAGTAAATTGTAGCCAAGGGATTCAACGAGCATGACATTTTGTATGGAGCTATCATGTGCGATGGCCACCTTACCTAGGCTAACCACCTTACCCTTTGAGTTATCACCAAAGGTGACATACTATCGAGGGCCGCCGGTTTCAGCAAGCTCACGGAACATATCTTTATCTCCGGTCATATGATCAGTACATCCACTATCAAGAACCCATTCCTTTCCTCCAGCCATGTAGCCGCGAAGATTTGCCATAAGACCAAAGTGTCTCATTGCATCATTAAGATCATAGTCACTGTCATCATCATCCTCATCATAATATCCATGTTCAACATCATCTTGTGATTGATCAATTCCTAGAGAGGGTAATTCATTAGATAAATGATCATTTCTATGGTTATCTTTATGAATTCTAATAGCTTTGGAAATGATATTGCTAATGATTCCAACATCTCCTTTGGCACTTGTAAGATTAGTAAGCTCAAATAAGAAGTCACCAAATTTGGGATCATTGGAACTCATCTTAATCAAGGCAATAGACTTATGGATAATTTCATCTAGATCTTTCAAGGAATAATTTGGAAAGCGTTCCTCAAGAAATCTCCATATAGTGTAGGCACAATCAAGAGTAGGCAATTATTCAATCAAGTTTCTAGGCAAGCCTCTCGTGATAAGATTAACAGTTCTAAGGTTGCGGATCATGTCAATAGACTCATCAAGGGTAGGATGCAAAGGATCAATATGAGGTGCATAAGGGCTAGCAATGTACTTGTTCAAATGATATTCATTGAAAATCTCAAGCATTTCATTTTACCACTCATGAAAATATTCTCCATCAAGAATAGGCACTCTATGTCCAAGACTCCCCAAAGTAGACTCATCCATCTTCCTCCAATGGTGTTTAAACCAAAGCAATGGAGACCAAAGCTCTGATACCAATTGAAAGGATCCAGAAGAGGTGCCTAAAGGGGGGGGTGATTAGACACTAAGTGCTAAAAGTTGCAGTTTTTAATTTCTTTAGGTTGAAGTGGAGTTTTGGCACAAGTTTAACAAACACAATACATATCAAGCAAGCATGCAAAGAGTATATGAGCAGCGGAAAGTAAAGCATGCAACTTGCAAGAATGTAAAAGAATGGGATTGGAGTGTGCAAACGCAATTTGGAGACACAGGGATTTTTGAGACGTGGTTCCGATAGGTGGTGCATCGTACATCCACGTTGATAGAGACTTCAACCCACGAAGGGTAACGGCTGCGCGAGTCCACGGCGGGCTCCACCCACGAAGGGTCCACAAATAAGCAACCTTGTCTATCCCACCATGGCCGTCGCCCACGAAGGACTTGCCTCAGTAGCGGTAGATCTTCACGAAGTAGGCGATCTCCTTGCCCTTACAAACTCCTTGGTTCAACTCCACAATCTTGTCGGAGGCTCCCAAGTGACACCTAGCCAATCTAGGAGACACCACTCTCCAAGAAATAACAAATAGTGTGTTCATGATGAACTCCTTGCTCTTGTGCTTCAAATGATAGTCACCCCAACACTCAGCTCTCTCTCACAGGATATGTATTTAGTGGAAAGAAGATTTGAGTGGAAAGCAACTTGGGGAAGGCTAGAGATCAAGATTCATATGGTAAGAATGGAATATCTTGGCCTCAACACAAGTGTAGGTGGTTCTCTATCAGAAAAAGTAGGTTGGAAGTGTAGGTTCATTCTGATGGCTCTCTCTACGAATGAAGAGGTGGTGGAGGGGTATATATAGCCTCCACACAAAATCTAACCATCACACACAACTTGCCAATCTCGGTGGGACTGAATTGATAAACTCGGTCGGACCGATTCAGCAAATCTAGTGACCGTTAGGGTTTTCGGTGGGACCGACTGGATCAACTCGGTGGGACCGATGTGCTAGGGTAAGGGTAAATCCAAAACTCGATTTGACCGATTACTCAAACTCGGTGGGACCGATTTGGGTAATAAGCGAAAGTGAGAGTTGGCCAAACAAACTCGGTGGGGCCGATTGCATATCTCGGTGGGATCGAAAATATTGCAATGGGTAACAGAGAGATTGCAAGCCCATCTCGGCGAGACCGAGATCCCATCGGTGAGACCGAACTGATTAGGGTTTCTAGCAGTGGCTATGTCAACTGAACTCGGTGGCTCCAGATAGAAAGAATCGGTGGGGCCGAGTTGGATATTTGGTGTGGGACATATTTGGAAGTGAGAAAGTGGTTGAGGGCTTTGGAGCATATCAGTAAGCACTTTGAGCAAGCAAGCCATTAAGCAACACCTCATCCCTTCTTAATAGTATTGGCTTTCCTATAGACTCAATGTGATCTTGGATCACTAAAATAGAAAATGTAGAGTCTTGAGCTTGGAGCTTGAGCCAATCCTTTGTCCTTAGCATTTTGAAGGGGTTCCACATCCTCTAGTCCATGGCACTTCATTGTTGAACTTATCTGAAATATACTAGGTAAAAGTGTTAGTCCAACAAGAGATATGTTGGCATTAATTACCATAACCACCTAGGAAGCACTTGTGCTTTCAATCTCCCCCTTTTTGGTAATTGATGACAACATACATCAAAGCTTTAGATAAAGATATAGAGAATAGTAAGTAAAGCTTTGGAAAAACATTTAACATGCATAGGCTCCCCCTACATGTATGCAATCATGTGAATATGGAATATAGAAGCATGTGAATGCATAAACATGACAGAGTAAGCAATGTGTTACATGTATCTTGGCTATATGCATTAGGGCAAATGATGTGAATATGAGAAATGTACCTTCA
Source organism: Triticum urartu (assembly GCF_056163025.1). Lineage (NCBI taxonomy): Eukaryota > Viridiplantae > Streptophyta > Magnoliopsida > Poales > Poaceae > Triticum > Triticum urartu. The sequence continues at coordinate 281,065,491 of NC_141876.1, forward strand.
TGCTCATGAGTCCTTCTTGCAAACAATATGTACATAAGCAAGAATTTCTCATACGCATGACTGTGATGCATATACTTACCTTGTGGTCTTGAGTTGGCTTAGGATGGAATGAACCTGCGTAAACAAGGTTAGATAACACAGATACACATACTGGCCAGAGCAAACAAAAGAAACCACAAGAGTACCAAGACTGCGATGACATGTAGAGTGAGTACTAAGTACCACATTGGATATAGACATGTCCCCAAAGGTAAAGATGTGCAATAAATTCAAGGATTTCCTCCCCTTAGATGTCTTGCTCCCCCTGAATCTAGCATGGGATACTCGGACAAGATAGGGAACAGAAAATCAGAGCTCAAAGGAAAATAAACAGTGCTAATGCAAATGAGCAAATAGGAACATGTCTTTCCCTTCTTCAATACATGTGACTTCTCTCCTCTTGAACACCAAGCATCTGGGGTCCTTGATGATTACTCTTTCTTCCCTTGAGTATTCTCTCCCCCTATAGATATGATTAATCTTTGATGTGATCTCTCTCTCCCCCTTTGACATCAATTTCCAAGAAGGGTTCTTCTAGATTTTGTCATGATGGGTTTGGTCCTTGAGTCACGGAACAAAGCAGCAAGTTGAATGGGATGCTGGTCGAGGACAAGATTCATTGAGTGGAGCTGGATCAAAAAAATGCAAAAACAAGTGGGAAGATGTCTTTCCTGTAGTGAAATCGGTGACACCGAGTTGTATGGTTCGGTTGTACCAAGAGGATTCGGTTGGACCGAAAGCATCAGACCGGTGAGACCGAGTTCATCGCAGAGAAAACACTTGTCACCTCAGCTCACTAGACAAGTAAGATCTCACAAGGATTTGCAAGGAATTAACTGAAAGATTTGCAATGAATTGGATGCAAGGAATGTAGAACAGAAAATAAAAGAGAAGAAACTAAAAAGAAGTCTAGATGAAGTTGGAAACAAGTATGCATGAGAGAAATGCAAGAGCACGAAAAAAGGAACACAAGAGAACTTCATCTATAATTGGTCGGCGACAAAGTCACCTATGTTAGAGTATATTGACTTAGGAGTCAAGTGAGATCACTTGATCATAGGTCATACTCATCGTTTAAGCTCAAAATGGGGTTACCATTTTTCATTTAAGCTTTTTGATATATTCACATCTTGTCGAGTTGCTTTGACTCATGACTTGGAGTAAACCTTCTCTAAGATGGAATAACATACCTTGGGTGGTGGCGTTGATCATGATCATGTAGTTGAACTTGTGTGGGTTGCTCAAGGTTGATGTAGCTCATCTAGAGTTGGGAGCACCACTTGGAGTTTGAGTTCATCTACCTACATGGGTTAGTTCTTGCAAGGAAGAACACTTGTATATCCGAAATGACAATCATGAAACTCAACATAATTTTTTTCAAAGGATACGTTTGAATGGTTGCCTGCTTCCTTGTCTTCATACACCATTGTGTAGAGACTTGGTGATATAGAAATTGTTGAAGATGTGAGTGAGTTGCAGTCTCATAGATTTAGATTCATCCAAGTACCTACACGGTTTAGATAACATGCAAGGTGCAAATATATCCAAGACTTAAGATAGTCAACATAAGAGAAATATCAATGATCAGTCATAGGCTCATTTGAAGCACCAACTTAAGTCAGAGATTGGAAAACCAAGAGATTTGAAGAACCAACATGCAGCTCAGATGGACCAAGATTGAGCCTAAGGAGCAAGGTATCGGCAAGAGAAGGGCCTCCCTTGCAGGGCGGGCGAGCTCGGCAAGGGGCGAGGCCATCACCAGAAGCAAGCAACCGAGGCTCCCCGGTAGAGCCTGCCGGAGCCCGTGGGGGCAGAGCCGCCCCATCGACCACTCAAACACGACTAATGCCGTCAATCAGTGCGATGTCAAGCCATAAGATGATTAAGTGGCAGCCATTCGCCACATGGCAGCCATTTCCTACAGAGAAGCCTATGGACGACACCCGTCCTGCAACGTGTCAAGAGAGCAGGAGCGGAGCTGGCAAGATAGCCCGACAGGCCTTGCCGGGCGCCCAGTGATGTGACCCTAAGGGCACATTTAATGCACCCTGTCAGCCCATAGAGTTAGGTATGATAGCACAGTTTGCTATCATATTAGTGGATAATGACCATTTTGCTACTGTGGTGACCTCTTAATCTATAAAAGGAGGCCCATGGCACTCGTAGTAGGGGTTAGAAGGTTGGAAAGTTGACAACCCCAAGCCACCACACGCACGTAGTTGCCACGGCAACCTTGCCGGGCAAGTGTACTACGCACCACCACATCGATTCTTCCATCAATCCACTAGAGCAGGAGTAGGGTCTTACTCCTCGCGGCGGCCCGAACCTGGGTAAATCTATTGTGTGCTCTCTGCTGCGCTGCCATATGCGGGTCTGCTCTTTGTGCAACGTGCCGCCCCCGTGTCGAACCAACAAGGGGCCACCTGGTCCCATCGGTGGCCGCGGAAATCCCGCGACATCTTTGGCGCGCTAGATAGGGGGAGCGCTTGCGCGAACCTGAAAGTGTACGCCTCGCATCATCTTCATCGACATTTTCATCTTGGACGGCGCCATCAACCATGCCGCCCAAGAAGAAATCTGGCACCTCAGCCCATCCATCCACCTCGAAGGCTCCTCCACCCGCGGCCTCCAATGCCGCGGGGGACACGGGAGCCCGCAAGGACGTTGACACCGCTGGGGGCGTGGTTGGAGCAGGTGGCACAGTTATCGCCTCCCCCGCGGCCGACACGGGGGCCGGAGCTATCGAAGGAGAACAACATCAGGAGCGTCTCGACGGTAAAGCTCTGCAAGGTGTGGACAAGGGGGTCACTCCGTCCGCGCCCCCTCTTCTCGCCAACGAGCACCGCCGCAGCAACAGTGCTTGGTCCGGGGTGAGCCATTGCCCTCCGGTCGCCCCCATCGCGGGAGCGGCCGCGGCGCTCAACGGAGCCGCTGATCTTCGAGCAGCAACACCGTGCGACCCCGTTGCCCCGGTGGTCGCTCCACCGCAGCGTCGCTGGGGCGCCGCCGCCGCCGTTGGCACCATCTGGAGCCAGGCGACCGTGCGGTCGACGTCATCGACATCCATGCCAAGAACGGCCATGGAGACCATGGCACGACCTCAGTTATTACTGAGGTTCCCGCCAGCAGCTGAGGAGATGGATGAGTGGTGAGCCACCATCCAAAGCCTGCTAGGTTTCGCCAAAGCTGGGGGCTCATGACGAACTTGCCCAATGCTGTAACTCCCTGGACACACCCACCGGCGGTCGTTTCTCTTGGCGGGATGAAGACTGGCCCCACAGATCAATACTAGTCTTTTCTGCGCACTTTGTCCTCACTCGTGCGCACCCGGGAGCAACTTCCAGGTCGGTCACCCATCCTGAAATTACTCCAAGCTGAGCACGCTTAACTTTGGAGTTCTATCCGAATGGGCTTTCGGAAAAGAAGGAATTTCTTATTGATATGATAAGTCTATCATCCCTCTTAAGCCAGGCTATCACATACACCCCCACTCAGAGGAACCGACGTCCTCGTCGGGCCATAGGAACGTTCCTTCTTGGCACATACGTCTGTGCATCCAGTCTGGTACATGTGCCATGTTGGGTGCCACGACAGGTCACAAACGTCATGAACAACATGACCGCGCACCTATCCACAAACATCCGTGTAACCGCGAGGGTTGGCTCTGATACCAACTTGTAACACCCACGATGCGGCTATACCTCCCACGTGTCGGAGCACGACCCTTCTAGTTCATGCATTTAATAACTCTCAAACCGTGCATCCAAATTAAACAAACCTTATATGAAAAATGCTTAGAATCTTGTCTAGTTTCATTATATCCAACTTTCATGCATGTTTGAAATGTTTAAAATGTTGTTTGATTGAATTTGCTCATATGACCCGTTAAAATGCTATATTTCATAACTATTTAACCGTAGCTCGAATTTAAATGAACTTTATATGTAATTGGTGTAGAAAAATGCCTAGTTTAATATGGTGTATTTACTTTGCATGCTTAATAACTCTAAAATTGTGTTTAGGGTAGAACAGTACCAAACCCATAAATTGCACATGAGGATTTTTCTGGACATGTTGCTTGTTGTTCCGGCCTCATTTAAACTTGCCTAGATAGGTAGTTTTCATATGCTTCACCCCTTGCCATGTTTAATAACATTTAATATTGTTGGGTACATAAACGAGAGAGAACTAAATAATTGATGTGGTGCTTCCTCAATATGCAACACGTTGCATATTGAGCTCCACTTAATTTGTAGTATTGTGTGTGCACTTTGCCATGCCATGCCTCATTAAACCAGACATGCATCATACTTGTTTGTGCATCATGCCATGTTTATGTGATGGTTGTTACCATGTTGTTTGCTTCTTTCTGGTGTTGCTTCTTCGGGTTAGTTCCGATAACGTCGCGTTTGTGAGGATCCGTTCGATTACGTCTGTTTGTCTTCTTCATGGACTCGTTCTTCTTCCTTGCGGGATCTCAGGCAAGATGACCATACCCTCGAAATCACTTCTATCTTTGCTTGCTAGTTGTTCGCTCTATCACTATGTCGCGCTACCTACCACTTGTTTATCATGCCTCCCTTATTGCCATGTCAAGCCTCTAACCCACCTTCCTAGCAAACCGTTGTTTGGCTATGTTACCACTTTTGCTCAGCCCCTCTTATAGTGTTGCTAGTTGCAGGTGAAGTTGAAGTTTGTTCCATGTTCGAACATGGATATGTTGGGATATCACAATATCTCTTATTTAATTAATGCATCTATATACTTGGTAAAGGGTGGAAGGCTCGGCCTTATGCCTGGTGTTTTGTTCCACTCTTGCCGCCCTAGTTTCCGTCATACCGGTGTTATGTTCCTTGATTTTGCGTTCCTTACGCGGTTTGGTGTTATGGGAACCCCTTGACAGTTTGCTTTGAATAAATCTCCTCCAGCAAGGCCCAACCTTGGTCTTACATTTGCCTAACAACCTATTACCCTTCCCTTTGGTCGGCCAACCCGAGGGTCATCTTTATTTTAACCCCCCGGGCCAGTGCTTCTCTATGTGTTGGTCCGTACCGAGTAGACTGCGGGGCCACCTCGGGGAAACTTGAGGTTTGGTTTTACTCGTAGGATGTCTCATCCGGTGTTGCCCTGAGAACGAGATATGTGCAGCTCCTATCGGGATTGTCGGCACATCGGGTGGCTTTGCTGGTCTTGTTTTACTATTGTCAAAATGTCTTGTAACCGGGATTCCGAGACTGATCGGGTCTTCTCGGGAGAAGGAATATCCTTCGTTGACCGTGAGAGATTGTGAGGGGATAAGTTGGGACACCCCTGCAGGGTAAGAACTTTCGAGAGCCGTGCCCGCGGTTTTGTGGCAGATGGAAATTTGTTAATATCTGGTCGTAGAGAACTTGACATTTAACTTAATTAAAATGAATCAACCACGTGTGTAGCCGTGATGGTCTCTTTTCGGCGGAGTCTGGGAAGTGAACACAGTCTTGTGTTATGCTTGAACGTAAGTAGTTTCAGGATCACTTCTTGATCACTTCTAATTCACCATCGTTGCGTTGATTCTCTTCTCGCTCTTATTTGCATATGTTAGCCACCATATATGGTTAGTGCTTGTTGCAGATCCACCCCATTACCCCTTTCCTACCCATAAGCTTAAATAGTCTTGATCTCGCGGGTGTGAGATTGCTATGTCCTCGTGACTCACAGATACTTCCAAACAGTTGCAGGTGCCGATGATACCAGTGCAGTTGACGCAACCGAGCTCAAGTGGGAGATCGATGAAGATCTTGATCGTTGTTTTGTTTCGTTTCCCGTTGATCGGTAGTGGAGCCCAGTTGGGGCGATCGGGGATCTAGCATTTGGGGTTGTCTTCTTTTATTTTGGTTCCATAGTCGGACCTTGATTGTATTCTGGATGATGTATGTTTAACTTGTATTTGTGTGAAGTGGCGAGTGTAAGCCAACTCTTTATCCCTTTCTTATTCGGTACATGGGATTGTGTGAAGATTACCCCTCTTGCGACAAACCTAACATGCGTCTATGCCTCTAAGTCGTGCCCCGACACGTGGGAGATATAGCCGCATTGTGGGTGTTATAACTGCAACCACCCCAAGCAACAGCCACCGCCCGCGCTGCTAGCCGTATGAAGGGGGCCATCCCCATGGTTCAGTCCCCACCACCACCGCGACATATTGAAATGATATTTCTTCTATTCTAGTCCTCATGAATATTGAATTTGTTAATATCTTCTGTGGGGCTGACGAAGATGATGTGATGACCCTCAGCGCCTGCATAAGCTGGCCCATGCTTTGGCCGAAAAGCTAGATTCGTTTGGGGGCGGGGGACACCACCCCACAGATAACACCGCCAATCGGGCCGGCACCAAGCCATGGCAGGACCCCCGCAACGCTACCAGACATGCCGGACATGGATATGGCACAGGATCTGGACATGCATATGGCACAGGATCTAGACGATGACGACGATGACAAGTACGGTACATTTACCAACGTCGATAAGTACTTCAACGAACATGGGTACGGTGACGAATTCTTGGGGCCTCCTTCTCAAGAACCCAACCCTGCAAAAGACGATCTAGCTGGTACCGCGGAGAAACCCAGTTGCAACAGGCGTCGTCTGGCATTCAATTCTCAGGAGACACCTCCAGTTGCCGCCTTCACCGAGCCTCAGATAGCTGAGGTGCGAAATATTATCGGCCCCAACACACTCAAGAAGGCTGTCTGTGAGCAGAACTCGATCCCATTACACCGGAAGAATAAGGGATGGAAAAGGAAGAGTAACAAGGGTGCGAGCCAGCCGGCACCGAGTACGATCCGTGCTCAGGATGGGCCACCTTCACCTGAGGATATCTTGAGGAAGGTGCATGTGGCGGGTAGGCTGATGCTACCGACTAATCTACTCAATGCTGCAACTGGTGCTATGCGGAGTCTGCATGACAGTGTTCTTTCTTTGGAGAAGCAGCATCTCCAAGAGAATGATGTGGCATACCCGGTTTTCATGGCCAAGGTGCCAGCGGGCAAGGGCTCTATGGATAGCGCCATCGGGGGTATGATCATCATGTGGTTTGATGACATCTTCGCTATGTTTAACCTTCATCCGCTCCACTACACCTTCGTTTGGCTATTTTCACTGAGTATGGAGATGCGCATCATTAGAGACAAGACCCCGGACATCGTGATAGTCGACCCCTTCTACATGCGTGCCAAGATCTTGGGCAGCGCTGGGGACCGGCAAGTCGCGAGTTCATACCTCGAAGGCTTCATTCTGGCAAACCCAGATAAGGATAACTTCCTCGTGCCTTACTTTCCCGAGTAAGTCATCCCCTCACCGCCCTGTAACATATGATTTCTTAGATTTCGACCGTTCTTTTTTTTCTAACATTCCATGTTTTGTGCAGTGACACACATTGCACACTCATCCTCTTAAGCCTGAAACATTCCATGGCCACATATTTCGACTCGGACCATCAGTCGAAGAAAGACTACACAAATATCAAGAAAGTTCTGGATGATGTTCTCCCCAGCTATGCCAGATCTGGAGGCACCTTCAGCAGGCCACTTCGTAGGTACGACAAGCACGTGTTCGCGCACAATACGACGTTCCCCCGCGTCAAGCAGCCGCCTGGCGGTCAGAAGGATGCCTACTACGCCCTCCATCACATGCGGGCGATCATACGGGACCATAATCACCTTCTGCTACCAAATAATCTCAAAGGTTGGGCCGCAAGCTTGTCGGCAATCCAGGATGCAGACATCAGACAAGAATTCTTTTGCATCTAGTCAGAGTTTGTGGAAATCATCCATCAAGATGTCCTTCGTACCTCGGGGCAGTTCTACCTCAGATATCAACCGTCCAACAGTGAGATAGAAACAACGCTACAAATGCAGGCTGACAACGCCCGCGATTTCATGACCATCATGATAGATGGCGGCTTCGTCCATGCTCCGGTCCCTGAGTCGAGTCGAAAGTAGTGATGCTATGTGTAGTTTTGAAATATCGATTAGCTCATGTTGTAATTAAACTTTAATGAACTTGTATGTCTCTTTGGTTTGGACAGTCGTTCAACTTATATGTAATCGATGCTATTTATTAGTAGGACCATGAATCGTGCTATTAATGTCTTGCTTTTCTCTTCCGATCCTTTTGTTGCATACTTATATATTGCTTATGTATTTTCTGTGAATTGCTACTAACATTTTGTTTGGCTAGTGCATAGAGATTCCGTCGTATGTCGTGTACAAGGGTAAGGTTCCCGGAGTCTAGGACGACTGGGAGGAGTGTCGAAGATAGGTTCACCGTTTCAGCGGTAACAGTTACAAAGGGTACACCACTAGGTCGGAGGCGGAAGCTAGATACGCGCGCTATCTAGCGGGAGAGAGAGGAGGGAGCGGAGAAGGAACTGGATGAAGACCAGTTTCATCGCGATGATGCTCATCGTGATGACTGCAGCTCTCTTCTATGTGATGGTAGTTTAGATGATCAATATCGACTTGTAATGTGAATACAAACTCGCTACTCATGGTCTCGAGACTTGTAATGTTCTAACTTTGTTCGGTCTTTTGAATCGGAGACTAATATGATGAATTGTATTCGGAGACTAATCTTCTATTGTATTCGATGAATCTCCTATTTATATGTTGTGCTGTCTATATTCTGTGCAGGAATATATTTTGTAACCTGTGCAAATATCAAAAAAAAAAAATCCTAATATTCATACTAGTGGCGCACCACATTGCACTTTAGTGGCGCACTGCAATAAACACACTAGTGGCGCACTACCTAGAAGTGCGCCATTAGTAACCCAGAGCACAAGGTAAATATGGCCCCCCTGGGAGGCGTAGTAATGGCGCACCGTTTGACATACTAATGGCGCACTCCCTGGTGCGCGACTATTGTCTTGTATAATAATGGCGCACTAGGGGTGCGCCATTAGTATTAGTTAGTAGTGGCGTGATGATAGTGGTGCACCTGTAGTGCGCCATTAATGGCCAAAATAGGTGCACCACTAATTAGCCTTTTCCTAGTAGTGTTCCCCCGAGCAATTGGGGGCTTTGAATTCTTTTTTGTTGCCATCGACAAGTTTACAAAGTAGCCAGAAGTGACTACCGTGAGAAAAGTGATTGCTTAGTCAGCTATCAAGTTCTTGAAAGAATTGGTGTGTCATTTCAGAGTTCCGGCAAAGATCATCACAGACAATGATAGCCAGTTCATGAGCCACACCTTCATGCAATATGTTCACACCCTCGGATGCAAAATCTCATTCACTTCTGTGGCACATCCATGGAGCATGATAGAGGCGAGGGTGTCCTGATCTTTCCATGAGATGATAACTATCGATTTGATGGAGACGGCTTTGATGATCCGACTACAAACGTGCACGACGTTGCGCCTTAGCAATCGCTAAACCAACTCCGAGGGGTTATTGACCATGCTGGACCACGATCAACCTAACCACGAAGGTCTATTCCTGCAAGCAATCAAAGAACAAGCAAGAATATGATTAAGCAATCTGAATATTGCGAGTATGGATGAAGTATTGATAAAAGTGGGGTTTCATAAGCGGTCCTGGTCTGGTCGTTCGACACAAACGAAGTACACGAAGTTGCAGCGATGGCTAACTTTTAACTAAATAAAACCCAAGTCTAAACGATGCCTTAAGGGCTATATTTATAGGGAAAAGAGAGGGGATTTTGTCCACCCTTGGCAAGGTGGGACTAAAACACCTCCTAAGTCGTTTCCCCTACAATATGGACTCTAAAAATAGATTACATGGGCCTGGCCCAAAATAAGGTGGCGCAACACCAATAATAAGCTATGGACGAAATTTATGAAAGGCCATCTTGTATATTTTGTCCATCTTCTTGTATGTCATCATGGTGGCTTCAAAGTCCGGAAATCTCCACTTGAACCTCCATTCTTGTTCTCTTCGCACACACCTTCATCTCCGTGCTTGACCATGCTCCAATGTTCAACCTTCTTGTCCGTGCTAGGCCCTTCAATAGCAAGCAACACAAATGTATCTAAGTTAGGCAGCATCATATTCTCGTGAACACTAGAAACATTATCAAGAAACGGAAGTACCTGATAATTTAATTGGCGTATCTGAGCCCTAGCAACTGTTCCAAGAGGTAAAACAGCAGGGGATATGGGTGTAACTGTGGTAGTCATGTCCTCATCATCCGCCCTTCTTGAAAACAAACCGTCCTTGGCGTTGCTTAATCTGAAATCTGGCTAACAAAAGAGACAAGGTGTACACATTGTATATGTATATGTCATCGATTTTTATTGATCTTAGTTGGGGCACATGTGACACAGTTATACAAGAGCACCCTTCAAAAGTCGTGAAATATAAAGCCAATATATTATCACAAGAAGTCAAAGGCATGAAAATATTGCAACTCAGTTTGCACATATAAGTGGAGCTCTTATTCATATCAAAAGATTGACAATGCTTATCATTAAACCATCCCAACATTGATGAACCATCACCAAGATTAGAGGTCATATCAAAATGATAAACATTGGCACAATTATTTTCAAACGTATTTGATCCCAATTTGAGTTATTCCCTGATTCACATGGTCCTTTCGCATCAATAGTTAATTCAATGGGTTCACTCAAAATTGTTTGATCACATGGCAAAGTCAAATCATGAACATAATCCTCTAAAATAGCTGGTGTGATCAAACTAGTGGGTAGCTCATCGCATGGTTCATTTTAATTGACAAGGCATTCATCATACTCATGTGGCTCTTATGATCAACAAAGATGATGTAGGTACTCTAGGTGGCGACACGACACATGGTGGAGGTGATGTAGTGCTCTCAACAATGGATGTTGTTTTCATAGGAGACGCAGTAGGGGAAGGAACAGCCGTTGCAACTCTTGGGATTTGCACCCTCCGCCTGTTTGTCTTGTGGGCAACATGTCTTGTTATCTCCTGTTTAGCTTTGCAAGCAAGACGAAACAAACGGTCCATAGGATAACATGTTTCATGAATTAGTATCTCCTAAATATCACGGTTTAATCCTCCCCAAAATCTACCCATAAAATCTTCTTCACTTTCTTCTAAAGAGGAATGCAACAAGGTAGTTTGTAAATCATCATAATATTTCGTTACGGTGTCACTACCTTGTTTTAAATGTTGCAACTTTTTCATCATGTCACGAGTATAATAAGCGGGGACAAATGTATGTCTCATGGCAAGTTTCAAATCATCCCAAGTAGTAGGTATATAATCAGGGTGTAACCTACAATATTCACTCCACCAAACTAAAGCATAACCGGTGAAAGACCCAACCGCAACCTTAACTTTTTTGTGTTCATCAAAAGTATGGGAAGCAAATATATTATTTATGTTGAACTCCCATTCAATATATAAAGCAGGTCTAAAACGGCCATTAAATGGTGGTATAGAAACAGTAACCTGATCATGTGCATCTGAATATTTGTGCACCTCTCGCGGCGGTTGTGATATTTGCATAGGTGATGGAACGTCTCCCATGATCGACAGAGCCCATGAATTAACTCTGGATCCTGTCATGATTAGTAGAAACAAGAAACAAAATCCAAAAATAATGTTCCTATGAATGACTAGGAAGTGGTGGTAAAACGCTCACAGTATAGCAAATCAAAGTCTTATAAGTTCTTACCATGCAGCAGGAGGTGACCGGCAACCAGCAGTGTCAAATAACTCCAAAAGTTGATAAAGCGATTGCCAGGTGAACAGACGTATACACAGTGTACAAACATGTGAAGCTGGGTTGGCTTTATATGTGTGGAAAAAATGCTACAACCACAATAGTTAATGCAAGCTGAAAATTTGCTCAAAATGGTCGAGTGCTGGTCCTAGGCTAGACTGTACTAGAGACGCGAGCCTAATACACAGACGAATTCACGATATGCGGCGAACAACAGCCGTATGGTTCTTTTAACCACGCCCTTTTTTCTACAGCAACAAGACACGTGGAACACTTTTTTGTTTGCTTCCTTCTCCACGTATCACTTACATGCACACCAAGTCTGGTTCCCTTTTTTTCTCTATAGGATCAGTCGAAATTGGCCTATCTCTTTTTTTCAAACTCTCTCTCTCTCTCCAAAAGAAACAAATCTCTTTCCTTTGTTTTATCAAACAAGCCACATGATGCCTTCTTTTAACAAGAGAAAGTTTCTCAAACGAACTAGTACTACTAGTCTAGAGATTTCCCTGTCTTTTTTTTACTTCCAACAAAACTTGCCCTTTTTTTCAACTATCTCTTAGGAAACGGCCTCTCTCTCCAAAGAAAAATCAAATCTGCATAGAACTCGCTTATTTGTTTCCTTCTTTTAAGCTGAGCAAAAAAAAGGATCCTTACCTATAATAAAAATTCGGATCTGCCTTTCTGAACAAGGCAATTGATGGGCACCTTCCTTTTTTTGCTGCGATTTTGCACTTGTCCCGTAATGGCTTCTCCTTCCTTTTTTTGCTGCGATCTCCCATACTACCATAACGAAACTCTGTAAAAAATCAAACGTGCCACACGAGGATACCCATATCCAAACGTGCCAAATCTGTTTTTTTTGTATCACTTTCCAAGTAGTAGCACACAATCCACACGTCCTTCCTTGCATCCTTTTTTTTCAAAGGCAACAACCCACCAAATCTGATCTGCACTTCCTTCCAAAAGAAATGACATTGTTTTCAATTTCGTTGGAGATCCAAACCTGCCTTTTTCTTTTCTTCTCCAACCGACCAGATGTGCTGCGCAGAGCTTCTCTCTTTTTTCTGGAATATTATTTTTTATCTCTCCTTCCTAGCTGCACGAAAATCAAGGAAACTTTGTCAGAATCTTTCCAACCAAAATTGTTGTCACACAAAACTGTCGGCCTATAAAGTTTTCTTCTATTTTAGTGTTGTACACTTTCCAAAGCAAATCAGTACTTGTTCAATATGTTTCTGTTTTATCTCCTAGGAAAACATGAGGATAACCATACGGGCTCTACTTTGCTACTAGTAGTACTTTAGTCCTTTCAGCCGCGAGACTTCCAAGCTCTTTCTATCCGCAGTTTTTTCCGTCTAAATAGTACTACCATGTCCCAACCATCCAAGTCACGTCTTCCTCTTCTTCTAATCGCTCAACAACCTTTTTCTTTACAACCGAATTAGATTTGACAACTGTTTTTTGTACTAGCTGAAACAGCAACCAATTCCAAGAATCTCAATGGCACAGATTCCTTCACTGTTAAAATCTGATCTCCCTCCTCGATCCAAACTTCTCGACTGATTTTCTCTCTCTCTCCAACATGAATTAGGCTTCAAGACAGCGACGAACTATATCAGCGGATGGATGGCGGCATCGGCAGCGGCAAAAAAAATCACAATGAAAGATGGCGATGAACTGGGTGATGGTGTTGGCGAAAGTTGTGTGAACAAAACGTGACTAGAACTCGAAACTCTAAAAGTCTACACTAAAACTAGCAACTTGACACACGATGCAACTGAAAATTCAACAATGCAAAAACTAAGTGATAATAGTGAAAGGCTTAGACAATCTGGGATATGATGAGCTAATCTAACTTGTTTTGTGGCTTTTTTGTGGACTATAGGTATGAAGAACAGACTCGATCTAAACTACGAAAAACTGTAAAATCTCACCGAGCATCCTGAAAACTGATACCACTCGATAGAGGCGATGGTGTCCCGATCTTTCGATCAGATGATAACTATCGATTTGGTGGAGACGACTTTGACGATCCGACTACAAACGTGCACGATGTTGCGCCTTAGCAATCGCTAAACCAACTCTGAGGGGTTATTGAACACACCGGAGCACGATCAACCTGACCATGAAGGTCTATTCCTACAAGCAATCAAAGAACAAGCAAGAATATGATTAAGCAATCTGAATATTGCGAGTACGGATGAAGTATTGATAAAAGTGGGTTTCATAAGCGGTCTTGGTCTGGTCGTTGGACACAAACAAAGTACACGAAGTTGCAGAGATGGCTAACTTTTAAGTAAATAAAACCCCAAGTCTAAACGATGCCTTAAGGGCTATATTTATAGGGAAAAGAGAGGGGATTTTGTCCACCCTTGGCAAGATGGGACTAAAACACCTCCTAAGTCGTTTCCCCTACAATATGGACTCTAAAAATAGATTAGATGGGCCTGGCCCAAAATAAGGTGGCGCAACACCAATAATAAGCTATGGACGAAATTTATGAAAGGCCATCTTGTATATTTCATCCATCTTCTTGTATGTCATCATGGTGGCTTCAAAGTCCGGAAATCTCCACTTGAACCTCCGTTCTTGTTCTCTTCACACGCACCTTCATCTCCTTGCTTGACCATGCTCCAATGTTCAACCTTCTGGTCCGTGCTAGGCCCTTCAATAGCAAGCAACACAAATGTGTCTAAGTTAGGCAGCATCATATTCTCATGAACACTAGAAACATTATCAAGAGACGAAAGTACCTGATAATTTAATTGGCGTATCTGAGCTCTAGCAACTTTTCAAAGAGGTAAAACAGTAGGGGATATGGGTGTAACTGTGGTAGCCATGTCCTCGTCAGAGCAATGGACAAGCTGAGAGGGCGAACACTGAAGTGCTTCATGGACTCAAGACAAGAACTTTCGATACGCTGCGGAAGCATGGCAGGCGGTGGATCATGGAGCTGCCGGTAGTTCTCTGGTCCCTTAGAACAACACCTAACCGAGCTATTGGGGAGACTCCCTTCTCCCTGGTTTACGGTGCAGAAGCAGTTATCCCCACGGAACTCATTTACGGGTCCCCTCGAGTGCTTGCCTATGATGAAGTAGCGCAAGATCAACACCGGCGTGACGAAGCTGTTCTACTTGAGGACAACCATCTCCGAGCTGCTACGCGTGCTACACGCTACCAGCAAGCCATGTGTCGCTATCATGGCCACAGGGTTCATGCCCGGTGTTTTGAGGAAGGTGACCTTGTCCTTAGGTGCATTCAGGTCGCCAAGGGTACAAACAAGTTATCACCGAAGTGGGAAGGCCCTTACCGGGTGGTACGAGCCACCAGACCTGGCGCAGTCCGTCTGGAGACCGTAGATGGCTTACAGTTCCAAAACTCATGGAATATTGAGCATCTCCGCAAGTATTACCCGTAAGGCACGAGGCTGTCGGGTACCGCCCGACAACCACCCTTTTGTACAGGCCTTGCCTCAGTTGCATGTACCCCCTTGAATAAAGCCGGGGCGATGACCCATGCAAGATAAAATAAAGAAGCGCTGTGGGGGCCCCCGATCGAGATCGCATGCATGAACAAGCACATATAGATCATTGCAGAAGCATTTCATGAGCATTTGCATTTGCATATAGATAGGACTGCATCCTGCATTCATTCTCATCTACATGGAGTTGCAGGTTCCTGCCGTGAACTTGACTCCGACAAGGGACGAGAAGATTGGACGACATCCGTGGTCCCCGGCAAGCCAAACAGATAAGTTTGCCTCTTGTCTCTTAGTGTTCTGTAAGCTATAACTTGTGCATAGAGAAACCTCGTCGCTCTCTTGAAACTAGGGTGCTCCCATCCTGGGCTCGAACGTTGCTTTGGCCTGGATGGTCGTAGTGGCCCTTGGTGAAAAGGGAGTGGGTGAGGGCCTAGCGCCTCGGAATATTCCCCACCAGACATGGTTCTCCGGCAGACGAAAAGGGTGCTAGTAGGATACCCTGCCTGGAAAACTCGTTTAACTAGAGTAAAGAGGCACCCCACCTCTGCATGGACATATACATGCACGAGTCTCAGCAAGGTTTATTTCTTTCATTGAGTTGCGAATACAAGTACAAGCATTACATGACACAAAGATGGACTCGAGAGATTACATTATTTGAATTAAAATTTGGCGATTGCCTACAGATTTAAGATTGAAATAGATAAAAAAACCCAATAACCCCTCTTTTCCTTTCTCTGCTCATTTTCCCATGATACTAAAGCAAGAGGGAAAGGAGAATAAAAGGAGCATTGGGGGAGGGGCGGCGACGAGGGGACCGGCGGAGTGGTCGTCTGCCGCGGTCCATAGGTGGCATGCCCCCAGGAGCTGCGCAAGGTGACGAGCAAGGCCCCTCGCCCTTCCCCAAAAAAAGAAGAAGGGAAAAAAGGGGGAAGGGACAGAGACGGTAGCAGCGTCACCCACAATGGGCATGCAACGCTACCATCGCCTCGGTGGGCCGGACAGAGCGCTCCTCATCAACGACAACTCCAAGACCAACGGGAGGGGCGATCCTGGATTACCACTCCAGCCCATCCTCACAGACAAGCATCGGAGATACCAAAAGATTCTCCACGCCAAGGATCGGGCTCACTCCCCAAGCATCAGCACGAGCATGAGGATGCCCCGAGCCATAGCCCCAGGGGCTGGCCCTAGGCTTCCTTTTCAAGCATGACCAATAGAAACAGAAGATCAGGAGAAGAGGACCACGGAAA
The DNA here is from genome assembly GCF_056163025.1 of Triticum urartu. Classification (NCBI taxonomy): domain Eukaryota; kingdom Viridiplantae; phylum Streptophyta; class Magnoliopsida; order Poales; family Poaceae; genus Triticum; species Triticum urartu. The sequence goes on from NC_141876.1 coordinate 281,081,974, forward strand.
TGGATGACTCCGCCCTCCTCCGCTCCTCCCTTTTATAGGCCGGGCGGGGAGGGGCAGCGGCTCCATCCACGGCTGATCACCGCCCTCCTCCACCAATTCAAGATGGGCGGGGCCTCCCCAAGGTACTCTCCCATGAAACGCGCCTCCGTTACCTACCCCGCGCGATGCATGCTACATATGTGGCTAAGGATAAGGGCGCGCTGTGGGAAGAGTAAATTGGCAGTTTCTACCCCATGCATTAAAGTCATTCACGGGCCATTACTGGAGCAACCCCACCACTATTGGCTTTATGTCGCACGTGGGAAAACCGGAAACTGGCCCAGAATCAAGGCGGATGAAGCAGCAACGAGAAACTTATGGGGCCAACCCCTTCAACAACCTTTGCATGTGCACTTATTATCCCTACCCCGACGATGCTCAACAACGCGTTCGGGGCAGGCCCGGGGGCTATTGTGGGTGCAACAAACCATGGGTCTGTTGACCAACTGTGCACAGGCATAAGATCAAGACTGAAGCACCAGCTTAAGTCAGAGATTGGAAAACCAAGAGATTTGAAGAACCAACCTGCAGCTCAGATGGACGAAGATTGAGCCCGAGGAGCAAGGTATTGGCAAGAGAAGGGCCTCCCTTGTCAGCGAGCGAGCCCGGCAAGGGGCGAGGCCACCACCGAAAGCAAGCAACCGAGGCTCCCCGATAGAGCCTGCCGGAGCCCGCGGGGGAAGAACCACTCCACCAACCACTCAAACACGACTCACGTCGTCAGTCAGTGCGGTGTCAAGCTGCAAGATGATTAAGTGGCAGCCATTCACCACATGGCAGCCATTTCCTATAGAGAAGCCTATAGATGACACCCGTCCTGCAACGTGTCAAGAGACCAGGAGCGGAGCTGGTAAGATGGCCTAGTAGGCCTTGCCGGGTGCCCAGTGATGTGACACTAAGCGGGGAATTTAATACACCCTGTCAGCCCGCAGAGTTAGGTATGATAGCATTGTTTGCTATCATATCAGTGGATAATGACCACTTTGCCACTCTGCTCACCCCTTAATCTATAAAAGAAGGCCCATGGCACTCGTAGGAGGGGTTAGAAGGTTGGAAAGTTGACAACCCCAAGCCACCACATGCATGTAGTTGCCACGGGCAAACCTTGCCGGGCAAGTGTACTACGCACCACCACATTCATTCTTCCATCAATCAACTAAAGCAGGAGTAGGGTCTTACACCTTGCGGCAGCCCGTAGATGGCTTACAATTGTAAAACTCATGGAATATTGAGCATCTCCGCAAGTATTACCTGTAAGGCGCGAGGCTGCTGGGTACCGCCCGACAACCACCCTTTTGTACAGGCCTTGCCTCAGTTGCATGTACCCCCTTGAACAAAGTCGGGGCGATGACCCCATGCAAGGTAAAATAAAGAAGAGCTGTGGGGGCCCCCGATCGAGATCGCTTGCATTCACAAGCACATATAGATCATTGCATAAGCATTTCATGAGCATTTGCATTTGCATATAGATAGGACTGCATCGTGCATTCATTCACATCTACATGGAGTTGCAGGTTCCTGTCGTGAACTTGACTCCGACAAGGGACGAGAAGATTGGACGACATCGTGGCCCCCGGCAAGCCAAATAGATAAGTTTGCCTCTTGTCTCTTAGTGTTCTGTGAGCTATAACTTGTGCATAGAGAAACCTCGTCGCTCTATTGAAACTAGGGTGCTCCCATCCTTGGCTTGAACGTTGCTTCGGCCTGGATGGTCATAGTGGCCCTTGGTGAAAAGGGAGTGGGCAGGGGGATGGCGCATTGGTCTGTTCCCCGCTAGATATGGTTCTTCGACAGACGAAAAGGGTGCTGGCAGGATACCCTGCCGGGAAAACTAATTTAACTACAGTAAAGAGGCACCCCACCTCTGCATGGCCATATACATGCACGAGTCTCAGCAAGGTTTATTTCTTTCATTGACATGCGAATACAAGTACAAGCATTACAGAACACAAAGATGTACTCGAGAGATTACATTATTTGAATTAAAATTTGGCGATTGCCTACAGATTTAAGATTGAAAAAAGATAAAAACCCAATAACCCCTCTTTTCCTTTCTCCGCTTCTTTTTTCCAGGATATTAAAGCAAGAGGAAAAGGAGAATAAAAGGAGCATTGGGGGAGGGGCGGCGACGAGGGGACCGGTAGAGTGGTCGTGTGCCGCGGTCCGCAGGTGGCATACCCCCAGGAGCTGCACAAGATGACGAGCAAGGCCCCTCGCCATTCCCCAAAAAAAGAAGAAAGGAAAAAAGGGGGGAAGGGACAGAGACGGTAGAGGCATTACCCACAACGGGCATGCAACGCTACCATCGCCTCGGCGGGCCGGACGGAGCGCTCCTCATCGATGACAACTCCAAGACCAATGGGAGGGGCGATGCTCGGACTACCACTAATCTCCAGGCCCTCCTCCTGGACAAGCATCAGAGAGACCAAAAGATTCGCCACGCCAAGGACTGGGCGCACTCCCCAAGCATCAGCACCAGCATGAGGATGCCCCGAGCCAGAGCCCGGGGGCTGGCCCTAGGCTTCCTTTTCAAGCATGACCAACAGAAACAGAAGAATAGGAGAAGAGGACCACGGAAATGGATGACTCCGCCGTCCTTCACTCCTCCCTTTTATAGGTCGGGTGGGGAGGGGCAGCAGCTCCATCCACAGGTGATCATCGCCCTCCTCTACCAATTCAAGATGGGTGGGCCCTCCCCAAGGTAATCTCCCGTGACACGCGCCTCCATTACCTACCCCGCGCGTTTCATGCTGCATACGTGGCTAAGGATAAGGGCGCGCTGTGGGAAGAGTAAATTGGCAGTTTCTACCCCGTGCGTTAAAGTCATTCACGGGCCATTACTGGAGCAACCCCACCACTATTGGCTTTATGTCGCACGCGGGAAAACCAGAAACTGGCCCGGAATCAAGGCGGATGTGGCAACAAAGAGAAACCTAAGGGGACAACCCCTTCAACAACCTTTGCCTGTGCACTTATTAGGCCCTACCCCGACGATGCTCAGCAGCACATTCGGGGCAGGCCCGGGGGCTTTTGTCGGTGTAACAAACCCTGGGTCTGTTGACCAACTGTGCACATGCATAAGATCAAGACTGAAGCACTAGCTTAAGTCAGAGATTGGAAAACCAAGAAATTTGAAGAACCAACCTGCAGCTTAGATGGACCAAGATTGAGCCCGAGGAGCAAGGTATCAGCAAGATAAGGGCCTCCCTTGTCGGCGGGCGAGCCCGGCAAGGGGTGAGGCCACCACCAGAAGCAACCAGCCGAGGCTCCCCGACAGAGCCTGCCGGAGCCCGCGGGGGCAGAACCACCCCACCAACCACTCAAACATGACTCACGTCGTCAATCAGTGTGGTGTCAAGCCGCAAGATGATTAAGTGGCAGCCATTCACCACATGGCAGCCATTTCCTACAGAGAAGCCTACGGATGACACCCGTCCTGTGACATGTCGAGAGCTCAGGAGCGGAGCTAGGAAGATAGCCTAGTAGGCCTTGCCGGGCGCCCAGTGATGTGACACTAAGTGGGGAATTTAATGCACCCTGTCAGCCCACAAAGTTAGGTATGATAGCACTGTTTTCTATCATATCAGTGGATAATGACCACTTTTCCACCGTGGTGACCCCTTAATCTATAAAAGGAGGCCCATGGCACTCGTAGGAGGGGTTAGAAGGTTGGACAGTTGACAACCCCAAGCTACCAAATGCACGTAGTCGCCACGGGCAAACCTTGCCGGGAAAGTGTACTACGCACCACCACATTCATTCTTCCATCATTCAACTAAAGCAAGAGTAGGGTCTTATGCCTTGCGGCAGCCCGAACCTAGGTAAATCGATTGTGTGCTCTCTGTCGCGCTGCCGTACGCTGGTCTACTCATTGTGCAACGCGCCGCCCCCTGCCGAACCAACAAGGGTCCACCTGGTCCCGTAGGTGGCTGCGGAAATCCCGCGACAACACATGGTTGGTGTATATAGTTTAATTCGGATCTAGTTTCAAGTTCTCTACAATCGGATATTAAAAATTCCCATCTGCCACATAACTGCGTCCACAACTCTCGAAAGTTTAACCCTGCAGAGGTGTCGCAAGTTAGCCCATGATAAGCTCTCACGATCTGCGGAGACAATCCTCCATCTCGGGACACCCCGAGTAATCTCGGAATCTTGGTGCACAAGCTCTTCGAAGAACGGAAAACTAACCCAAGGAGATCTCCCAGTGAGTCAGATCCGTGTCCACAGCCGCGCACTCTCTATCTACTGACTCGTCCGTCTACGCTAAGTGGACGATAGCAAAATACCATCTAGTTGCCCCGAGGCAGCACCACCTACTGCTAGGTAGGTGGGCCAACACTCATGTCGAGCACTGGCCCGAGGGTTGATTAAGAGTCCTTGGGTGCTAGCCGGCCCCTATGCAAGTTTTAGTTGTTATTAGGCAATGGTAAAACCAATGTTGGATCTCCTCGGGAAAGCTTTACTTTAGACGAAGAAGCAAGGGGGCCCCATAAACCCCGACCGCGTTAGGAATGCAAAATTAAAGGAAGATAACACCGGTATGACGGAAACTAGGGCGGTAAGAGTGGAACAAAACACCAAGAAAAAGGCCGAGCCTTCCACCCTTTACCAAGTATATAGATGCATTAATTAAATAAGAGATATTGTGATATCCCAAGATATCCATGATATCCATGTCCCAACATGGAACAACCTGCAACTACACCTGCAACTAGCAATACTACAAGAGCGGCTGAGCAAAGCGGTAACATAGCCAAACAACAGTTTGCTGGGATGGTGAAAAAGGTTAGAGGCTGTTTCATGGCATATTGGGAGGCTTGATAAACAAGTGGCAGGTAGCGCGACATAGCGATAATATCAAGACAACTAGCAAAGCAAAGATAGTATTGAGATCTAAGGTGACGGTCATCTTCCCCGAAATCCCGCTAGGAAGAAGAACGGGTCCATGAAAAATATGAATGGGCATAGTTGAACAAATCCTCACAATAGCAACATAATCGGAACTATCAAGGAGAAGTGCAACCGGAAAGAAGAAAACATCATGGTAAACCAAAAAGCGAATCATGGCATGATGCACAATCAAGTATGATGAATGTATGGTTTAATGAGGCTTGGTATGGCAAAGTGCAACAAACAATACTACAAATTAAGTGGATCTCGAGTTGCATATTGACGAAACCCCGCATCCCAATTATTTAGTTCACTCTCTTCTACACTACTCATCAACTTTAAATGTTGATTAACATGGCAATAGGTGAAGTTTAAATGAGGCCGGAATAACAAACAACAATTCCAAAAAATCCCCATATGTCCATTAGCAATTTTAAAGCAACAACAATTCTAAACATTTTAAATGTTGTTATTATGATGCAGATGACATATGCAAGTTATACGCAATTTTATGGAAGTGTTGGTATAATATGGTATGAGGCATTTGTCGCCATGGCGGAAGGAAAAGGGTGCCACGGCGGTGAAACGGAAATGGTGCCATGGCGGTGAAAATGGAAATGGTGCCACGGCAACATTCCGGTTCCGGTAACTCGTTGGGGTACAGGAGCAAACGAGCAAGTGTGCGGATGTGCAAAAACATGCAAGAGTGACGGGGAGTGATCCCGGCAACCGGGTGTCCCACGTGTTGGTGGCATGGCTTACGGCAAACGGGCAAGGAACAATTCGGATACGGTACAAACACGAGCATCCCATACAACAACGCATGCATTCATGCACGAGCGTCATCTCGGGGTTATACCTTGGGAGCATGCATTCGGGACTATTCGGGTTCGATGGGAAGTTTCAGACGCGCACATGAGGGGGGGGGGGGTTGTGCACTGTGCAGAGAGACTCTGGTTTGGGCAAGAGAGAAAAGGAAGAACAATGTTGCAAGGGGGTTTGAGAAAGGTCAACAGAGACAAACGAGAAAGGACACTACGAATGGACTCAAGTTTTGGAAAAAACATGCAGATGTAATACACATGATGCCATGATGAAATGCAACAAACAGTTAAATCACACGGCGACAACGAAAAACATGGAAGACGTCTAGAGCATCGGTCTCGGGTCGTTACATCGTGCCATAGCATTAGTGCCTTCCTGAAGACAACCATGTCCAGCAATGATAAGTGTGTCGCTGATCGCGGTCACCGTGTCTAGAGGTGGTGCGGGAGCTGCCATGTTGTTGGCCCCCACAACCCACATGAACGTTTGCCGGTGGCTAGCAGGTCGTGGGCCAGCTCCTCCAGTTGCATGGTAGAGGCACGCACCATGGATATGAGAGGGGCTGGTGGACGGTGAAGAGGAGAGTGGCCGACGGGGATAGGCCCAGCGGGTGGAGCATGCGGGTTGGAGAGAGAGATTAGGAAAAAGAAAATTCAGAAAGAAGGTGAGTGGCAGGAAAGTGGGACTGTAGTCCACCTCAATAGGTCAAATGTCAACTTGGACTAGTCTTCGCCATGTCATCCTGATCTTGACAGGTGGGCCCCACCTATCAATTTCACTATTTTCCCGGTCTAATTCGAGCGTTAGTTCTCCATGTTACGCATTAGGCGCAGAACTGGTTGTTGCCCTCTTTCAAATGTGCCATAGTTCCAAGTTGTTACCCTATCCCCAAGTGTGGTGGTTTGGGGTAAATAACTCTCTTCGTATGCTAATAAATATTATTGCATACAATGAAGTGACCACTGCATGTCGTGTTGGGTAGTCTAAAGTCATTAAAATTATACACGCCTCACGTCTCTTATTGGTTGGTTCCTTTGTTCATGCCAAAATACAAGAAACGAAGTGGGACTAAATGAACCATGCCTAAGTGTTTTGGGATTAATTTGGATATCGTAAGATAACTTATGCATTGGTATGGAGGGAGTATGTAAGTAGCTTGGAAAAATAGTAGTTACTTAGGTCATTTTTTGAGCCATCCAAATATAATCATGTGGCTTTGCTTCTTTCTCATTCCTCTCGATTCGCTCTTCTCCATCGATCATGCCGCCCTCCGGTCGACTCCATCCTCCCGCATGCCTCATTTCAACATTCCGCCTAGTGTCCTTCGCATGTGGGCCTAGACCCTGACTGTATTTCCAATGTTGTAATTTTTCTAACATGCATACAAACAAATTGTTCGTTTAATGTTTCGCTTTGCCGCCACTATGTGTCTGTTCCCATCTTAATTTTAACATCTCATTCCGTTCATGACCCGACACATCTTGACGAGATCGATCGATGTTGAGAGATTGAGTGCATTTCATGCAAGGAGATAAAGGTTTGGTGTGTTTCTATGGTTGAAATGATCGTGTGGAGTGGTGAGAGGGGGGTTCTATGTGCGCGTGTCGCTCTTGTACGATCTAGTTATGGATCAATTGAAAGAGGACTATGGTGGGTCCGGAGATCGGCCAATCGATCGATCTAGAGAGGGGCAGAGAGAAAGATGAATGTATGGTTAAAAAAGATAGATGAATAGCCTGGTTACAATTAATGCATGGTAGAGTGAACTAGGCGTGTGTCGAAGAACGACCTGACGAGCGAGATACAATCCCGATACCTCGAGAGATCGATTATGTTTGACATGCACAAAGAGGAAGAGAGGTGGTATGTGTTTGTGTGTGCGCGTGCATGAGAGAGAGAGAGAGACTGAGAGAGAGAGGAATAGAGAGACCCCGAGATGAAACCAAGAGAGATCAAGTGGGTGCAGGTGTGATACAGAGAGATGGTGCATAAAAAACGTTTTATGCATAAGAAGACACATGGTATTTGAATCCCCAAAAAAGTTTCAAATTTAGAATTCAAACTAAGGGGATTCAAAATTTTGAACCGATGATCATACCATCAGCAAATCATCTATACCAACATAAAAAGACCCAAAGGGGCAGATCCAACTGATCTCAGCCATCGAACTAAATTAATCCAATGACGTAGTCTGCTTCAATGGCGAGCGTTAAACGTGTTAAACGTGCAATTAATATCATACCAAATATTACACTAATCACGGGATTAACACACAAACAATAGCATACCTAAAATCCACATGCAATTAATATATTGCCTAAATATTTAACATGCGTTGCACGTGTGCATTTACTAGTATAAAAAGGGAACTCAATGTTCATTTCACTTTTGAATGTACAATATACTCCCTCTGATCCTTTTTAGATTACATATAAGTTTTGCGTGTATCAAAGTATCTCTAATTTGATCAAACTTCCTGAAAAAAGTATCTACATTCAACAACACCCAATCAACATTTTTAGATTCGTACGTACGCCTAGATTTGTATTCAAACAGAAATGGTTTCAATTTGTATTCAAACACGTGAATTCTTGTTCTCGTGCATGCTCTTGCTACTAGGATTTTGCCACGTCTAGCCACTCGAGTAGTAGTTTATTTTTTAAGCTCCCTATCCAATAGTAGTAGGAGTAGTCGTACTAGTGGACTACTGACAACATCTGCTATAGAGTATGGAATGCTCCTAGTAGCACTCGGCCGAGGGGGGAGGGGGGGAAAGTTTTCTTACCGTCGGTTTGCTCTCAATTGTGGTCCCACAAGCGAGCGAAAACACAAGATGAAGCACGTTCCATTCGGTTAGCGATGTGCAGGGTTCAGTGTGGCGGGGTGCAACGCGAATGCGACAAGAGGGATGTACACCGTTCATTCCTTATGAACTTGCATACTTTGAGTACTCCTTTTTTTTAACATAGTAGAGATGCAAGCACTCATACATATGCGCATACACTCACCCCTATGAACACACACACGCACACCCTATCCCTATGAGCACGTTTGAGAGACTTAGCCAACATATCCTCTTGAGATTTACAAAGTTACCACCTCATCATCGACAGGAATAGTGGGGAGGTCTGGACGTCTGCCACATGAAACTCTGAAACGTTGGTCCCATCCCACCCCACAACACTCTAGGCTTCAGCCATCCGGCTTTGCAAACTATGCATAATCAAAACTGATTGGCCGATTGTCATCGGTACCACTATCCATACCGGAACCTTCAATGCTCAGCCTATGCCAGCTACCTGCTGGCCAGTCACCACTGCCCCCAAACCACACCTACTCTCCAGCCCATTCTCCCACCTTTCGATCCCCTAGCCCGTGTCAGCCGTCCCATAGTTCGCCAGAAAGCCATGGTGAGCCACAAGATAACGTAATACAAGATGCTGACGCCAGAGCGGTGAGTAGAAATCACGGCAGCGGTCGGCACCATATACCTCTGTTCCCAAGCTCGCTTTGCGGTGAGCCAATCCCCGAGTCCTTTAGAGCCGAGATCCAAGAAGGAGGAAGTCCATCCAATGTTCATTGCAGAGGTCGTGGCAAAAGGCCCCCGATCCATATGAGATGATAGATGTCGACTTCATGTTCGCCTCCGGGTCCCCCATGGTGCAGGCGGACTAGTGGTTCAACCTGGCGATCCTAAAGGAGCACCGGGCGGTGGAGGCTCAACTCGACATGGAGAACGCAGATGCCGCTGCCATCAAGGCCCTCCTGTAGGTGGAACCAGATGTTCTGGACGTGAACTAGACGACGGAGGCTCAACTTGATGCAGAGCATGCAGATGCCATTGCCATTGAGGCCCTCATGCAGGCAGAACCAGACGCCATGGACTTGAACCGGACAGTGGAGGGTCAACTCAACGTGGAGCATGTGAATGTCGCTGCCATCGAGGCCCTCCTGCAGGCTTAACCAAACGTCGTGGATATGAACTGGCCGATGTTCACGTCCATGCAGAGTGCCTGCATGCTCCGTGTGAATGAGTAGCTGGAGGACAAGGACAACCATGCTGCGAAGACACACGTCGACTACTCTGGCTGGTTTGCGCCGGCAGCCAAAGACGAGAAGGCCGGCTCATTCTGCGAGCAGCGATAGCTTTCCTTTATTTTGTTGTTTTTAGGGATATTTTGCTGTGTAAAAACATATTTATGCAAATCGCCGGACTTTCATCATTTGGGCCAGTCGACCATTTCTGGTGGTTGGATGAAGATCCTATGTCTCCTAACCCTTATTCTTCCTCACATCTTCTTCTTCCCGAACTGACCACCACACGGGCCACATAGATCTTCCCCAACAAGCGGTTGGATAAAACATATTGTATGAACGAAAATCAGGAGTGAGTGGCTGGATGGCTAAGTTTGCTTTGATCACAAGCGGTACCACATGTCAGTGAAATAGGCAAGCCGAGTCACGTTCCCTTGTTTGGATTTGCTGAGTCTTGGATCGATTGTGCGAGGGTGCAGTGCGGCCTCTCTAGGCGTGTGTAAGTGTACCTCCGTTTCATATTGGACTTGTAAATCGTAGCATCTTCCAATCTATAGTGGCTCTCGTCATCCTCTCCCTCTAGCCGTACTAGAGGAGGCAAATCCTCGTGCCCCAATTTCACACTCGACAAGGTAACCCTAAAGTTCCCATCGGGCATCGGCTGGCTGTGGAACGTGAGTTCCAAGGGCTTCGTTATCACCCCCTTTCCCACGTCCACCTTCTGGCCTTTGATCAAGTAGAGTACGGTGCACAGGGTTTTGTCCGCCTGCAGACACATGTCTGCGGCATATAACATCCGAAAGGCAACGAAAATGGAATATTCTAGATATATGTTGGTGCGACATGTAATTACCGTGAGGGCGTCGAGCTCAGCCAAAGACAAAGGCCCGCCTAGCGCGCCAGAGACTAAGGACGGGCTTCTATGAGTGGGTGGGGGTGTGGGTGCGAGAGCAGGCCCAGTTGCATGAGTAGGTGATGGTGCGATGGTGTTGTCCACGGAGTTGCTCGCGATGAAACTGGGCATGGGGAAATCATGTACTGTCTTGTCTGGATTTTCGTCCGTCCAGTTGATGATAGCGGGATCAAGTTAGTAGCAAAATCATTTTGCAGGCATTTACAGCTGCATCGATCGCCTGCTGTAGCAACTCATTTTTCTCCTCGGCTTCTTTTTTCTTGAACACAAGCTTCACCTTCTCGTCAATGTCCGCCTGACTAAAATTCTTTTTCTGCTTCTTGGCCTCCGGGCCATCGTTGTAAACCACCTTCCATGTGGTGCCGTCTCCAGCACCATGCACACGTCCATATTGTGGCTGTTGGCCCAAAGGGAGTCCCTTAAGTTCGTTCTAGGCCCGATTGAGAGGGGTATCCCACTTGGGCCTCATCAGCGAAGTAGGGCTTTCGGCTGCAAGCTGGTGTTGCTTCTCCTACAGAAGGAACGTGAACAGTTTACGAATGTGTAGTCGACTTGATCAGGAGCTAAAAGAAAGGTGGTAAAAGAATAATTACTAGTATTCTAATCAATTGCCTCATGATGATCTGGTCCGTGTAAAAAACCTTTTTTCCTTGTCCCACTTGTAGTGGGCCCTGATGAAGTCATGCTCCAAGGGGTTGGTGCACTTCGCAAAGGGGTCTCGGAGACCCGCGGCTTCACATTCCGCGTCCTCCTTATCACATATGGGCCTTTTGCCATGGTAGCCACGGCTTCCGAGGCGATGCTTCCCCGTGTTGCTTTGCTGAAGGCTCTTGAATTTCGCAGCCTTAGCCTAGGCTGCCTCGGTAGCGCAAGTTTCCTTGAAATTTTCGACCTCCTCTTCCGTAAGTGTCGGATTTTCCTCCAGAATCTTGGACAGGGGTTCCTCAACCTCAATAGCTCATTTCACCCTCCCTTTCTAGGAGGCTAAATCATTGCTGAACATGCCCATGGCGTGATTGTTAATCTTTTTCATCTTCGGATCATCCCACGGTAGTTCTATGCTATCATCCTGGTCGGGGAACTTGAATCTCTTGTGCAACTTTGTCAGGAGGAACTGCCTCAAATGTTCTTTACTCCTTAAGTCATCGTCGGTGATGCTCGCGCATTCGCTAGGATGCATCCTACTTGGTTCCCATAGCACTTGCGAGGTTCTTCCAGCTCTGATGTCTTAAACTTGCCAGGTGCCATCCTTGTGATCACTAGCTGTCCGATGTCGAGTTCATTAGGTTTTCGTATCCTCTACTTCTTTTGCTTCCTTTTGGTACCGGCATCGGTGCTGGTACCTTCCCTGCTGGTATCTTCCCTACCGGTACCTTCACTACCGGTCTCGGCGCCGCCATCGTTGCCGGCGCCATCAGTGTCGATGTCGGCGTCAGTACCATCATCAAGGCCGACCTGCAAACCTTGACTCTGGTTAGCAGACAAAAAGTCGAGGTATTGCTGTTCACCCTCATAATCCATCTCGTTTGCATCTTGATTAGAAGGCCTGGTTTCTTCATTGTTTGACATGTTTCCTATGATTAAGTCTCCTTGTTTAATTCTAAAACTATAATAAAATGAGAAATGATATAAAAAAGTCTATGGTTTGACAGAATGCTGTTTCATTCCCGTCGCAGCAAATCCCGGCACTCGATATACCTACTTTCTAGCACAAGTCATGCCAAAATTCAAGGGAAATTTTGACACGACCTTTGCTAAAAGGTGGACATATCGAGCACCTGAAATTCACTGGAATGGAAATGAATCAATATTCCGGCGAAACATGGGCCACTCAGATCATTTATCCTGCACATAACCATCATTTTCCAAATATCACATGTCGACATATCAGATGTCCACTTCAACTATAAAAATTGCAACAATTGGTAGAATTCATTTTGCAATAATTTAAATAGCAACAATTGCTTTAACTAAAAAAATAAACACCTAAAATACCTAGAATTCATTTAACCCATACTAATTTTGTTTTTTAACTAGCGTTCATACCAACGAATTAACTAGGGTTCATACTAAATTCATCACTACAAAACAAATAACTAAACTAACCTACTACCCTCTTGCAAAGTAATCACCTAAGTAAATTAACCTAATTAACCTACTGCCCTAACTAAAAATATAACCTAATTAACCTACCGCCCTAACTAAAAACATAACCTAAGAACCCTAGAACCCTAATGGTAGAGAGAGAGGAGCGTTGGGGGGTTACAAAGGGTGCAGGGGCATCGACGGCAAGGAGATAGGGGCGTCGACGGCGAGGAGCCAGGCCCGCGGGCGGCAGCGAGGCAGGCACGGCGACAGTTGAGGTAGGGCGGGGACGAGGTCGGAGTGGTGTTGAGGTCAGGGTCGAGCGGACGAGGGAGGGGGCGCAACAGCAAGGGAGGAGTCGGGCGGCATTGATGTCGGGGCCGGGCGATGGAGAGGGAGGGGGCGTGCGACGGCAGCTGCACGGGCTCCGGCAGCGACGAGGGGGGAGAAGAGAGAGTGGGGATTTGGGGGAAGAACATGAGGCGGGAAATCGGCAGGGGGTTATGTCAATATAGCAGCAGTGTGTCTCATCAAAACGCGCTATAGTTAATTTAGATATAGTGCGTTTATCTAAAAAGTGCTACCGTTATCAACAGTAGCTATAGCGCATTTCTCCTAGAAGCACTACTATTGTATAACGTAGCTATAGCATGTTTTCAGAAAAGCGCTACTGTTATAACCAGAACCTATAACAGTTTTCTTGTTTTGTTTCTTCCATTTTATTTTCCTTTATTTTCTCTTCCTTTTCTTTTCCTTTTTCCGAAAGCAGAAGGTGATACAATGCATATAACTAAGGCGATATATATTGCATCATTTGATCCATGCATAACGGTTAAGTGTTTACACAAAATAGGAACATATATATTACATCATTTGACCGATAACGGCTCCTCAGCGCTGACGTTTTCATTTTTGAGTGAGCTTCTTTCCCTTCTTGTTCATTGAAGAATAATTGAGCCCCTCATTGTGACTTTTCCTTTTCCATGAAGTACGATCTTTCTTAGGTAATGCAGTATTGATTCTTCTTTTGATGTATACTTCATCGTGATCGTCATCTTCCCTCATTGGGTTGTCGTACTGGTCATAGTCTTCCTCGTTGGTGACTCCATCCTTTCTAATGATGTTCCTTTTGCCTCTCCTCACGACAACACGGCTGGGATTGCACAGGTCGGTTATGAAGAAGCATTGTGTCACGTGCTTAGCGTGTACCCATGGCTCATTTTTTGCGATAGCGTTCATGGTAGAGCTCTTGGTGTCGGGTATAGTCATGGTAGTGAAATACCGGTTTTCTCCTTCGACATTCTTAGCCCATCTGACACGGAACATCGTCGTGTTGTGCAGTCTAGAGTAGTCAAGCTCCCAGATCTCCTCGACCCTTCCATGAAATCTCTAAGTTGCGCCATTGTCATTGTCGGTCATGCATTCCATCGTCACCCCTGAGTTCTGATCATCATTGTCCATATCTTTGGCCTCCATGTAGAATGTGTATCTGTTGATATCGTATGCCTAATAGGTGACGAGGCTGGGCGAGGGGCCATGTGCCAAGTTATATATGAGCAATCCGTCCTTAGAGCCCTCTTCCGGGGGATTAGCAATAATATGCTCTTTGAACCAATGTATGGAAGTGGAGTTGTGGTCTCTAGTAACTTCGGCGTCCCTCATCCATAATCCCTGGTCACGATACTTTGAGATAATTTCTTTGTGCAGTGCCACGAAAGGATCTACCTCGTTTAGGTGTTGTAGCACTACCAAGTTTGGTCTATCAAAGACGTTGCGTCGATCTGAGTATGCCACGTGCAGTTCCCTGCGACCGTTGGAGTGATGTTGTCCTTCGAGCCTCCCATTGTGCTTGTTAACGGGCAAACCAACACCAACACCAGGCGGCTGGTCTGTGCCGTATATAAAATTCTCGTAGAAAGAGATGCACTCTTGTGTCAGATAGCCCTGGACGATGCTTCCATTCGGATGGGACATGTTATGAATGAATCCTTTGATGATCCCATTCATCCTCTCAAACGGCATCATGTTGCGCAGGAATGACGGCCCCAGGTCTATTATGTCGTCCACAATATGGACACACAGATGCACCATGACGTCAAAGAACGAGGGCGGGAAGTACATCTCAAGCTCATTTAGTATCACAATGATCTCTCCCTGTAGCCTTCTGAGTTGCTTCACACTGCTTGAGTTTCCAGAGATGACATCGAAAAATTTGCAGAGCCCAATAAGCATGTCACTGACGTGCTTGTCCATTGTCCCTCTAAGGGCAACAGGTAGTATCTGCGTCATCATCACATGACAGTCATGGGACTTCATCCCACTGAACCTTTTCTTCTTCGTGTCTAGATATCTGCTTATCTTGCCACAGTAACCGGAACTAACTTTGACTCCTGTAAGGGACTTCAAGTATTGATGATCTCAGCTCGACTTAAGGTGAAGCAAGAAGGGGGGCAACAATCCTTTTCTTTTACTTTTTTCCCTTCTTCTCCCACGCCTCTGTCTCTGTCTCTATCTCCTATGACTTTTTACGGGGCCGCATGTGCAGATCTGCCCTGATCTCCGAATCTTGCAAGTCTTTTCTTGCCTTCGACCCATCCTTGGTATTATCCAGCATGTTCATCAATGTCGCAGGCAAGCACTCAAGGACATTCTTATAGATATGCATTTGATCAAGGCAATGAGGCGTGTCAAGTTTGTGCCAGGACTCCAATTCCCAGAAAACAGACCTCATCTTCCATACCTTCAGCAGCGGCTCTGATGCCTTTTTCATCGTCTTTCCTGGCACGAGGCACTGTTCCTAGTTTTTCAACAGCTCATCGATTTCGGCGCTGCTCCTCTTATGTGGAGGTCCTCGATGCTCAACCTCACCATTGAATAGATCTCCATGGTCTCTCCACGGGTCGTCCTTCTCGAGCCATCTTCGTAGCCCCATGTACACGATTTTCCCAGACCCACCATCTTTCCTTGATGTTAGCTTCTGAGACGTCGTATCATCCATGCACCACGTGCATCCGCAATATCCATGGCACACTTGGCCTGCGACATATCCGTAACTGAGATAGCCATGCACCGTCGTGATCAGCGCGACTCTCATATAGAAAGACTCGCCTTTGCTGGCGTCCCATGTCTTGGCCAGTGTTTTCCATAACGTGTCAAACTCCTCTTGAAGTAGCCCCAGATACAGATTAATATTATTTCCTAGTTGTTTCGGCCCTTGAATCAGCATGCTCATGTGTATGTACTTCGACTTCATGCACAACCAGGGGGGTTGTACATCCATACAAACACGGGCCATGTGCTATGGTTGGTGTTCTGGTTGCCAAACGGATTCATGCCATTGGTACACGTGTCGAGCATGATGTTCCTTACATCACCTTTGAAATACCGATATTCATCGTTCAACGCTCTCCACTGGCTTCCATGCTTGACGTGTCTCAGATTCGGATCATCTCCACTGTTGGGCTTCTTCCTCTCCGAGTGCTAGCGCATGAGCTTTGCTTCCTTGGGATCTATGAAATACCGCTGGAGATGGGGAGTAATTGGTAAGTACCATAAAACTTTCGGGGGAAGATTTCTTCCTGGCCTTCTATCGAGAAGCATTGCACACCAAACAGCTTGTTTTTTCCGCGTGCTCCTTCCGGTAAATTATGCAATCGTTGATGTATGCATGGTATCTAACGTGCGGCAGATCAAGAGGGCACACGATCTTCTTGGCCTCATCCACACAAGTAGGACATAGATTCCTCGTGGGAAGAACATCCTTTAGGTACTTGAGATGCTCATCGAGGCTAGTGTCGGTCCATTTGTTTTTAGCCTTCGTCTTCAGGAGTTGGAGCGTGAAACTCAAGTGGGTCACCTCAGGATTGCAACCATGATACAATGGAGTGTTCGAGTCTACCACTAGTTGCTGCAGCTTGGCCTGCTCTCTAGAAGCAGCTCTCTCAGTACTCGTCTCCTTGCGAAGCAGTGCTTGAAGATGAGGGTCCCACACGATTGAACTTAGTACCGACAAACTCTACGGCGTGGAGTCCACGTTCTCTCCTCCACCATGTCCAGCCCCTTGTCTCCCGCCATGTTCGGCCCCTTCTCTACCTCCATGTCCGGCCTCTTCCCTGCCGCCATTATCAATCATCTATTTGTCTTGCCCCGTGTCATGATTGCCTGCCCCATCAGCGTCCTGAACATCATCATCCTCATCTTCAATTATCCATCGAGTATAGCCATCCATGAAACCAGTCATGACCAGGTGCACTTTGACACAACCATCGTCATATGGGTCGAGCCAAACTCGTCCTTTGCATCTATGACACGGATATAAAACCTCTGTCAGGTTATTTTCTTTCATGTCCTGCACCACCGACCGCAATCACCTGTCCACCATTGTTCCACTGACCATCATGAACGCCTGCATGGTAATAATAAACAAATAAAAATGCGTGCATGCGTCAAAGTCATACAAAAATTCGCCATGACCTTCCCTAAAAATAGGACATATAGAGTCTGCCCGGAATTTACCGAAACAGAAATAAATCGACATTTCGGCAAAACATAGGCAACTCACAAGAACAATTTGGCGTCAACTCATGCCACACACACAATTTCCATCATATCGCCCGATTATGTCATATCGCACACACATGCACATATTTCCATTCTGGCAAAAGCATAAATTTTTTATCACCTATCTCGAGATCGAGCACGGTGAGATGATGATGTAGTAGGGAGATCAAAAGTGGACAAAGCTCTTTGGGGTACATAGGTCACTTTGCTAAATGCTACATATACCTAGCTAGCTAGTTTGGGAGGAGACAACTTCAACTAGTGGAGGGGGAAGGAAAAAGAGAAAGGAGATGCATTAATGGAGGTGGTATAGTTAGCTAAGAGTAATAAAGAGAGAGTAAGGTAGGTAGAATAAGGAGAGTAATGGGGGAAGAAGTAGTGAGGAAGAAGCAAAGTGAGGGAGAGAGGAGGTGGGAGCTAGGGGAAAGTGAGGAAGAGAGGATGGGGGAGGGGGGAGGGAAACGGTGGTATGGTGTGGCTTAGCAGTAGCGTTGGGCGTAAAACACGCTACTGCTAATAAGATAGCAGCAGCGCACTTTTGGCACACGCGCTACTGCTAAGTGGGGCCCGCCATGTGGCCAGTTTCAAAATTAGCAGCAGTGTCATGCAAAAAAATCGCACTGCTAATATTACTATAGCAGTAGCGCGGTTAGATCGAGCGCTCTACTGCTGAACCTAGGTTGGCGGGAACAGTCGGTCAATTTTGGTAGCAGCATAGTTCTACTGAGCCACGCTACTGCTAAGTCGTTCGAAGTAGTGTGTGCTTGTGTCCCGCACTATAGTAATTAGCAGTAGCGCCTCTTCCTAGCCCGCGCTGCAGCTAAGACTATGATAGAGGCAAAGGTGTCCCGATGTTTCGATGAGATGGTGGCTATCGTTTTCTGTGGGAGTCGACCTTGACGATCCGACTACGAACGTGCGAGACGTCGCGCCTTAGCAATCGCTAAACCAACTTCCGAGGGGTTATTGACCACGCCGGAGCACGATCAACCTGACCACGAGGGCCTGTTTCCTGCGAGCAAACGAAGAACAAGCAAGAAACTGAGATTGCAATCTGGATATTGCGAATATAAGATGAAAGCTTTATTGATCAAGGTGGGGTTCTGTGACGTCTTGGTCTGGTCGTTGGACACAAACGAAGTACGCGAAGTTGCAGCTATGGCGAACTTTTAATCTAAACAAAACCCAAGTCTAAACGACGCCCTAAGGGCTGTATATATGGAGGAAGAGAGGGGAATTTCGTGGCCCTTGAGGGTGGGGTCCGAAACCAACCCTAACTCTTGTTTCCCCACACATACGGACTCTAAAAATAGCCTATACTTAAGTATTTCGAAATTACATGGGCCTGGCCCATTAATAAGGTGACGCAGCACCTAGAATAGCCTATGGACGAATATTATGAAGTGGCATCTTGTATATTTCGTCCAAGGCTTCATGCACTCCTTATGGCGGCTTCAAAGTCCTGAAATCATCACTTGTAACTCCGTTCCTGATCCCCTTGCGCATGCCATCAACTCCATTCGTGTTCTTGCTCCAATGTTCATCCTTCTCCAAGCTAGGACCTTCATTTGTAAGCAAAACAAATGTATCCAATTTAGGCAGCATCATAATCTCATGAACATTAGAATCATTACCAAGAAACGAAAGTACCTGGTAATTTAATTGGCGTGCGCGAGCTCTAGTAATTGGTCCAGTATATGTAACAGTAGGGGCTGTGGGTGTAACAATGGTATTGATGTCCTCATCATCCTCCCCTTCTTGAAATGAAGTCGTCCTCGACGGAAGCTCATCTTCCTCACCCAAATAAGGCTTCAAATCTGCAATGTTAAAAGTGGGACTAACCCCAAAATCTGCAGGTAGCTCAAGTTTATATGCATTATCATTTATTTTCTCTAAAACCTTAAAAGGACCATCAGCACGTGGCATTAGCTTTAATTTGCGCAGATTAGGAAATCTATCTTTACGCAAATGTAACCAAACAAGATCTCCAGGTGCAAACACAACATGTTTTCTACCCTTATCTCCAGCAAGTTTATATTTAGCATTCATACGCTCAATGTTTTCCTTAGTTAACTCATGCATTTTTAAAATCAATTCAGAACGTTCTTTAGCATCAAAATTAACCTTCTCCGAAGATGGAAGAGGCAACAAATCAATAGGTGCACGAGGTAGGAAACCATACACAATTTCAAAAGGGCACATCTTAGTAGTAGAATGCAATGAACGATTATAAGCAAATTCAATATGAGGCAAGCATTCTTCCCACATTTTCTTGTTATTCTTCAAAACAGCCCTAAGCATAGTAGACAATGTTCTATTGACTACTTCAGTTTGTCCATCAGTTTGGGGGTGACAAGTAGTACTAAAAAGCAGCTTAGTCCCCAACTTAGCCCATAAACATCTCCAAAAGTGGCTAAGAAATTTAGTATCACGATCTGAAACAATAGTATTTGGCACACCATGTAAGCGAATAATTTCACGAAAGAACAAATCAGCAACATTAACAGCATCATCGCTTTTATGACATGGTATAAAGTGTGCCATTTTCGAGAACCTATCCACGACAACAAATATGCTATCCCTCCCCTTCTTTGTTCGAGGTAAACCTAAAACAAAGTCCATAGATATATCCTCCCAAGGAACACTAGGTACAGGCAAAGGCATATATAAACCATGAGGATTGAGTCGTGACTTAGCTCTTTGACATGTAGTGCAGTGAGCAACAAAACGCTCAACATCCCGTCTCATCTTTGGCCAAAAGAAATGTGTAGCAAGTATATCCTCCGTCTTCTTGACGCCAAAGTGTCCCATTAATCCTCCTCCATGCGCCTCCTGCAATAACAAAAGACGAACGGAGCTAGCTGGAATGCATAGCTTGTTAGCACGAAACACAAATCCATCGTTAAGAACGAACTTGTTCCAAGTTCTCCCTTCCTTACAATTCTGCAATACATCTTTAAATTCAGCATCATTAACATATTGATCCTTGATGGTCTCCAAACCAAATATTTTAAAGTCAAGTTGTGAAAGCATAGTATAACGACGAGACAAGGCATCAGCAATAACATTTTCTTTACCCTTCTTGTGTTTAATGACATAAGGGAAAGTCTCAATGAATTCAACCCATTTAGCATGTCTACGGTTCAGTTTTGCTTGACTTTTAATGTGTTTCAAAGATTCATGATCAGAATGTATAACAAATTCCTTGGGCCATAAATAATGTTGCCATGTTTCTAAGGTCCGAACAAGAGCATATAATTCTTTATCATAAGTAGAATAGTTCAGACTAGGCCCACTCAATTTTTCAGAAAAGTATGCAACAGGTTTTCCATCTTGTAATAACACACCTCCTAATCCAATTCCACTAGCATCACATTCAAGCTCAAAAGTCTTATTGAAATTAGGAAGTTGGAGTAAAGGAGCATGTGTTAACTTATCTTTCAATACCGTGAAGGCTTCTTCCTGTGCGGTACCCCAAACAAAAGGTACATCCTTCTTTGTAAGCTCGTTGAGAGGTGCAGCAATGGTGCTGAAATCTCTCACAAAACGCCTATAGAAACCAGCGAGGCCAAGGAAACTCCTCACTTGTGTGACCGTTTTGGGCTGCGGCCAACTCTCAATAGCTTCAATCTTGGCTTTATCAACTTCAATTCCCTGTGGAGTAACAACATAGCCAAGAAAAGATACTCGGTCGGTGCAAAAGGTGCACTTTCCAAGGTTACCAAACAAACGTGCATCACGTAGAGCAATAAAAACAGCACGTAAATGTTCCAAATGGTCCTCCAAAGATTTGCTATAAATCAATATGTCATCAAAGTAAACTACCACAAATCGTCCAATGAAGGCACGTAAAACTTCGTTCATTAACCTCATGAAAGTACTAGGTGCATTAGTTAACCCAAAAGGCATGACTAACCACTCATATAATCCAAACTTAGTTTTAAATGCTGTTTTCCATTCATCTCCCAATTTCATACGAATTTGATGGTAACCACTACGCAAATCAACTTTGGAGAATATTGTAGAGCCACTCAATTCATCAAGCATATCATCTAGCCTAGGAATAGGATGACGATAACGAATAGTAATATTATTAATGCCTCTACAATCAACGCACATACGCGACGTACCATCCTTTTTCGGCACTAAAATGATAGGAACAGCACAAGGACTAAGGGATTCGCGTATATAACCTTTGTCGAGCAGTTCTTGTACTTGACGCATAATCTCCTTCGTCTCCTCTGGATTGGTACGGTATGGTGCACGGTTGGGTAATGATGCACCGGGAATTAAGTCAATTTGATGCTCAATCCCGCGAATAGGTGGTAATCCCGGTGGCACGTCTTGTGGAAAGACGTCGGCGAACTCCTGCAAAATGTTAGTGACAGCAGGAGGCAAAGAGGAAGGCGCGTCCTCGAATGAAAATAATGCCTCTTTGCACACAAAAGCATAGCAAACAGATTTGCTAAAATCTAGATCATCAATATCAGATTTGGTGGCAAGTAAACATGCACTTTTCAATTTAATTTCAGAAGCAACACTAGATTGTTTATTATTATGAGGTTGCATTTGTTGCTCAAATTCTTTTGCCACAATCTGATTTTCACTCTTAGTTTTCTCCTGTTTTGCTTTATTAGCTCTAGTAATATCATCTTTCAAAATGGAATCAGGAGTCATAGGAAGCAAAGTAATATTTGTATCCTTATGAACAAGAGTATACTGATTGTTTCTACCATGGTGAATAGAATTTTTATCAAATTGCCATGGTCTACCAAGTAATAAGGAACATGCTTGCATAGGTACCACATCACAATCAACATAATCAGCATATGTAGAGATACTAAAATGCACACGAACAGTACGTGTTACCTTAACCTTGCCGCTGTTGTTGAACCATTGGATGTAGTAAGGATGTGGATGTGGTCTTGTGGTGAGAGATAGCTTCTCCACCATCTCGATGCTAGCCAAGTTGTTGCAACTCCCTCCATCTATGATCACGCGAACAGAACGTTCCTTCACAACTCCCTTTGTATGGAACAAATTATGCCTCTGATTTTGCTCAGCTTGTGTAACCTGCACACTCAAAACACGTTGAGCAACTAAACATTCATACCTGTCAGCATCTTCAGGAGCCATGTATTGCGTCTCATGATCAGAATCGTCTCCACCGTGTTCGTCACGTGTAATAAGAGCCAAAGTCTCCTCATCATAGTCACTAGCGGACTCATACCCACCATCCTCAGTAACAATCATCACACGCTTAGATGGGCATTCTCTCGCATAATGACCTCCACCCTTGCAACGTCGACAAATAATATCATGTGTCTGCCCTGTTGATGCCATGGATGAAGAAGAGCTCTTTGCAGGCCCAGAAGGTGTGCTCTTGGCAGATAGTGGTGATTGTGCCTGCTTTATTGTATCACGGTTGGAGGTGGCAGCCGACGGAGGCGCCGGTGAAGCAGAATGTGTGGAAGTAGATGATGCACGTGGTGTCCATGAAGAAGGTCGACCTGCAGAAAAGTTAGTCCGCGCCAATGCCTGTCGATCCTGCACTTCACGTTCAGCTTTACAAGCAAGATGGAATAAACGAGTGATATTAGTATACTCCTTATACTCTAGAATCGTCTGAATCTCTCTATTTAATCCACCCATAAAACGTGCAAGCATAGCTTCATTCTCCTCAACAATACCACATCTAATCATGCCAGTTTGTAATTCCTGATAATATTCTTCTACAGAATTTTTTCCCTGTCTTAAGCGCTGCAATTTTTGAAGTAATTCACGTTGATAATATGGTGGAACCCAACGAGTACGCATAGCAGTTTTCAAAGCAGCCCAAGTAGCAGGAATGGGATATAATCTACAATGCTCAGACCACCAAACACATGCAAAACTAGTGAATGCACAAACAGCAGCAGGAACACGTCTCTCCTCGGGATATTGTAAACATGTAAATCGTTGTTCAGTTTCTAACTCCCAAGTAAGATATATATCAGGAACATATCTACCCTCAAATGGTGGAATATTCAATTTTAGTTTAGGGAGATGGTCATGATCTCGTACCTGAGGGTGAGCCCTACCATTGCCATTATTTGCATGTGGACGACCTGATGGTTGCTGTGCTGGTGGTGGCACGTAGTTCTGATTTTGATCAACCTCATCCTCGTAATCGCCAGCAAAATCATCCTCCTCCGCATCAGCAGCAGGAGCCACAGAAGTAGCAACAGCAGCACCAACAGTTTGGCCAGGTGCAAGAGGGAGACGGCTCGCTCGGCGGAGGGCTGTTTCACGATGTGTAGGTAGTCGTCGTTGTTGTTGTTGTAGAGGTGCGTTAGGTGCAGCCGGTGGTGGTGGTGGTGGAAGACGCGCGAGCAATTCATTAAACCTGTCATCGAGCTTTGTTTCGAACGTCTTCTCCATGTCATCTATCTTCTCCATGGCCTCTTCAAATCTGTTTAGCACATCCTGCACCTGTCCATTCATCATTTGCTGAAATTTATCATGCAACTCCTGATTCGTCATGTTCTCCCAGTCAGTCTCGTCGGCTTGTGATCCTGCCATGGTTAGCAACAATAGAAAACACACAAGAATATGATCCTACAAAATACTAACAAGAGGTGGTGGTGGCGGGTGTCACAAATCCGTCAAGCAAATCTCAAATTCTTACCAGTTCTTACCCAGCAGCAGGCGGTGACCGGCAACCGTTGTAGTCAAAACTCTCAAAAGCTTGGATAGAGCGATTGCCAGGGAGAGTCAAACGCACGACGTAGAGGTATGTGGAGCTGGGAAGGCTTATAGTATGGTAGCAAAAAGGGTCAGCAATAATCAATTCAGAGATGCAACGATGGTACTGTGCTGGTCCTAGGCTAGACCGTGCTAGAGACGCGAGCCTAGAACACTAACAAAATCACGGCGCTGCACGTAAATAAGGGAAAAGCACACTCTGGAACTTTTTTTTTTTCCGCTTTTTTTTTGCGCTCCTCTTTTTTTTTTTTTGCGCTCCTCTTTTTTTTTTTGCGCTCCTCTTTTTTTTTTTTTTGCGAAAAATTACTATAATGGCGAGTGTCTCAAAACTCTTCCCTCGTCAAACTGATAATATGGGCACGAAAATTTTTTTCCCACTTTTTTTTTTCGGAAATCAGGGCAGCGACGACGAAAAAGTGCGACAAAAAATCACTATGATGGCACGTGGCTCAAAAGACTCAGAAAAGCCTAAAAATAGGATAGGGAAAAAAAATTTTGCCCGAGAAAATTTTGGCCTAAAAACTGCCCGGGGGTCTCCAGACTCTTTTTTTTTTTTTTCGAGACCTACGCAGGCAAGGAAACACGAATCGGAATTGAGATTGATCTCAAGAACAAACCTAATATGAGAAGAACTCGGATTGGTGGTGGATATATGGTTGTGGTATATGGCAGCGGTGGTGGTATATGGTAGCGGTGGTGGTATGTGGTATATGAATAAGGATTCAGAGCGGTGGCGGATAAGCAAAAGTGGTAGATGGGCGATGATGATGGTGCGGCGGCGGCGTGACAACTTATGACCAGAACTCGAAACTCTAAAAGACTAGACTCTAAGACCAGCAACTTGACACGACGATGCAACCGCAAATTCAACAAAGCAAAAACCCTAAAAAGATTATGCAAAGGCTCAGATTGGTTCGGATATGATGAACTAACCCTAATTTTTTTTGTGGCTTTTTCGTGGACTGTAGGTATGAAGAACAGACTCGATCTAATCTACGAAAAACTACAAAATCTCACCGAGCAACCTGGAAATCTGATACCACTTGATAGAGGCAAAGGTGTCCCGATGTTTCGATGAGATGGTGGCTATCGTTTTCTGTGGGAGTCGACCTTGACGATCCGACTACGAACGTGCGAGACGTCGCGCCTTAGCAATCGCTAAACCAACTTCCGAGGGGTTATTGACCACGCCGGAGCACGATCAACCTGACCACGAGGGCCTGTTTCCTGCGAGCAAACGAAGAACAAGCAAGAAACTGAGATTGCAATCTGGATATTGCGAATATAAGATGAAAGCTTTATTGATCAAGGTGGGGTTCTGTGACGTCTTGGTCTGGTCGTTGGACACAAACGAAGTACGCGAAGTTGCAGCTATGGCGAACTTTTAATCTAAACAAAACCCAAGTCTAAACGACGCCCTAAGGGCTGTATATATGGAGGAAGAGAGGGGAATTTCGTGGCCCTTGAGGGTGGGGTCCGAAACCAACCCTAACTCTTGTTTCCCCACACATACGGACTCTAAAAATAGCCTATACTTAAGTATTTCGAAATTACATGGGCCTGGCCCATTAATAAGGTGACGCAGCACCTAGAATAGCCTATGGACGAATATTATGAAGTGGCATCTTGTATATTTCGTCCAAGGCTTCATGCACTCCTTATGGCGGCTTCAAAGTCCTGAAATCATCACTTGTAACTCCGTTCCTGATCCCCTTGCGCATGCCATCAACTCCATTCGTGTTCTTGCTCCAATGTTCATCCTTCTCCAAGCTAGGACCTTCATTTGTAAGCAAAACAAATGTATCCAATTTAGGCAGCATCATAATCTCATGAACATTAGAATCATTACCAAGAAACGAAAGTACCTGGTAATTTAATTGGCGTGCGCGAGCTCTAGTAATTGGTCCAGTATATGTAACAGTAGGGGCTGTGGGTGTAACAATGGTATTGATGTCCTCATCAGACTATGTGTATAAGGTTTTCCCTAGTAGTGTATATTAATTCAGATCTAGTGTCAAGTTCTCTACAACCGGATATTAAAAATTCCCATCTACCACATTACCGTGGGCATGGCTCTCGAAAGTTTAACCTTGCAGAGGTGTCCCAACTTAGCCCATGATAAGCTCTCATGATTCACGGAGATAATCCGCTAGCTCGGGACACCCCGAGTAACCTTGGAATCCCGGTGCACAAGCTCTTCGAAGAAAGGAAAACTATCCCAAGGAGATCTCCCGGTGAGTCAGATCCATGTCCAGAGCCGCGCACTCTCTATCTACTGACTCATCCGTCTACGCTAAGTGGACAATAGCCAAATACCATCGAGTTGCCCCGAGGCGGCACCGCCACTGCATGGTAGGTGGGCCAACACTCATGTCGAGCACTAGCCCGGGGATTGATTAAGAGTCCTCGGGTGCTAGCCGATCCCTATGCAAGTTTTAGTTGTTATTAGGAAAATGCTAAAACCAATGCTGGGTCTCCTCGGGAAAGCTTTACTTTAGATGAAGAAACAAGGGGCCCATAAACCCCGACCGCATTAGGATCGCAAAATTGAAGGAACGTAAGAACGGTATGACGGAAACTAGGGCGGCAAGAGTGGAACAAAACACCAAGCAAAAGGTCGAGCCTTCCACCCTTTACCAAGTATATAGATGCATTAATTAAATAAGAGATATTGTGCTATCCCAAGATATCCATGGTATACATGTCCCAACATGGAACAACCTGCAAATGCACCTGCAACTAGCAAGGCTATTAGAGTGACTAAGCAAAGCGGTAACATAGCCAAACAACAGTTTGCTGGGATGGTGAAAAAGGTTAGAGGCTGTTTCATGGCATATCGGGAGGCTTGATAAACAAGTGGGAGGTAGCTTGACATAGCGATAGCATCGAGATAACTAGCAAAGAAAATATAGTGTTGAGATCCAAGGTGACAGTCATCTTGCCGGAAATCCCGCTAGGAAGAAGAACGGGTCCATGAAAAAGACGAACTGGCGTAGTCGAACGAATCCTCACAATCACAACGTAACCGGAATTATCAAGGAGAAGTGCAACCGGAAAGAAGCAAACATCATGGTAAACTAACAAGAATAATCATGGCATGATGCACAATCAAGTATGATGCATGTCTGGTTTAATGAGCCATGGTATGGCAAAGTGCAACAAATGATAGTACAAATTAAGTGGAGCTCAATATGCAATGAGTTGCATATTGACAAAACCCGACATCCCAATTATTTAGTTCACTCTCGTTTACACTACTCATCAAATTTAAATGTTGTTAACATGTCAAGAGGTGAAGCATAATAAAACTACCTATCTAGGCAAGTTTAAATGAGGCTGGAATAACAAACAACAATTTTGAAAAATCCCCATATGTCCATTAGCAATTTTAATGCAACAACAAATTGTTATCATGATGTGGATCACATATTGTCGTGGTGGGCGCACGGCAGCTGCCAAAGGGATGGCTAAAGAGAGGAGGAGGCTCGAGGGCACTGGTGGGATCCAGAGGCGAGGTCAGCATGAGCGAGCGTGGGACGCAATACATAACCCGGTTCGGGGCTCTACGGAGAGATAACACCCCTATTCCTGCTGAGTGCGATTTATATGTGAAAGTACAGAGTTGCTCCTACAGCTGTATGGAGGAAGAAGCAAGGCAGGCGAAGGCTTAGGCTGCTCCCTCTCCCAGTGTGGCTAGTCCGGTTTGTTGTGTGCTCGCTATCGTTCTCTTCATGCACGTATGCGTGACGGTTCCTGGGGGAGTTTTGTAGGCCAACCCCCAGGGGTACAATGGTAATGTTACAAGGCCGTGGGCTGGGTTGTCATTGTTCGGGAAGCCGACTCTAGGACCCGCCGGGTGTCAGGGCTCGCCGGGTTATCCAGGCGTGGGCCCCATGTGCGTACGGGCACTATTCGCCGTCTTGTCGATCGTTAGGGAGTGGTTGAGCCTACTATAGGGGCGCTCCATCAGGTCGCCGCTTGCTGGCGTCAGCACTGACGGTGGGTGCACCGTAGCCATGTCGGCCCTAGTCAGCGGGTAGGTGGGGCACTGTTGCCACGCCCCGGCTGACCAGAGGCATGGGAGGGGCACTGTTGCCTTGCTCATCCTTGAATGAAGACTCATCCCATCGTTCAGCGATGTAACGCCCCGGATGTAACATTCCATAATTGTAACTCCAACTCTTGCCATTTCTGACTATGTGATATGATATTTTCATCGTTGTTGGGTTTTTGTCTTTCATTTTGCATTTTGTTCATATCATGCATTTCATATCATGTCATCATGTGCATCTTATTTGCATTCGTGTTTGTCTCATGCATCCGAGCATTTTCCCCATTGTTCATTTTGCAATCCAACACTCCCACATGCAACCGTTGCACCCCTCAAATCTCATTTCGTGAGCGGGAGAAAAATGTTCTCGGAATGGGTCGAGATTTGTCGAGTGGCCTTAGTACATCACCGGTAGGCCGCCTGTCAAATTTCGTTCCATTTGGAGCTCGTTTGATGCCCCAACAGTTAACCGGGTAACGGCAAAAGCCTCTCTCTCTTTGCAGCCCAGCACCCCTCCAAAACAGCCCACTAGCTCATCTAGACCCATCCATGCTCTCCGTTGTTGGATCACGGTCGTGTGGGCGAAAACCGCACCTCATTTGTACTCTCCTAGCCCCCCTACCTATATATATGGGTCTCCCCCGAAATTCTCGCAGATAAACCCTAAAAACCTCCCTCTCGCCCGCCGAACAGCTCCGCACCGCCGCCCGCACCAGAGAGATGCCGCCACGTGGATCTCCTCCGCCTCCCGCGCCGCCGGCCCGCTCGGCCCGAGCGGAGCCCGCCGAGCCCATAGCGCTCGCACCCGCCGCCGCATGCCTAGGCCCGACGCCGCGCTCCTCCGCCGGCGCCGCCGCCCGTCGTGGGTCCTCCCGTCACCGGCCATCTCCGCCGCTCACCGCGCCGCCCGCGCCTGAGGGCTCCGGCGACCGCGCCGCCTCCGTTCCGGCCACCTCGTCGCTCGGCGCCACCCCGACCGGAAACCCCACCAGCGACCTCGTCCGCAAGCTCCAGCTGCCGCGTCCCCTCCTCTCCGGCGAGCTCCCCAAGCTCCGGCCACCGCGCCCAGCAACTCCGGCGAGCACCCCGGCCATCCTCAAAAATCGCGCCAAACCCTAGATCCATACCTGGATGGTTGACCCCTCTTTTTCTTCCAAGTCCCAAAAATATGTTATATTTTGATGCTACCTTTGTCATGATATATCTCCATGCTCGGTGCTCCGATTCATGCATATGATATGTCGAAATGTTCGTCTCATGATGCTCATCATATTAGTGGCATTTGCATGCATGTAACTATCCATATTGATGCCATTATTCTTGTTGCAGAAGTGCTATATAATGTTTAACTGTTGTCTATTAACAGGACTTGATGATTTGTCATTTTCGTTGCATTTTGTGTGTGCATCTTATGAGCATGATGTCTACAAGTTTTTGGAGAATATCCATGCCATCTTTCAAGAGGTTCAAGCTTTGTCTTTTTATGAGCTCTGTGGTGACTAGCACGAGCATGCAAAGTAGGCTCCATGATGTTGTTGTTTCCAGACACATTATGATGCTATGTTGCCATGTTGCTACCATGAGATGCATGCACATATTGAGATAGTTCAGTAAGAGTGTTTTGAAGATGTGGTATTGCTCTCTCCATTCATGTCTGTGGTGGTAATTATGGAGTAGTGTAGCATGTCTTATCCATGCTCTACTTTCACTAAATATTATTCCTCACAGACTGTTAACATGAGATTCAGTTTTTCCATTTGTGTTGTTAGTGATGCATCTACCCTATGAACTTTCTCTTGCCATGCTTAGCTTCTTGAACATGTCTACTTCATGTTGGTTACCTTGTGATGCCATGTAATGCTTTGTAGTGAGTGGTTTGAGCTTGCAAAATTGCTATCATGAATCTGTTCCTGCCATGCTCTGTTTTCTTCTAAGTTCTGAAATTGTTCATATAACTTGCCATGTTTGCATGGGTGCCACATCATTTTCCTTGCATCTTTGGTTAAAGTTCAGTAAGGGAGTTTTGTTCTATGCCTTTAGTACTAGCATTCCATGCCTTTTATTGCCATTAAATGTGCATGTAGCTCGTTGTTTGCTAGCTCTAAACATTGCTACCTGCTGTTGTGTTGCCATGCTTAGTATTTTCTCTAAGTCTGTGAATCTGTTACCATTTGCATTTTTGCCATGCTATTTTAAGCTTGTTCTAGTGAGTTCTAGCAGGAGCTCAGTGTTCATGATTTGTATAGCTTCACCTGTACTTTAATACCATGTGCTTTGTTGCTATGTTGGAGTGCTGTAGCATAGTTTCATGATGCATTCGAAGTGCTGTGATGCTGTTAATCACAGGTTTGCATCGTCATTGTTTTGCTTGTCATTTGCAAGCCGTGCATCCGTTTCCGGTGATCCTTATATCGATTTCGACTGAAATCACCTCATCTTTCCAGCAGCATACTTGGTTTTCCAAGTTGATGCCTTGATCATCCTTTCCCTTCCGGAGTTCTCATATGCATTGCACATCATACCTTGCATCCCATGACATGTATTGCATTCTGTTGCTTGTGCATTGCACCGTGATTGATTGTTGTTCCGTTGCTTCTATTCTTGCTTTGGGTAGAGCCGGGAGACGAGTTTGTGAACGAGGAACCTGTTGTACGCTAACGAGGAGCAAGCTTTCGACAACTCTGAGAACTTTGCAGGCAAGATGACCATTACCCTCGATATAACTTCTATCTTTGCATGCTAGTTGTTCATTCTATCGCTATGTCACGCTACCTACCACTTGTTTATCATGCCTCCCATATTGCCATGTCAAGCCTCTAACCCACCTTCCTAGCAAACTGTTGTTTGGCTATGTTACCACTTTGCTCAGCCCCTCTTATAGCGTTGTTAGTTGCAGGTCAAGTTGAAGATTGCTCCATGTTGGAACATGAACATGTTGGGATATCACAACATCTCTTATTTTACTTAATGCATCTATATACTTGGAAAAGGGTGGAAGGCTTGGCCTTTTGCTCGATGTTTTGTTTCACTCTTGCCGCCCTAGTTTCCTTTATACCGGTGTTATGTTCCTTGATTTTGCATTCCTTTCGCGGTTGGGGTTATGGGACCCCCTTGACAGTTTGCTTTGAATAAAACTCCTCCAGTAAGGCCCAACCTTGGTTTTACATTTTTCCTAACCTATAACTTTCCCTTGGGTTTTCGCGAGGACGAGGGTCATCTTTATTTCAACCCCCTGGGCCAGTACTCCTCTGAGTGTTGGTCCAAACTAGAGCCCTTTGCAGTGCCACCTCAGGAAAACTTGAGGGTTGGTTTTAGTTGTATGGGTTGCTCATCCGGTGTGCCCTGAGAACGAGATCTGTGCAGCTCCTATCGGGATTTGTCAGCACAGTCTGGTGGTCTTGCTGGTCTTGTTTTACCATTGTCGAAATGTCTTGTAACCGGGATTCTGGGACTGATCGGGTATTTCTGGGAGAAGGAATAGCCTTTGTTGATCGTGAGAGCTTGTGATGGGCTAAGTTGGGACACCCTTGCAAGGTATAAACTTTCGAAAGCCGTGCCCGCGGTTATGTGGCAGACGGGAATTTGTTAATATCCGGTTGTAGAGAACTTGACACTTGACTTAATTAAAATGCATCAACCGCGTGTGTAGCCGTGATGATCTCTTTTCGGCGGAGTCCGGGAAGTGAACACGGTTTGGGTTATGTTTGAACGTAAGTAGTTCAGGATCAATTCTTGATCACTTCTAGTTCCACGACCACTACGTAGCTTCTCATCTTAGTCTTATTTGCGTATGTTAGCCACCATATTTTCTTAGCGCTTGCTGCAGCTCCACCTCATCACCTTATCCTACTCATAAGCTTAAATAGTCTTGATCTCGCAGGTTTTGAGATTGCTGAGTCCTCGTGACTCACAGATACTACCAAAATAGTTGCAAGTGCCGATGATACTAGTGCAGGTGATGCTACCGAACTCAAGTGGGAGTTCGACGAGGACCTTGGCCGTTACTATGTGTCTTTTCCTGATGATCAGTAGTGGAGCCCAGTTGGGACGATCGGGGATCTAGCATTTGGGGTTATCTTCTTTTCATTTGGTTTTGACCGTAGTCAGTCTATGTGTGTACTTGGATGATGTATGATTTACTTAAGTATTGTGTGAAGTGGCGATTGTAAGCCAACTCTCTTTATCCCTTTCTTGGTCATTACATGGGATTGTGTGAAGATGACCCCTCTTGCGACAAAACCACAATGCAGTTATGCCTCTAAGTCGTGCCTCGACACGTGGGAGATATAGCCGCATTGTGGGCGTTACAAGTTGGTAATCAGAGCCAGCCCCGACTTAAGAGCCCCCTGCTTCATCGAATCGCTGACGTTGTTGAGTCTAGAACAAAAATGTTTTGATTCTTAGGATTATATATATCAGAGAGTAGGATTGTTTTTACTGCTTAGTCCCTTCGTCGCTCTGGTGTGGTCTCTTGACGTAGAAGTTTTGTCTTTCCTGTCCTCAAATTTCACTAAAAAAAATTACGATCACGCGGGTATCTTGGGATCGTTCTGATATTCTTGTGGCGAGAACATTGTCCTTGGTGCCTCCTAACATTTAGGGGTTGTGGCAGTGTCCCGGGGAGTTGAGCTCCTAGGTGTTGTCATCACAATTTTATCGTTGCAATTCTGGACCTGAGTTCGCCGACATCGAAAATATCTTTTATGTAGTTAGTAGTGAGATAACCTCGACGCCACCCAATACTGGGGCGGGAGTTTGGGAGTATTGCCATAGCTCGTATAACGGATGCTTTTTGAAGGTTGAGGTATATGATTTTCGGAGTTTTCTTGGTTATGTGTTGACGGATGGATACAACTGGATGTAGGGATTGTTAGTTTGGGTGAGATATTGTGCTTCCCCTGTATCCCCAACACCAGATTGCATAACCAGAATGTTTCGGGAGTTTATTGGTGGGAATTCAAGTAGCTCCTAGAATATCTTTCCGACAAATACAGGATATGGGATTGGGTAAATCTCTATCATATGTATTTGTTCCGGCTTATTCTGCGAGCCAAATCCTTGCATTGTTTTTGTTGTGGTATTCGAGTTGCTTCGATGTCAAGTGTTGATTCCATACCTTATTCTAAGCGGTGTTCTCATATTTCTATGGGGATACTAATCCTTCTTAATTATCGAGATTGTCGTCCCAATTCTATTTCCAATCGGTGCACTTCTCTTCGAGATGATCATATCATTCTCCCCATCCGCAAGATCAATTCTAAGTTTTCTCAATGGTGTTTGTACCATCCGTCCCAAGTTGCCTTTGTTTTTCCCAGCCTCCCACCCTTTTTCTTCAAGGACCCACATTTTGTTTGAATGGTACAGGTGATAAGTAATTAGTTGTTTCATCTGTGCAAATGATTTTTGCTAGTAATCCGACTAGGGTTAGTGTTCGTGCTAATAATTCATAGCCAGGGCTTGACAATTGATTTTCAATGACCTACATATGTTTGTGCCATTATTTCCTTCAAGATTGGTCTGTACATAGACTATTGCGCTTAAAATTTGTTTTACTATTTGTATAGGCATTGTATTACAATGTTGACAGGCAGGATGAAGATGTCCAGAGGAGGTACAACAGGCAAATCCTGAGGGAGCTTTATGAGGGAATGCATAACAGGCGTATTAGGACCTTGAACGGCGGCTATGGATGCCCATTTTGCAACCATAAGCTTCATGATGCATATCTATGTGTTCTGGCGCATGCAAGAGGATGGGCCGTTGGCTCCTTCAAGCAGAAGTATTCTCGCAGGGTGGCGCATGGCGCGTACGCCGAGTACCTGGAGAAGACTCAGGATCGTGCCGGCCTGTGAGATGAGATGTGGGATGGATGGAACTATATATGTACGCTTGAGTATGCTTAATATTGTTGAACTATGTACTACTTATGGTTGAACTATGCTTATCTACGTGTACGCTTATTATCTATGTCCGAGTATGTTAAATATTTCACCAAATTTTGGTAAAAATTACAAATGGGGACCAATAAACCAGGACGGAGGTAGTACATCAATCACACACGGTTCCCAAAATTGGAACCGTGTGCAATGACTTTCATTTTGCCAACTGCGTCAATCACACACGGTTCGCTCTAGCAAACCGTCGCCCCCAAAATTCTTTGTGGGACAGAAAACCCTCACCACCCAATTCAAAAAAGAAAAAATAAAACCCTCACCATCCCCATGTCACGAAAACCCTCACCCCGCCTGAGGGAGTCCTGGATTAGGGGGTCTTCGGACAGCTGGACTATCTCCATTGGCCGGACTGTTAGACTATGAAGATACAAGATTGAAGACTTCGTCTCTTGTCCGGATGGGACTCTACTTGGCGTGGAAGGCAAGCTAGGCAATACGTATATGGATATCTCCTCCTTTGAAACTGACCTTGTGTAACCCTAACCCTCTCCGGT
Source organism: Triticum urartu (assembly GCF_056163025.1). Taxonomy (NCBI): domain Eukaryota; kingdom Viridiplantae; phylum Streptophyta; class Magnoliopsida; order Poales; family Poaceae; genus Triticum; species Triticum urartu. The sequence continues at coordinate 281,116,567 of NC_141876.1, forward strand.
GTCTATATAAACCGGAGGGTTTTAATCCGTAGGACAACAATCACAACATACAATCATACCATAGGCTAGCTTTTAGGGTTTAGCCTCTCTGATCTCGTGGCAGATCTACTCTTGTACACTCATATCTTCAATATTAATCAAGCAGGACGTAGGGTTTTACCTCCATCAAGAGGGCCCGAACCTGGGTAAAACTTCGTGTCCCTTGCCTCCTGTTACCATCCGGCCTAGACGCACAGTTCGGGACCCCCTACCCGAGATTCGCCGGTTTTGACACCGACATTGGTGCTTTCATTGAGAGTTCCTCTATGTCGTCGCCGTTAGGCTTGATGGCTCCTACTATCATCGATGGCGATGCGGTCTAGGGTGAGACTTTTCTCCCCGGACAGATCTTCGTATTCAGCGGCTTTGCACTGTGGGCTAATTCGCTTGGCCATTTGGAGCAGATTGAAAGCTACCCCCTGGCCATCAGGTCAGATTTGGAAGTTTAAATTACATGGCCAACATCCATGGGGACTTGATCTTCGACGGATTCGTGCCACAGCCGGGCGTGCCGCACTGTCGCGATGGGTATGACCTAGCTCTGCCATCGGACGATACCCCAGAGGCCGCACCCGCATCAGCTCCGACCCTTAGCTCGGAGCCAGCTGCGCCAATCGAGGACGGGTGGCTAGACACCGCCTCAGGGGCTGTAGTCTCGATGGCGATCGAGCCAAACACCAGCATAATCCTCTGCGCAGCCCGTGACTCCAAGGTGCCGGACTCTTCTCCGGACCCCGAACCATCCGCGCCCCTGCCAATCGAATCCGATTGGGCGCCCATCTTGGAATTCACCGCTGCGGATATCTTTCAGCACTCGCCCTTTGGCGACATTCTGAATTCACTAAAGTCTCTCTCTTTGTCAGGAGAGCCCTGGCCGGATTATGGCCAACAGGACTGGGATATGGACGACGAAGAAATTTGACGCCCACCCACCACCCACTTTGTAGCCACTGTCGATGATTTAACCGACATACTCGACTTCGACTCCGAAGACATCGACGGTATGGACGACGATGTAGGAGACAAACATGAGCCAACACCTACAGGGCACTAGAAAGCCACCTCGTCGTATGACGTATACATGGTGGACACACCAAAAGAAGACGACGAGGAGGAACGGAAGGACGCACCGAAGGCTTGTTCCCTCGAGAAGCAGTCAAAGCAGCGGCATAAGCGCCGCTCCAAATCCCGCCTCGCCAGAAATAACAATCACACAGACCCGGCGTTGGAGCAGGGCGAATCACTGCCGGACCATGGCAAATACGGAGAACCAAACCGAATAAACCAATTCTTTCAAAGATAATAGTCCGGACGACACAACACCGGACAGGCACCCGGAGCAGCAGAATGCCCGTCAAAGGCTTGTTGCCACCGCGACGAGCCTAAAAAAGCAGAAGCAAAGGCTCAAGGCTGCGTAGGACACACTCCAAATCAGATGGAGTAAAGTACTCTACACAGCAGCGAAGTACAGCGACAATTGCCCCACCAAGAGCTACCCAAAGCGGAAGTTGCTACCTGAATTCGACGAGGAGGCCTCAGACCCCTCGCAACCAAAAATCAAAACAGCCACCTAGCCGGATAGACGACCTCACGGCCAACATAGAGTGGCCAACAATGCCACTCACAAGACAATACACGATTCACGCAGGGGCTTGCACCAAAAGAACAGCACAATCAGATCCATCTATGGACCACGCAAGCACGCCCCAGCACACGATATAACATCCGAACAACGCGGTACACCCAGATACAGGGGTGCCACACACCCCCTATGTTTCACCGATGAGGTGTTGGATCATGAATTTCCAGAGGGATTCAAACCTGTAAACATAGAGGCATACGACGGAACAACAGACCCGGGGGTCTGGATCGAGGACTATATCCTCCACATCCATATGGCTCGAGGGGATGATCTCCACGCCATCAAGTACTTACCATTCAAACTCAAAGGGCCAGCCCGTCACTGGCTCAAAGGCCTCCCCGAAAACTCCATTGGAAGCTGGGCAGAGCTCGAAGACGCTTTTCGGGCAAACTTTCAAGGGACTTATGTCCAACCTCCGGACGCGGATGACTTGAGTCATATAACTCAACAGCCCGGAGAGTCAGCCCGAAAGCTTTGGAACAGGTTTCTTACTAAAAAGAACCAAATTGTCGACTGTCCGGACGCCGAAGCCTTGGCAGCTTTTAATCACAGCGTCTGTGACGAATGGCTTGCTCGGCACCTCGGCAAAGAAAAGCCGAGAATGATGGCAGCATTAACAAGCCTCATGACCCGCTTTTGCGCGGGTGAGGACAGCTGGCTAGCCAGATGCAGCACCGGCGACCCTGGTACATCCGAAGTTAGAGATGGAAACGGGAAATCACAGCGCAATAGCAATAACAAACGCCGGAACAAAGGAGATAGCACGAAGAACACGTCAGTAAACGCCGGATTCTAAAGCTCTCGGCCAGGTCAGAAGCTGCCATCTAAAGGCGACAGAGACAAACTGTCCAGCCTGAATAGAATTCTGGACCAAATATGTCAGGTCCATAGCACCCCTGGCAAACCAGCCAATCATACCCATAGAGAATGTTGGGTCTTCAAGCAGTCCGGCAAGCTCACCGCCGTACAAAAGGGGGAGGATACACCAAGCGAAGATGAGGATGAGCCTCTCAAGGGAGACGCTGGGGAACAAAAGAAATTTCCACCAGAAGTCAAAACAGTAAACGTGTTGCACGTGACCAATGGAAGAAACAAAACGACACTCCGAGAAAAATACGCCCGAAGGCCTGTCACCGCGGAGTCCAGCCACTGGTCGTCTCAACCGATCACTTTCGACCATCGTGATTACTCAGCAAGTATCCGGCGTGTAGGATGGGCTGCCCTGGTATTAGACCCAATAATTGACGGATACCACTTCACACGAGTCCTGATGGACGGTGGCAGCAGTCTAAACCTGATTTACCAGGATACAATCCGCGAAATGGGGATAGACCCAACAAAAATTCAACATAGCAATATTACCTTCAAAGGAGTAACACCAGGCCCAGGGGCTCGTTGCACGGGCTCCCTGCTACTAAAAGTTATATTCGGCCTCCCTGATAACTTATGTAGCGAACATCTAACCTTCCACATCGCTCCGTTCCAAAGTGGCTATCAAGCACTACTCGGACGCGAAGCTTTCACTCGCTTTAATGCAATACCACACTATGCTTCCCTCACACTCAAGATGCCCGGTCCACATGGCATCATTACAGTGAACGGAAATGTTAAGCGATTTCTGCGCCCCGAAGAGCGTGCCGCTGCCTTGACAGCCGCACACTAAAAACGGCCTCACCGACTAAAACATTTAGCAGGTCGTCACGACCTCGTACACGGTTAGACGAGTCCGGTGCAGCTATATGCAATTTATACCGGATCAATGATCACACCCCTATACAAGGGGCTGAGCATGCGCAGACAAGTGGCAATTCTTACTCACCTTGAATTATACATAGTTTATTTAAAAACTACTTTTTGCATGACAACTTTTTACCTAAGCTCCTCTCTTTTACAGATAATCATCGTGCTACACCCGTCCATGATACGGCACAATGGAGACACAGGCGCAGACGTGCAGCAGGGACCCGCTCCAAGGATTCTTTTTAGATTAAGACCCTGCATAAACCTTTTTTACTGTCTCTTGTTGATACATATCCACCGAATTCTCAGTGCAATTGAGAAGGATGCTAATGTCTTGGCATGTGGCCACGTCATAATAATGCACGTACCTGGACACAAGGGGCTTCTTACAAGCAGTACTATTTCGGCCCGGTTTATACCATAAAGACCGAATACCTTAGGGAGTGTTCGGCGTCGCGAGTTCGGCCTTATATGGATCAGCTTTGAATCATTATCTTTGGTCAAATGTTGGGTTTGCCCGGCTCCTGTGTTTTGGTGCCTTACGTTCCGCTTTACCGGCTAAGGCAGCACCAGGAGAACTACTGCGATTGTGCCCTGGTTCATCCGGACGAGCGCCTCAGTAGAGAAAGCCGAAAACTGACTGTCATGATATAGAGTGAGACTGGTCAACCACTCGATGACCTATCGGAATGCTAGAATTCCTCCGCCTTAACGAAGGGCCGTTTTCCGGCCAGGCATATACGCACCCCGCGATCGGGAGAGTGCGGAGCCACCAGGGGCTATCTAGTAGCCCCACTGTCAAACTCCTATGGCTAAGTGAAAGTGTTAAAGCATTATAGTCCGGTTGCCTCGCTCGCTGCGCTATCACCTCCTTATCAGGACCAAGACGTTGGGTTAAGTGTGAACACGCGTTTTTTGCGAGAACCTCCGCATTATATGCTTGGGGGTTGAAGCCGACGGCTGCAATCTTTCAGGTTATGCACATGTATGCATAAACGGCCGCACAGGAGGCATCATACTACTTTCAGTCAAAAGTATAAACATAGCCTTATAAAAACTTCATAAAAGCATTATGTTTACAATGAGAATACATATCACTCAAACATAATATTTTTCGAGCACTGGGCCTCTATTAAATGAGCACCCTCGAGAACGTCCTCAAAATAGTGTTCGGCAGCCACACGACCTATGGCCGAACCCTGCGCCGCAACAGTGGTAGCATCCATCTTCGCCCAGTATGCTTTAACACGGGAAAGGGCCATCCACGAGCCTTCTACGCATGCCGACCTCTTAATCGCATTAATGTGCGGCACCGCATCAAGGAACTGCTGCCCCAAGCTAAAATAGTTGTTCAGCTTAGGCCCTTCCGGCCATAGCTGATCCACAACAGACCTCATGGTGAGTCGGGACAACTATTCAGTTCGGCCCATTCGGCTAGCTGGTCAGTCAATGAAAGCGGACGCTCTAGAACGTGGAATTGCGTCCAGAACAGCTTGTCCACTTCACGATCTGTCTGACCTTGGAAGTACTTTGCCGCATCGGCAGCGCTTGCCGCCAAATCCATATACGCATCTGCCGAGCTCCACAGACGATCCAGAGGGGCATACCGTGGATCTCCGAACTTCCTCTGTAACATGAAGGGTTTCCCAGCCGCAATATCCTCGGCTTCCCGCAGCTCCTCCTTCTTCGCCCTCATAGCAGAATGGGTGTCTTTGTCTGCCGCCGCGGCCTTCTCAAGGTTTGTTGCCTTCGCTCGATTTTCTTTCTCAAGGACCCGACAACGGTCGGCAGTGGCTTTTAACTCTACGGCCATTTTGGCCATCTTCTCCTGGCTCTTGCAATGTGCGGCCTTCTCGGCTTTCAGCTCTTCGGCTGCCTTCAAAGCAGCCGCTTTACTAATCCTCACTTGTTCATTGGCTCGGGCAAGTTCCGCCCGCAAGGCTTCCACTGTGGCAGCTCCATCTGCAGTCACAACATATTAAAGATACTGGCATTATGCTCCTCTTACTATGTGGCGTTCACCAGATGATAATACTTACCCTGTGCCTCGTCAAGCCTCTTGTTAACAAGCTCGATGTCGGCATCTACCACATCCAGTTACTGTTTTAATTGGGCAAACTCATTAGTCCGGCTAGCCACCAGAGCTTCCACCACCTGCACATAGAAGCAGTCTGGTTATTGCCTGGGAGTACGATCCTCTGGTCGCTGCCATTCTCGACGACAACCAGAGTCTCAGGGGATACTATCTACACAGGGCACACCAAACATGTACAGTACTATCACATATTATCTCACATACCTCAAAGCCTGTTAGTAGACTCATAAAGGCTTCATGTAATCCGCTTTCAGCAGACGAGATTCTCTCCATCACCGTACCCATCAACATACGGTGCTCTTCTGAGATGGCCGCTCGCCCCACCAATTCTCTCCATCATCGTACCCATCAACATACGGTGCTCTTCTGAGATGTCGGTGCCGGACTCTTTCGTATGCTCTGTTCGGGAGCCGGACACTATGGACTTCTGGGGTCCACGGGACTATCTTCTGGCCTCACCGGATCCGGAGAGGCCCTATGCGACGACACTTTGGGGTCGACCGCTTCTGGAGCGGAGGAGTCCGGGGGAGGCGTTTCGCTCACCATCATCTCCGGAAGAAGATCCCCCGAAGATGAACTCATTTGAGATGGGCTGAGGCCCGAACTGCAAGATATATGCGGTGGTTGTTTTCTCAGAGGAAAAAGATAGCATACTCTTACTATTAAAATATTTTGGATCACTTACAACTCGTTGGAGGGCTGATCCCCTCGCGGACTTTGTGCGGCAAAAGCCCCCCCCCCTCGAGGCAGGACCCTATGTGGGAGACTTCTTCTCCCATTTGGAGGCTTCGGCTTCGGATCCTCGGAAGTAGTCCTTTTCCTCCCCCGATCGTCCTCCTTCTTGGAGACACCCGTTCCCTCGGTTGGAGTGGATAGCGGTAGGGGCCCGCGTCCACTCGTATTATCTCCCTCGGTATCTTCCTTCAAGGGTTCCGGGCAAGGTTCGACCTCGAGCATCTTCTCCAATACCGGATTTTCCAAACCCTCAGGGAGGGGGCCAAACACCGAATCATCTTCGCCTTTGTTAGCCAGTCCTGGTCAAAAGGCGAACTCTCAAAAATAACTTCGAATAAAAAAACGGCGTGTTCGGCCAGGGGATTTCTTACTTGTTCGGCGATGCAGTTACTACTCAGGCCCACATCCTCGGTGATATCCGGACATTCCGCTTGAGGTCCGAAGAATGACTTGTACATCTCCTCGTGCGTCAGGCCGAGGAAACTTTGAATGGCACGTGGTCCCTCTGGGTTGAACTCCAACAAGTGCAGGGGCCAGCGTTTACAAGGCTGGACTTGGCGAACCAGCATAACTTGTATCACCGCAACCAAATTGAAATCTCCCTCGAAGAGATCCCGGATGCGGCTTTGAAGTATAGGCACGTCCTTGGCTAGACCCCAGCTCAGACCCCTGCTAATCCATGACATCAGTTGTGGTGGGGGGCCCGAGCGGAAAGCGGGGGCAGCTGCCCACTTGGCACTTCTGGGAGCCATGACATAAAACCACTCACGTTGCCATAATTCGGGCACCTCTGGAAAGGAACCTCTCGGCCATGGAGCTCCTGCCATCTTGCCTATTGATGCACCTCCGCACGCTGCTTGTTGCCCCTCGATCATCTTCGGCTTTACTTCAAAGGTCTTGAGCCACAGGCCAAAGTGAGGGGTAACACGGAGGAAGGCCTCGCACATGACAATAAATGTCGTGATGTGGAGAAAGGAGTACGGGGCTAGATCGTGGAAATCTAACCCGTAATAGAACATCAAGCCCCTGACGAAAGGATCCAGAGTGAGGCCTAGACCTCGGAGGAAGTGGGAGACGAACACAACGTTCTCGTTGGGTTTGGGATTAGGGACGACCTGCCCTCGAGCAGGCAGCCGATGCGACACCTCGGCGGTCAGATATCTCGCCTCCCTCAACTTCTTAATGTCCTCTTCCGTAATGGAGGAGGGCGTCCATCGGCCTTGAAGGCTGGATCCGGACATGGTTGAAGGTCTGGAGCACCTGACCTGGGCTTTGGGTGTTAGAACTCGAGGCGGGGGAAGGGTTCGATTGAGCATGGGAGGGAAAAGCGAAAACATTGTCCTCTTATAAAGAGGGTGAATATCAAGCGTCCTCTCCATAGCCCTTTAGGACTTACCTATAATCTAGGAGTCCTAGACACGGTTGGGTTACCCACGAACCGCATTAATGAGAATCCCGTAATTAGGGGAACACGATCTCCGCTTCGGCAAGACGTGTCAAGAAACCGCCTCGCGTTAGGTGTGGAGCTGGTTAAGAGAAACGGTTCGAATAATCACCGGGCCATGACATGACGTCATGCTGTCAAAACAAGCCAGCAAATTAGATCTGCGAAAAATTATTCTCTCTGCCATGGAATGTGGAACTTATTTTGCAGGGTCGGACACTATCCTAGTATTCAACTTCTTCTATAATGTATTCGGAGAAGGAACCCGCCTTGCAATGCCGAAGACAACTGCGTGCCGGACTCGTCGTCATTGAATCCTGGTTCAGGGGCTACTGAGGGAGTCCTGGATTAGGGGGTCTCCGGATAGCCGGACTATCTCCATTGGCCGGACTGTTAGACTATGAAGATAAAAGATTGAAGACTTCGTCTCGTGTCCAGATGGGACTCTACTTGGCGTGGAAGGCAAGCTAGGCAATACGTATATGGATATCTCCTCCTTTGTAACCGACCTTGTGTAACCCTAACCCTCTCCGGTGTCTATATAAACCGGATGGTTTTAGTCCGTAGGACAACAATCACAACATACAATCATACCATAGGCTAGCTTTTAGGGTTTAGCCTCTCTGATCTCGTGGTAGATCTACTCTTGTACACTCATATCTTCAATATTAATCAAGCAGGACGTAGGGTTTTACCTCCATCAAGAGGGCCCGAACCTGGGTAAAACTTCGTGTCCCTTGCCTCCTGTTACCATCCGGCCTAGACGCACAGTTCGGGACACCCTACCCAAGATCCGCCGGTTTTGACACTGACACCGCCCACCACCCCCTCGGCCCCTCCGGTACGTTCCCCATTCACACCTGCACAAGCTCCTCCGTGTCTATGCCATGGCACCGCCTATCGCGGCGGTAAACACTTAGATCGACGCCTGCCGCTGCCACCAGGGTGCCGGCAAAGCCCACTGCATTTAGCCACTTCCGCTTGCCGCCGCATATCGTCATTGACTTTCTCGACGCTATTCACGGTCGACCCAGCTCCGCTTAGTTGGGGCATCTACCATACTGAGGGTTCTTTCTCATGGACGACAAGGTAATTAGTTTAACGAGATATATTCTCATCTCTTATCCCACTTCATCCGCCTCCTTTAATCAACCAAAGGAAATCATTGTGAATTCATTTTTATTCGAGTTGATTTGAGGGTTTTCTTTCATTCATAGAATGTACAGTGCGCCGACACTTCAGGACTTTGCAACCGCCGCCAGAGATTCCATCTTTCCATACCAGATAACTTGAGCACACGTGCGGTATGTTCAATATCACCCTAAATCGGTTGGCATGGCCTACTTTCCTGAACACGTTATAAATATTGCTACATTTGGATAAAAGGTGCCACATGCACCATATACGTCAAAGGTGATTTTCCTCTCTTCTTTCTATATTAGGCAAATTAATGATGTATTGTTCTTTCAATTACTCTCATTTTTCCATGACATCATGTTTACCCTATCTGTTTAATTATAGATTTTTGTCCTTTGATTTCAACTTCTGTACAGTTCTTTCAATTTGGGCCCATATTTGCATGTTACCATATTTTCTTCAACAATCGTACCATTTTCTGTAGAACATCCCTCGTTATGCAACAGATTATGTAGTGCACAACTTTTCCCTTTACATAGATCAAGGCTCCACTGATGTCATACTGCACACAAACCATGGATTTACAATCGTTGCTACTGTAAGACTGGATGAACGTGGTGACTCCTATTTTGGCACTGTCTTTTGGAATGAAATTGCAAAGTTTTATGTACTAAAAGATGGCACTAAAATTGCATTGCACATAAAAGGGCCTGGTCATGAGATATATGCTAACTTCCCTGACAAAATCATCCGTCCAGACTTTGTTCGAAGTAAGTTTCCTTTTCAACTATCTGCATATGTTGACTTACCCCGCAATGTCAAATGAATTGTGTAGTATTTAAGAAACCAATTGTTATTCCCTTTTCTTACTATATTCCTACCTAATAACTTCTAGTTACCAATACACTTTTCTATTGCCCTGTTTTAACTAAATATTCCATGTACTCCCATTTCTATCAGAAAGCGTCGCTAACAAGGAGACTCTGGAGGTGGAGAATGGGGCTGCTAACAAGTGGAGGAAGGGCAAGCTAGAACCACAAGCGACTCCAGCAGGCCTAGACTTAATCAGCAGCCTCCCCAATGATATGCTGAGAGTCATCATCTCCCTCCTCCCAAACAAATATGGGGCACGAACAACCCTCCTTTCCTGGCGGTGGTGCCCCCTATGGAACTCCAGCCCTCTTGACCTCATTGACACCCATGAGCTCTGCCATGGCTATCGCAAAAGCTTGGATACATTCTCCAAGATCCTCGACAGTCACCTTGGCCCAACCAAAGGACTTAGAATGGGCAAGTTCCATTCCGACGGCAAGGACTGAGCCAATCTTGACGACTGGTTCCGATACCCCGCCCTAGATCAGCTCAAGGAGCTCACTTTTGATGATGGGCATATGCGGTCGCTACCAACGCCCGCACTCCGCCTCACGCCCGCGCTGCGCATCGCCAAGTTCAGGAACTGCCATCCCCCCCTTAATGACTCGGCCACTCTTATTCTACCATGAATGAAGCACCTCGAGCTCGTCGCCGTCTGCCTCTCAAACGGTGACATGGAGCGCCTGCTCCATGGCTGTACTGCACTCGAGTACCTTCGTCTTCAAGCGATCAATGGGTTGAGTACCTTCCACATGACCTCCATGACTCTCCGGACTATTTATGTGTGTTGCTGGTGCGGCAGGAAGACATCACAAGATGTGTACCACAGTATGGTCATCCAGGACACACCTGCACTTGAGAGATTACTTCTAGTTGATCAAGAAGGTCCAACGAGAATCAATGTCATTTCTGCGCCAAAATTGACAGTGGTGGGCTACTCGTCTGACAAATGCTCTGAATTTGTTATTGGATCCTCACCCGTTCAGGTACAACAGCCACCTTCTACCTCTCCTTATACAAATTAACATTATTTCTATTTTTGAAGATGTTTGTTCGTCTGTCATTCAGAAAATGATTCTGACAAGCTTGACCCCGAAACTACGCACAGTGAAGGTCTTGGCACTAGAATCTATCGGGCCCGACCTGGAGCAAGTTGTCAGTTTCCTGAGATGCTTTCCGTGCCTGGAGAGGCTATATATCCATGTGATGTTCCTTTCCTGTTAAATCTTAACCATAAGGGATTTCAATTTGTGACACCTTTTTCCATGTTTACAATGACAATGTACTACGATTTCTAAAGGTTCTTTTGGACGATTTCAGTACATACATGCCCCCCATATTGGTTGCTTGATCCATATGGTTATAATCAATAAGCATTTCTCCTTTGGATTCATCTATACTAGTTTTCTTAGGGAACTTTTCATCCACTCCAACCTCTTGTGAAGAGGGCTGCATTTTTCTATAATGTAATCAAATGCCCATGTTAATCATGTCAGATCGAAGATGGCATGTTAGTGCATTTTACAAATCTTGCAAACCAAATAGCTAGGCCTTTAATAATGTTCAAAACTGCATGTAGGCACTAACACATTTTCTTCTTTTGCAGATAAGATTAGGCACAGTGGTGGATAATGTGATACAATATAACAATCACGTTGAATGCATAGATCTACATCTCTTAGAAATTACTTTGAACTCCTACCGATGGACCTTACTAGAGATTATATTCGCCAGGTTATTTGTTCTCAGAGCAAGGGTGCTGAAGGAAATGAGGTTTGCCTTACATTTATTTCAAAAAAATGAATGGTTTGTTGATCTGCGCCGGCGCCTGCGGTAGAATGGAGTAGGATCCAAAAATGCTAAATTTCATTTTGGAACTTTAGATGACAGAGTAATCGGAAGTCATCGTGTCAATCCCATACATGACTTCTCAGTGGCCGACCCTTTGCAAAAATTGTGAGGTTTTGAAGCCAGAGTTAGAAGCGGTGATATTAGTTTGAACCTCTCTGATATCCATGTTCAGCGGATCAGCGCAAGCCTTTGTAGCTCATGAGCTGAATTTCATTTCTAATATCAGTTTGAACCTTGTAATCATCGAATTTGAGCCATATAACTCTGGAATTTGAACCTTGTAACATTTCGAGCTTTTGTGGTACAATCATTGAAATGGCATCGTATGAGACTCGTATATTGCTAGCACTATTTTGACCTTAATATGCAATGGTCTTAGATTTTATTAACCATTCTCGAATCAGTTTACCTTGTCGATCTCACAGCACATGATTTGTATAGCTAACTCAACTGTGATCTTCGAAATTATTGCACACAATTGGTTTCTTCCACCGTGTGCACTGTAGGGCGCATAATTAATTATCGCACTCGAGTGTCCATCATCACCCTTCTGTGTAACTTTGACCTCATCACCGAAGGGTTAACTTATGACCGAAGTCATTCCACACACTTCATTTTTACAAAGCTTTTTGCCAATAAACGCCCATGATTTGTCCCTCTTCTAGCTGACGCCTGGCCAAACTAGCCGAGCAGGAAGCTTGTGCGGGAAACAGCATGGTAGCGTGGGAACAGGCTCACCGACAATACATTTGGCGCCTCTTCATACCCACGCGTGCGATGCGGTGTTGTCAAGCATGCACTGGAATCCTCCGCTATGAACGCCGTGACAAGAGGTGACGATTACAGGTCGACCGGCCCCCATTTATTACAGTAGCCATTTAACCTACCCTTGTGTCTCTTTAACCTTTCCATCGTGCTCCACCATTGCAAGAAGCACACCCACCACAAGAAATTCTTAGAGGGTATCCTGCGCGGCTCCAATGGCGCTCTAAGCGGCTGCCGATGACGAGTAGCAGTTCACCATGCGGGCCATGGTGGACACCAACAAAAGGTTCATGGACCTCTCAGTGGTGTACACCAATGACCCAGTCTGGGTGGAGCACTCGATCCACATCATGGAGCTATTGCTTGCCGCGGAGAAGTACAAGGTGGTCTGGTTCGACCTCGAGTACACTCGCACTCGTGCCGAGTCTCGTCCCAAGGTCGCCGTCGCACAGATGTGCGTGCGCCACCACGTCCTTGTCTACCACTACTGCCTGGCCACAAGGCCTTGCGAGCATTTCGCCAGGTTTGTCAACAGCCCCCACTACATGTTCGCTATAGTGGACATCACCAACGATGTAAAGGCGCTTGAGAATAGGGGCATCGCCTGCCAGAATCTTGTCGACATCCAGGGCCAATACATGATCTGGGGCAGCAAGGAGGATGAGAAGGACTCACTGGTTCACCTCGCCGAGGCCATCATCGACCCCTACTACAGAGACATGAAGGATTCGTGTAACAAGGACAAGCGTGCCTGGCACTCGGCCTGGATGGAGAAAATCGACAAAGCTCACGTCGTGTACGCGTCCAAGGAGGCGTACACGAGCTACGACATGTACATGCGGATTGTTGACATGAGGAAGTGCCTCCTTCCCCAAAACGGCCAAAGATCCAGCCGGAAGCAGAGCAATGGCAAGCATCATCGCAACAACAAGTAGATGATTAGATCCTTGTTTCTCCTACTTTAGTATGCATGTAATTGCTTTCTTTGGTGTGTGGAAATGTTATGTGTGTGGTCACTTGTGTAATTGTATGCTTAATTTGGTTATGCAATGCTATCTTTTTAAGTATAAATGTTGATGCTCTGTAGGCAGAGCGTAGATGCTGTGCGGACAAAGAAAATCACATCGCACACGGACTAAACAATGGAACCCGTCGGTGATGTTTCATAAATCGCACACAATTGTATACTAGCAATCGTTTGCTCACAACACACACGGCTTGTTAGCAGTAATCGTCTGTGTTGTTATCGGTCTTCACACATGTTTCCGATTACAGACCTGTTTGCCTCATATCACACACATCTTGTTCATTTGAACCGTTTCTGTTCTCATTCTCAACGCAAATAGTTCATCCGAGTAAACTGAATGTCGTATATCGCACACACCTTTGATCTGGCTGACCGTTTCTTTTGTGTTGCCTAATCAAAACAGTTCATCCGAGTGAACCGTATGTTGTACATTGCACACACCTTCATCTGGCTGCCCGTTTCTTTTGTTCCTCCTCATCGCAAATGGTTAATTGAACTGAGCTGTATGCCCTAAATCGCACACACAACTAAAATCTGAACTGTGTTTGATGCATCCGTCATCGCAAACATTTTGCACCTTTTTGATGGTTTTTTCACACCATCGTTTGCGATTATGGCATCGCACACAGTTTCATCGAAGGGTCTCTGATCGTAGTGTCGCATTAGCAGCATCCTGCAGTAGTGCAACCTATTTCCCATCCTTCACTTATGTTTGGATGTTGACCGATCTACCTCAAGACATAGCTAGATCTCTCCTTCTCAACACATATACGAGTTGATCTACCTCTCCGGTTAGGTGTCTGCCTCCCCCTCCCCCCACACACACCGATACATTGAGCGCTCTAGTCATGTCTCCCTGGCACACACAAACTTGCGCTCTTCCCTCTAACGTTCCGATAGGTCAGTTGCCCTATATCTTTGACATGCACACACACAATTTCGATGGCTCTCTTCATCCATCTTGCACCCAGACACTTGATCATATCTTCGAGTCTATCGATATCTATGACCCCTGCCTCTATTCTCATGGATCGCCCCTCTATATATGATATAGATAGGCCTCTATTTCACACACATTGCATGTGTCACATTTTTGTTTGATATATCATCAACACATATTCTCACAAATACATTCACGAAATCACCCCCACCACACACACATAACAAAAAACACTCATGAATACACACACCATCTTTCTAGGTTTGTATCTCTCTCACACACACCCACGTAGGTGGGGGATGTGCACGAAGGGAAGAGGTGCACGCACAGTGCACGTACTCCCGTCTCTTTCCCAACGACACTCGCGTGCCTCATCCATATAATTGCAACGGTAGGATTGCACCATCACCTCGGGTACGAGATTATGACCATATTCCTAAACTGAAATTGAATATTCCATCGTTTGAGGGTAGATACATTCCTGATGTCCATCTTACTTGGGAGTTAGAAACCAAACAACATTTCACATGCTTACAATATCCTAAGGAGAGACATGTTGCTGTTGCTGTTTGTGAATTCACTAGTTTTATTTCTTTTCGGTGGTCTAAACATTGTTGATTATATCATGGTAATATCCCTACTACTTTGGCTGCTTTGAAAAATGCTATGTGTAATCGCTGGGTTCCACCCTATTATCACTTGAATTACTTCAAAAATCACAGAAGAGAAGGAAAAAATTATGTAGAAGAATATTATCAGGAATTACAAACTGGCATGATTAGATGTGTTATTGTTGAGGATAATGAAGCTATGCTTGCACATTTTATGGGTGGAATGAATAGATAGATTCAGACCATTCTAGGGTATAAGGAGTATAATAATATCACTCATTTATTCCATCTTGCTTGCAAAGCTGAACGTGAAGCGTAGGATCAACAGGCATTGGCGCGAACTAATTTTTCTGCAGGTCGATCTTTATCATGGACACTACGTACATCCTCTACTTCCACAGACCCTACTGCATCATGTTCATTCCAAAAATCATGTTCCCGAAGGTTTCATTCCGTTTGATATTATTTTTCTGCGAAACCCTAAAATAGGCAAAAACAACAATTCTGGGCCGGGCCTCCGGTTAATAGGTTAGTCCCAAAAATAATATAAAAGTGTATAATAAAGCCCAATAATGTACAAAACAGAATATAATATAGCATGGAACAATAAAAAATTATAGATACGTTGGAGACATATCAGCCGCCGAGGGGACCGCTCGAGCTTTGGTTGCAGCATGCCGAGTGCAGCTCCCCGGCAAAAGGGGCAGAGGTTGAGGCCATCTCCTCGGGCAAGATCTTCATGACTCGTGGATGGGGCGAAGTCGCCCGCGTCTGCCGCACAGAGGGGCCCCTCCCGATTCACTTTGAGTACCATGTCGCCTCCACAGTGTTCTTCAAGGTCTTCGACATGGAAGGCCACCGCCTAGAGTGCTTCCCTGGAGGGGGCCGCCAGGATGGCGTGGCAGCGGGCGCCGAGCACGCCCCCGGACCTGCTGGTAATTCCTCCAGTAGTAGTGACGGCTCGTGGGAGTCCAGTGAATCTCCCGAGCTTGACGAGTCTCCGGAGATGAACGCCGATAGCTACGTGCCACCATCGATGATCTGGATGGGGTGGGCATCGGCCCCCTCGTGGCCCACTGTTGATGATGGCCTCGGCGATGACGCCCGTAGCTAGGACCCTTGAAGTCTTTCCTTCTTTTGTTCCCTGCGAGGAAATGAGATGAACCCCGTGGGGGCATGTAAAGAAATTGTAATGCTTTTGCTCCGGTGTTTATCCTTCGTTCTATAAGACTTGTGGTCGCACATCTCGCTTTGGCACTGTCCCCCCTTTTGTCCTCACGGTAGCTTAGCAGTCTACGCCAGCAGGTCCCAGTCCTCAGGCAGGCTTCAGCCGTCTCTGGTATGCCAGGTCACGATGCCTTGGTCAAGGCCAGGAGGTGAGCGGCCCGAGGTCTAGTGAGAGCTTCTGAGGTGCGATGCTCAAGAGGTCCCCTTTGGCGTGCAAGAAGCGTCCCAAAGGCAGAAAAGGAAGGCGGCATTGTCGGAGCAAGGCTGTCTAAATTGAGAATTCCAATTGCGATGTTGTGCTAATGCGAATATGAGACTTATCTTCCCGAGCTGAGGTAGTTCCTTGTATAGCGTCCGGTTCGCGCTTCAGTGGCGGTGTCATTGGGTGAGGTTCTTGTTGGCTTTCCCGTTCCTTTGCTCTGTGTCCTCGGGTCTCGACCCTCGAGTAAGCTCAGCCACCGCTGGTATGCCGGGACACGGTGCTGTGGTCAAGGCCAGGGGATGAGGGCTGGAGAGTCAGTAGAAGCTCCTGAGGCGCGATGCTTGGGAGACCCCCCTTTAACGCACAAGCGAATCACACGAAAGGAGGGCGGCCGGTGAGGCCACCTATAACCGTGCCCTGTAGATTTCTGCGGGTTAGTGCGAGGGGAGAATGCAGCTCATAACCGTGTTTGTTGTCCTGCCATTGATCCTTCTGCAAGAAGATGAAGGCACTACAGATCTGGTGAGGTGACATGCATGGAGCAGGCCGTGAGCCAGAGCTCGATCGCATAGGTTTATCAGCATTGCAGGGATGGACCCGAGCACAAGTGTCGTGCTAGCATGTGAAACCCCCATTTGCGGGATGAGCAAGTGGACGATCAGCAATGGGGGAGGCCAAGATGGGTAATAACCAGGTAGGCGATAATCATAAAATAGCTCATGAAGAGAGACAAGCTAGCTTGGATAAATGCAAGAACGATACATGCCGCAGAGACGGACCCACGTGACCTAGGGATGATGCAGCCCGAGGGGCGCCCCCAATAGAGTAAGCTAGAGATGCAAAAGGGATACATGTCACAGGGAAAGGCCCATGAGACTTGGGGATAATGCTGCCCGAGGGGCGCCCCCAACTAAATGAATCGAAAATAGTCACCTAGTACCATTGCTGAAGGGATGCTGAAGTGGCTGGGGACGCATGTTGAAGGAGTGGATCCTCATGAGTCGCCCGGGTCCTGAGCCTCAGGAGGCATCGGGGGCCCGGGCATCTCATGAAGAACCGTCACCATCGGTGGCCTCCTGAGCTGCCGGAACGCTC